>NW_027423056.1:275000-630000 GCF_048934315.1 Petromyzon marinus | reverse complement strand
AAGAACCAAAGAAGATGAATCATTGCAGTCACGAAAGCTTTAAATCGAGATATGTAAATTAAACACACAATCGCGACCTTTCTAGATTTGAAGCTTTCGTGACTGCTGGGATCCATACTCTTTGGTTCTATTGGGTAAAGTCACCACGTAGTAGGTGAAAATATTACGTTAATATTCTTAGTTTTTTCGGTAAAGTCAATAATGACTTTACCGAAAAAACTAAGAATATGAATTACTGCAGTCACGAAAGCTTTAAATCAAAATTTATATTACGTTAATGTTATTTTATTTTCACCTACGTGACTTTACCCAACAATCACGACCTCGTAATACAAACAAAAACAGATCCCCCACTTAGCCCGTAACAGACTTGTCGGGGCAAGTGCCGCTGACGAGCGTGAACGATGGCCCCCCGCCACGGAACACGAGCGGATGGGGTTGGACAACGCTTTGCACGGCCGCCTTTGTCTCCCCGGTGCCGACGTTGGCGCCCAATTACGGCCGAGTCGATCCAAGCAGAGGCCCAGGGACCGGGTCGGTTCAGGACAATCGTCGCTGGGTGTCGGCCGTGAGCATAGAACCGGCGTCGCTCGGTTTAGTGGAGCGGCGAGTTCACCGCCGCACCTCGGCTCCCCCTCGTCTTGTGAATAGCGCGCGCGCACTGACACACCTCAGCTGGACATTGAGACGCAGCCAATCCAAGTCGTCCAAATCTGCTCACCCGACAGCAGCAGCAGCAGCAGCCGCCGCTGCCGTTCACCACCACGTGGCAAGTATCGTCACCGCAGCGCTTGTGCAAGGCGCGGTGCACTTCTGAAGCCACGGGCAGGGCCGAAGGCCCGCTGACAGGTCACAGGACAGACCCAGGTGTTGTGGGTTAGCTGGCTGAGACGACCGGCAGATGCACCGCCGCCTGTGCCCCTTACACTGTGCCAGCTCGCTGAGTTTTAGCCGCCTTCGAGAGCCTCTCATTGTTGTGAGTGTCGCTTCTCGGCCCTCCACCGTTGTTTGAGGGCGAACGCCTCCAACCGCCCGGTTAGGATCCTTCACGAGCCTCCTCCGCACACACGAGGCTGATCACACACACTCACACTCACCTACTGGAGCACAAGCAAACACCCGTTCATGGAGTTGGTCAAACATCCTTCTCTAGGACCACAGAGCTCGGTAAATTTGTTGGTGCCCGTTCTGCCCGCCCTTCTAGCGTGCCTGTGGTTTCCTACACCTCCGAATGATTAAATTTTTCACGAGATGAAAACCAAACGCATGACACACAATTCAATATTCAATTAGAAGGTGCACCCCCCCATAACTTGTGTTTAAAAGCACAGGGGAAGAAAAGGGAGTCTAATAATCCAGAGAATAGGGTGGGCACTTTAACGGAGTGGAAATCTTGAAATTCGCCCCCAAATGAAACCGTGATTAATTCAACAAGGAAATAAAATAACACGGCAAGGTAAAGTGTCCCGGTTCATCTGACAATCTGCCGACATCCTCAAAGCCAGTTCCATTACTTGCTGCTGCAGGTCTACGGGTCTCTATGCGAGTGATTAAAGGTCACTTTTGCGTGACTAAAATTACAATAATTAATCTGAAAACGAAGATCGTTTAAATCATGTGATGACAGATTCATATTCCACGATGGCTGAGATTTTTTTTAGTTGCAGCCATGAGGCTCAGAAGGTTCATAATGGCCATGTCAGAGATCCTGAGCCAGCAGTGCTGAGATCCTGGGTTCAAGCTCTGGGTCTGGGTGTTTCTCTCTCAAGAGGTTCATAATGGCTGGGTCAGACACAGTGAGCCAACAGTGCTGAGATCCTGGGTTCAAGCTCTGGCTCTGGGTGTTTCTCTCTCAAGAGGTTCATAATGGCTGGGTCAGACACAGTGAGCCAACAATGCTGAGATCCTGGGTTCAAGCTCTGGGTCTGGGTGTTTCTCTCTCAGAAGGTTCATGATGGCTGGGTCAGACACAGTGAGCCAACAATACTGAGATCCTGGGTTCAAGCTCTGGCTCTGGGTGTTTCTCTCTCAGCAGGTTCATAATGGCTGGGTCAGACACAGTGAGCCAACAGTGCTGAGATCCTGGGTTCAAGCTCTGGGTCTGGGTGTTTCTCTCTCAGAAGGTTCATGATGGCTGGGTCAGACACACTGAGCCAACAGTGCTGAGATCCTGGGTTCAAGCTCTGGCTCTGGGTGTTTCTCTCTCAGCAGGTTCATAATGGCTGGGTCAGACACAGTGAGCCCACAATGCTGAGATCCTGGGTTCAAGCTCTGGGTCTGGGTGTTTCTCTCTCAGAAGGTTCATGATGGCTGGGTCAGACACAGTGAGCCAACAATACTGAGATCCTGGGTTCAAGCTCTGGGTCTGGGCATCTCTCTCAGGAGGTTCATGATGGCTGGGTCAGACACACGGAGCCAACAATGCTGAGCTCCTGGGTTCAAGCTCTGGGTCTGGGTGTTTCTCTCTCAGCAGGTTCATAATGGCTGGGTCAGACACAGTGAGCCAACAGTGCTGAGATCCTGGGTTCAAGCTCTGGCTCTGGGTGTTTCTCTCTCAGCAGGTTCATAATGGCTGGGTCAGACACAGTGAGCCCACAATGCTGAGATCCTGGGTTCAAGCTCTGGGTCTGGGTGTTTCTCTCTCAGGTTCATAATGGCTGGGTCAGACACACTGAGCCAACAGTGCTGAGATCCTGCGTTACAACGCCTGGCTCTGGGTGTTTTTCTCTCAGAAGGTTCATAATGGCTGGGTCAGACACACTGAGCCAACAATACTGAGATCCTGGGTTCAAGC
Organism: Petromyzon marinus; assembly: GCF_048934315.1. Taxonomy (NCBI): domain Eukaryota; kingdom Metazoa; phylum Chordata; class Hyperoartia; order Petromyzontiformes; family Petromyzontidae; genus Petromyzon; species Petromyzon marinus. The sequence continues at coordinate 627,206 of NW_027423056.1, read as the reverse complement.
TCTGGGTCTGGGCGTTTCTCTCTCAGAAGGTTCATAATGGCTGGGTCAGACACACTGAGCCAACAGTGCTGAGATCCTGCGTTACAACGCCTGGCTCTGGGTGTTTCTCTCTCAGAAGGTTCATAATGGCTGGGTCAGACACACTGAGCCAGCATTGCTGAGATCCTGGGTTCAAGCTCTGGGTCTGGGAGTCTCTCTCAAGAGGTTCATAATGGCTGGGTCCGACACAGTGAGCCAACAGTACTGAGATCCTGGGTTCAAGCTCTGGGTCTGGGCGTTTCTCTCTCAGAAGGTTCATAATGGCTGGGTCAGACACAGTGAGCCAACAATGCTGAGATCCTGGGTTACAACGCCTGGCTCTGGGTGTTTCTCTCTCAGAAGGTTCATAATGGCTGGGTCAGACACACTGAGCCAGCATTGCTGAGATCCTGGGTTCAAGCTCTGGGTCTGGGAGTCTCTCTCAAGAGGTTCATAATGGCTGGGTCAGACACACTGAGCCAGCATTGCTGAGATCCTGGGTTCAAGCTCTGGGTCTGGGTGTTTCTCTCTCAGAAGGTTCATGATGGCTGGGTCAGACACACTGAGCCAACAGTACTGAGATCCTGGGTTCAAGCTCTGGGTCTGGGCATCTCTCTCAGAAGGTTAATAATGGCTGGGTCAGACACACTGAGCCAACAATGCTGAGATCCTGGGTTCAAGCTCTGGGTCTGGGTGTTTCTCTCAGGAGGTTCATAATGGTTGGGTCAGACACAGTGAGCCAACAATGCTGAGATCCTGCGTTACAACGCCTGGCTCTGGGTGTTTCTCTCTCAGAAGGTTCATAATGGCTGGGTCAGACACACTGAGCCAACAATGCTGAGATCCTGGGTTCAAGCTCTGGGTCTGGGTGTTTCTCTCAGGAGGTTCATAATGGTTGGGTCAGACACAGTGAGCCAACAATGCTGAGATCCTGCGTTACAACGCCTGGCTCTGGGTGTTTCTCTCTCAGCAGGTTCATAATGGCTGGGTCAAAGACACGGAGCCACACACCGCTGAGCTCCTGGGTTTTCGATCCGTGGGATTGGGGTGTCTCTCTCGGGGGCTTATAAAGGCAGGGTCAGAGGCTACAACGTGAGGAACTTAGCTGTATGTACAGCTCAGTAGGCCGTACTCGGGTTATAAACTTCTGACCTCTGACTTATCGTACAGCAAGAGGGACGCCACAGCAGCAGACGGAGTCCGTGTGTTCGTACAGTGCCGGGTTATACGAGGAGCTGAATGTTTTCAAGCTGTCAATTCCGGTTCAATGATTCTGCACTTCTAGATTTGAAGCTTTCGTGACTGCTAGGATCCATACTCTTTGGTTCTATTGGGTAAAGTCACCACGTAGGTGAAAATAAAATAACAAAAAATCATCACGACGTTTCGGCCACAACACAAGCGGCCTTCATCAGGTGAAGGGACGAGACTGTCTGGAGGACAGCGCTGGAGTGGATTCTGCACTTGCTCTATTACTATAGTACTATACCGCCTTCAACTATTATGAACGATCGGGTGTTTAAGGTTAGCGGCTTTATCATATTATCTGGCTGTATAGCAAATGAAAAATTAAAATTACTTTAATATGCAGGTAAAAAAAGACGTGCGTTCTTATCATTTTTGAGTTTTTTTGCAATTAATCTTGACCACACAACAGTAGAAAGGGAGAGCTGAGCCCTGGACAGAGCGGACCAACGCGGACGCCCACAATGAACGCCTCGAGCGAGACTCACACAACAACAACAACAACCACCACCACTCGCCACTAAGTGGCGGTGACGTCACCACGGCGCCTGTGCCAGGCTAGGTGCACGTTGAGACCACGTGAAGTGTCGAACGCCCGGTGGCAGGAGGTCACGGGGCAGACCCAGGTGCCACGAGTCGACTGACTGAGATGACTGGCTGATGTACCACCTGTGCCCCCTACTGTGCCAACCTGCTGTGCTTTAGCCACCCGGCGCTCCGCTCGTTGTTGTGAGCGTCGCTCCTCCACCCTCCGTTGTTGTTGGAGGGCGACTGCCTCCAACTGCCCAGTAGCATCCTTCACGAGCCTCCTCCACAGAGGCCGATCTTGACACCGCTGGTACCAGTCATCGGCAAGTCCACTCAGCTCCACGTCCTCCTGTACCACGTCACTCCATCTCTTCTCTAGCCCCGTGCCTCCTGTACCACATCACTCCATCTCTTCTCTAGCCCCGTGCCTCCTGTATCACGTCACTCCATCTCTTCTCTAGCCCCGTGCCTCCTGTACCACATCACTCCATCTCTTCACTAGCCCCGTGCCTCCTGTACCACATCACTCCATCTCTTCTCTAGACCCGTGCCTCCTGTACCACGTCACTCCATCTCTTCTCTAGCCCCGTGCCTCCTGTACCACATCACTCCATCTCTTCTCTAGCCCCGTGCCTCCTGTACCACATCACTCCATCTCTTCTCTAGCCCCGTGCCTCCTGTACCACGTCACTCCATCTCTTCTCTAGCCCCGTGCCTCCTGTACCACATCACTCCATCTCTTCTCTAGCCCCGTGCCTCCTGTACCACATCACTCCATCTCTTCTCTAGCCCCGTGCCTCCTGTACCACATCACTCCATCTCTTCTCTAGCCCGTGCCTCCTGTACCACATCACTCCATCTCTTCTCTAGCCCCGTGCCTCCTGTACCACATCACTCCATCTCTTCTCTAGCCCTGTGCCTCCTGTACCACATCACTCCATCTCTTCTCTAGCCCCGTGCCTCCTGTACCACATCACTCCATCTCTTTTCTAGCCCCGTGCCTCCTGTACCACATCACTCCATCTCTTCTCTAGCCCGTGTCTCCTGTACCACATCACTCCATCTCTTCTCTAGCCCCGTGCCTCCTGTACCACATCACTCCATCTCTTCTCTAGCCCCGTGCCTCCTGTACCACATCACTCCATCTCTTCTCTAGCCCCGTGCCTCCTGTACCACATCACTCCATCTCTTCTCTAGCCCGTGCCTCCTGTACCACATCACTCCATCTCTTCACTAGCCCGTGCCTCCTGTACCACATCACTCCATCTCTTCTCTAGCCCCGTGCCACCTGTACCACATCACTCCATCTCTCCTCTAGCCCCGTGCCTCCTGTACCACATCACTCCATCTCTTCTCTAGCCCGTGCCTCCTGTACCACATCACTCCATCTCTTCTCTAGCCCCGTGCCTCCTGTACCACATCACTCCATCTCTTCTCTAGCCCCGTGCCTCCTGTACCACATCACTCCATCTCTTCTCTAGCCCCGTGCCTCCTGTACCACATCACTCCATCTCTTCTCTAGCTCCACGGCCTCCTGTACCACATCACTCCATCTCTTCTCTAGCCCGTGCCTCCTGTACCACATCACTCCATCTCTTCTCTAGCCCCGTGCCTCCTGTACCACATCACTCCATCTCTTCTCTAGCCCTGTGCCTCCTGTACCACATCACTCCATATCTTCTCTAGCCCGTGTCTCCTGTACCACATCACTCCATCTCTTCTCTAGCCCCGTGCCTCCTGTACCACATCACTCCATCTCTTCTCTAGCCCCATGCCTCCTGTACCACATCACTCCATCTCTTCTCTAGCCCCGTGCCTCCTGTACCACATCACTCCATCTCTTCTCTAGCCCGTGCCTCCTGTACCACATCACTCCATCTCTTCACTAGCCCGTGCCTCCTGTACCACATCACTCCATCTCTTCTCTAGCCCCGTGCCACCTGTACCACATCACTCCATCTCTCCTCTAGCCCCATGCCTCCTGTACCACATCACTCCATCTCTTCTCTAGCCCGTGCCTCCTGTACCACGTCACTCCATCTCTTCTCTAGCCCCGTGCCTCCTGTACCACATCACTCCATCTCTTCTCTAGCCCCGTGCCTCCTGTACCACATCACTCCATCTCTTCTCTAGCCCCGTGCCTCCTGTACCACATCACTCCATCTCTTCTCTAGCTCCACGGCCTCCTGTACCACATCACTCCATCTCTTCTCTAGCCCGTGCCTCCTGTACCACATCACTCCATCTCTTCTCTAGCCCCGTGCCTCCTGTACCACATCACTCCATCTCTTCTCTAGCCCTGTGCCTCCTGTACCACATCACTCCATATCTTCTCTAGCCCCGTGCCTCCTGTACCACATCACTCCATCTCTTTTCTAGCCCCGTGCCTCCTGTACCACATCACTCCATCTCTTCTCTAGCCCGTGCCTCCTGTACCACATCACTCCATCTCTTCTCTAGCCCCGTGCCTCCTGTACCACATCACTCCATCTCTTCTCTAGCCCCGTACCTCCTGTACCACATCACTCCATCTCTTCTCTAGCCCGTGCCTCCTGTACCACATCACTCCATCTCTTCTCTAGCCCGTGCCTCCTGTACCACATCACTCCATCTCTTCTCTAGCCCCATGCCTCCTGTACCACATCACTCCATCTCTTCTCTAGCCCCGTGCCTCCTGTACCACGTCACTCCATCTCTTCTCTAGCCCCGTGCCACCTGTACCACATCACTCCATCTCTTCTCTAGCCCCGTGCCTCCTGTACCACATCACTCCATCTCTTCTCTAGCTCCACGTCCTCCTGTACCACGTCACTCCATCTCTTCTCTAGCCCCGTGCCTCCTGTACCACATCACTCCATCTCTTCTCTAGCCCCGTGCCTCCTGTACCACATCACTCCATCTCTTCTCTAGCCCCGTGCCTCCTGTACCACATCACTCCATCTCTTCTCTAGCTCCACGTCCTCCTGTACCACGTCACTCCATCTCTTCTCTAGCACCACGTCCTCCTGTACCACATCACTCCATCTCTTCACTAGCCCCGTGCCTCCTGTACCACGTGACTCCATCTCTTCTCTAGCCCCGTGCCGTGCCCGCTTAGCCCCCTCGATCCGGCCGAGCAAAAGCTGTCTAGGGCACGCTGGTGGCTCGGCACGCGGGCTAAGTGACCCCCGCACGATCGCCCCTCTCCTGCCTCGGGTCATTCCTCCTCCCTGCGTCCAAGACACTGCCGGTGCGGCCACCAGCGGCGTCAGAAGATCTCCGGGGGAGGCCGAGGCGTCCCGCCTCCCTCGCCGGTCTCAAGTTAAAGACGCGAGCCTCAGCAGCCGCGCGTCGCCGTGGCCACTGCCACCCGACCCAGGCGCAGCGAGCACAGCGCACTCGCCGATGCCTGGCGCTCCTCCTTCAGCGGAGGAAGAGCAAAAGTTCAGCGGCTCCCCGTCTCTCTCTCTCCGTCTCCCTCTCTCCGTCTCCCTCTCTCCGTCTCCCTCTCTCCGTCTCTCTCTCCGTCTCTCTCTCTCTGTCTCCGCTTGAGGCCTCCCGTCGCGAGAAGCAGGCGTTGACATCGACATTAAATCCCTGAACACGTTGCCTTACACAGGAGCGGAGCAGACCGTGCGAGTCTCTGGTGTCTGATCGCGTTTCCATGCAAGTGTACGTCGATGAGTCTCTATGTCTGAGTCTGGGGCCTACACGTGTCTCTGTGAGTCATCTGTACGAGTCTAGGGGTCTCTATGTGAGTCTGTGAGTCATCTGTACGAGTCTAGGGGTCTCTATGTGAGTCTGTGGCTCATCTGTACAAGTCTAGGGGTCTCTATGTGTGTCTGTGGGTCATCTGTACGAGTCTAGGGGTCTCTATGTGAGTCTGTGGGTCATCTGTACGAGTCTAGGGGTCTCTATGTGAGTCTGTGAGTCATCTGTACGAGTCTAGGGGTCTCTATGTGAGACTGTGGGCCTACACGTGAGTCTGTGAGTCATCTGTACGAGTCTAGGGGTCTATGTGTGTGTCTGTGGGTCATCTGTACGAGTCTAGGGGTCTCTATGCGAGTCTGTGAGTCATCTGTACGAGTCTAGGGGTCTCTATGTGAGTCTGTGGGTCATCTGTACGAGTCTAGGGGTCTCTATGTGAGTCTGTGAGTCATCTGTACGAGTCTAGGGGTCTCTGTGTGAGTCTGTGAGTCATCTGTACGAGTCTAGGGGTCTCTATGTGAGTCTGTGGGTCATCTGTACGAGTCTAGGGGTCTCTATGTGAGTGTGGGTCATCTGCACGAGTCTAGGGTCTCTATGTGAGTCTGTGAGTCATCTGTACGAGTCTAGGGGTCTCTATGTGAGTCTGTGAGTCATCTGTACGAGTCTAGGGGTCTATATGTGTGTCTGTGGGTCATCTGTACGAGTCTAGGGGTCTCTGTGTGAGTCTGTGAGTCATCTGCACGAGTCTAGGGGTCTCTATGTGAGTCTGTGAGTCATCTGCACGAGTCTAGGGGTCTCTATGTGTGTCTGTGAGTCATCTGTACGAGTCTAGGGGTCTCTATGTGAGTCTGTGGGTCATCTGTACGAGTCTAGGGGTCTCTGTGTGAGTCTGTGAGTCATCTGTACGAGTCTAGGGGTCTCTGTGTGAGTCTGTGAGTCATCTGTACGAGTCTAGGGGTCTCTGTGTGAGTCTGTGGGTCATCTGCACGAGTCTAGGGGTCTCTATGTGAGTCTGTGGGTCATCTGCACGAGTCTAGAGGTCTCTGTGTGTGTCTGTGAGTCATCTGTACGAGTCTAGGGGTCTCTATGTGAGTCTGTGGGTCATCTGTACGAGTCTAGGGGTCTCTGTGTGAGTCTGTGAGTCATCTGTACGAGTCTAGGGGTCTCTGTGTGAGTCTGTGAGTCATCTGTACGAGCATAGGGGTCTCTGTGTGAGTCTGTGGGTCATCTGTACGAGTCTAGGGGTCTCTATGTGTGTCTGTGGGTCACCTGCACGAGTCTAGGGGTCTCTATGTGAGTCTGTGGGTCATCTGTACGAGTCTAGGGGTCTCTATGTGTGTCTGTGAGTCATCTGTACGAGTCTAGGGGTCTCTGTGTGTGTCTGTGAGTCATCTGCACGAGTCTAGGGGTCTCTATGTGAGTCTGTGGGTCATCTGTACGAGTCTAGGGGGTCTCTATGTGAGTCTGTGAGTCATCTGTACGAGTCTAGGGGTCTCTATGTGTGTCTGTGAGTCATCTGTACGAGTCTAGGGGTCTCTGTGTGAGTCTGTGAGTCATCTGCACGAGTCTAGGGGTCTCTATGTGAGTCTGTGGGTCATCTGTACGAGTCTAGGGGTCTCTATGTGAGTCTGTGGGTCATCTGTACGAGTCTAGGGGTCTCTATGTGAGTCTGTGAGTCATCTGTACGAGTCTAGGGGTCTCTGTGTGAGTCTGTGACTCACACAGAGACCCACAGACTCACCACACAGAGACTCACAGACTCATCACACAGAGACCCACAGACTCATCACACAGAGACCCATAGACTCATCAAACAGAGACCCATAGACTACTCACACAGAGACCCACAGACTACTCACACAGAGACCCACAGACTCACCACACAGAGACTCACAGACTCATCACACAGAGACCCACAGACTCATCACACAGAGACCCATAGACTCATCAAACAGAGACCCACAGACTCATCACACAGAGACCCACAGACTCATCACACAGAGACCCACAGACTCACCACACAGAGACCCACAGACTCACCACAAAGAGACTCACAGACTCATCACACAGATACCCATAGACTCATCACACAGAGACCCACAGACTCACCACACAGAGACCCACAGACTCACCACACAGAGACTCACAGACTCATCACACAGAGACCCACAGACTCATCACACAGAGACCCATAGACTCATCAAACAGAGACCCACAGACTCATCACACAGAGACCCACAGACTCATCACACAGAGACCCACAGACTCACCACACAGAGACCCACAGACTCACCACAAAGAGACTCACAGACTCATCACACAGAGACCCATAGACTCATCACACAGAGACCCACAGACTCATCACACAGAGAACCATAGACTCATCAAACGGAGACCCACAGACTATGTAAGTGTCTTTATATAAGTGTTTGTATGTAAGTGTCTGTATGTAAATATCTCAGTGTCTGTATGTAAGTGTCTGTATGTAAGTGTCTGTATGTAAGTGTCTCAGTGTCTGTATGTAAGTGTGTGTATGTAAGTGTCTGTATGTGTCTGTATGTAAGTCTCTGTATGTAGGTGGCTGTATGTAAGTGTCTGTAAGTGTCTGTATGTAAGTGTCTGTGTGTAAGTTTCTGTGTGTAAGTGTCTGTTTGTAAGTGTCTGTATGTAAGTGTCTGTATGTAAGTGTCTGTATGTAAGTGTCTGTATGTAAGTGTCTGTATGTAAGTGTCTTCGTGTCTGTATGTAAGTGTCTGTATGTAAGTGTCTGTATGTAAGTGTCTCAGCGTCTGTATGTGTCTGTATGTAAGTGTCTGTATGTAAGTGTCTCAGTGTCTGTATGTGAGCGTCTGTATGTAAGTGTCTATGTAAGTGTCTCAGTGTCTTTATGTAAGTGTCTCAGTGTCTGTATGTAAGTGTCTCAGTGTCTGTATGTAAGTGTCTGTATGTAAGTGTCTCAGTGTCTGTATGTAAGTGTCTGTATGTAAGTGTCTGTATGTAAGTGTCTGTATGTAAGTGTCTCAGTGTCTGTATGGAAGTGTCTGTATGTAAGTGTCTCAGTGTCTGTATGTAAGTGTCTGTATGTAAGTGTCTGTGTGTAAGTGTATGTATGTAAGTGTCTCAGTGTCTGTATGTAAGTGTATGTAAGCGTCTGTATGTAAGTGTCTATGTAAGTGTCTGAGTGTCTGTATGTAAGTGTCTGTATGTAAGTGTCTGTATGTAAGTGTCTTAGTGTCTGTATGTAAGTGTCTGTATGTAATTGTCTGTATGTAAGTGTCTTTATGTAAGAGTCTGTATGTAAGTGTCTGTATGTAAGTGTCTAAGTGTCTGTATGTAAGTGTCTTTATGTAAGAGTCTGTATGTAAGTGTCTGTATGTAAGTGTCTAAATGTTTGTATGTAAGGGTCTGTATGTAAGTGTCTGTATGTAAGTGTCTGTATGTAAGTGTCTGTATGTAAGTGTTTGTATGTAAGTGTCTGTATGTAAGTGTCTCAGTGTCTGTTTGTGTCAGTATGTAAGTGTCTGTATGTAAGTGTCTATGTAAGTGTCTGTATGTAAGTGCCTGTATGTAAGTGTCTGTATGTAAGTGTGTGTATATAAGTGTCTGTATGTAAGTGTCTGTATGTAAGTGTCTCAGTATCTGTATGTAAATGTCTTTATGTAAGTGTCTGTATGTAAGTGTCTGTATGTAAGTGTCTGTATGTAAGTCTCAGTGTCTGTATGTCAGTGTGTGTTTGTAAGTGTCTGTATGTAAGTGTCTCTATGTAAGTGTCTGTATATAAGTGTCTGTATGTAAGTGTCGGTATGTTAAGTGTTTGTATGTAAGTGTCTGTATGTAAATATCTCAGTGTCTGTATGTAAGTGTCTGTATGTAAGTGTCTCAGTGTCTGTATGTAAGTGTCTGTATCTAAGTGTCTGTATGTGTCTGTATGTAAGTGTCTGTATGTAAGTGTCTGTATGTAAGTCTCTGTATGTAGGTGGCTGTATTTAAGTGTCTGTAAGTGTCTGTATGTAAGTATCTGTATGTAAGTGTCTGTATGTAAGTGTCAGTATGTAAGTGTCTGTATGTAAGTGTCTTCGTGTCTGTATGTAAGTGTCTGTATGTAAGTGTCTGTATGTAAGTGTCTGTATGTAAGTGTCTGTATTTAAGTGTCTCAGTGTCTGTAAGTAAGTGTCTAAGTAAGTGTCTGTATGTAAGTGTCTCTATGTAAGTGTCTGTATATAAGTGTCTGTATGTAAGTGTCGGTATGTTAAGTGTTTGTATGTAAGTGTCTGTATGTAAGTGTCTCAGTGTCTGTATGTAAGTGTCTGTATCTAAGTGTCTGTATGTAAGTGTCTCAGTGTCTGTATGTAAGTGTCTGTATCTAAGTGTATGTATGTGTCTGTATGTAAGTGTCTGTATGTAAGTGTCTGTATGTAAGTCTCTGTATGTAGGTGGCTGTATTTAAGTGTCTGTAAGTGTCTGTATGTAAGTATCTGTATGTAAGTGTCCGTGTGTAAGTTTCTGTATGTAAGTATCTGTTTGCAATTGTCTGTATGTAAGTGTCTGTATGTAAGTGTCAGTATGTAAGTGTCTGTATGTAAGTGTCTTCGTGTCTGTATGTAAGTGTCTGTATGTAAGTGTCTGTATGTAAGTGTCTCAGCGTCTGTATGTGTCTGTATGTAAGTGTCTGTATGTAAGTGTCTCAGTGTCTGTATGTAAGTGTCTGTATGTAAGCGTCTGTATGTAAGTGTCTATGTAAGTGTCTCAGTGTCTTTATGTAAGTGTCTGTATGTAAGTGTCTCAGTGTCTGTATGTAAGTGTCTGTATGTAAGTGTCTGTATGTAAGTGTCTGTATGTAAGTGTCTCAGTGTCTGTATGTAAGTGTCTGTATGTAAGCGTCTGTATGTAAGTGTCTGTATGTAAGTGTCTCAGTGTCTGTATGTAAGTGTCTCAGTGTCTGTATGTAAGTGTCTGTATGTAAGTGTCTGTATGTAAGTAAATGTATGTAAGTGTCTCAGTGTCTGTATGTAAGTGTATGTATGTAAGTGTCTGTATGTAAGTGTCTTAGTGTCTGTATGTAAGTGTTTGTATGTAATTGTCTGTATGTAAGGGTCTTTATGTAAGAGTCTGTATGTAAGTGTCTGTATGTAAGTGTCTAAGTGTCTGTATGTAAGTGTCTTTATGTAAGAGTCTGTATGTAAGTGTCTGTATGTAAGTGTCTAAGTGTCTGTATGTAAGTGTCTTTATGTAAGAGTCTGTATGTAAGTGTCTGTATGTAAGTGTCTAAGTGTTTGTATGTAAGGGTCTGTATGTAAGTGTCTGTATGTAAGTGTCTGTATGTAAGTGTCTGTATGTAAGTGTTTGTATGTAAGTGTCTGTATGTAAGTGTCTCAGTGTCTGTTTGTGTCAGTATGTAAGTGTCTGTATGTAAGTGTCTGTATGTAAGTGTCTGTATTTAAGTGTCTCAGTGTCTGTAAGTAAGTGTCTAAGTAAGTGTCTGTATGTAAGTGTCTCTATGTAAGTGTCTGTATATAAGTGTCTGTATGTAAGTGTCTGTATGTTAAGTGTTTGTATGTAAGTGTCTGTATGTAAATATCTCAGTGTCTGTATGTAAGTGTCTGTATGTAAGTGTCTGTATGTAAGTGTCTCAGTGTCTGTATGTAAGTGTGTGTATGTAAGTGTCTGTATGTGTCTGTATGTAAGTGTCTGTATGTAAGTCTCTGTATGTAGGTGGCTGTATGTAAGTGTCTGTAAGTGTCTGTATGTAAGTATCTGTATGTAAGTGTCTGTGTGTAAGTTTCTGTATGTAAGTGTCTGTTTGTAAGTGTCTGTATGTAAGAGTCTGTATGTAAGTGTCTGTATGTAAGTGTCTGTATGTAAGTGTCTTCGTGTCTGTATGTAAGTGTCTGTATGTAAGTGTCTGTATGTAAGTGTCTCAGCGTCTGTATGTGTCTGTATGTAAGTGTCTGTATGTAAGTGTCTCAGTGTCTGTATGTAAGTGTCTGTATGTAAGTGTCTCAGTGTCTGTATGTAAGTGTCTGTATGTAAGTATATGTATGTAAGTGTCTGTATGTAAGTGTCTTAGTGTCTGTATGTAAGTGTATGTATGTAAGTGTCTGTATGTAAGTGTCTTAGTGTCTGTATATAAGTGTTTGTATGTAATTGTCTGCATGTAAGTGTCTTTATGTAAGAGTCTGTATGTAAGTGTCTGTATGTAAGTGTCTAAGTGTCTGTATGTAAGTGTCTTTATGTAAGAGTCTGTATGTAAGTGTCTGTATGTAAGTGTCTAAGTGTCTGTATGTAAGTGTCTTTATGTAAGAGTCTGTATGTAAGTGTCTGTATGTAAGTGTCTAAGTGTTTGTATGTAAGGGTCTGTATGTAAGTGTCTGTATGTAAGTGTCTGTATGTAAGTGTCTGTATGTAAGTGTTTGTATGTAAGTTTCTGTATGTAAGTGTCTCAGTGTCTGTTTGTGTCAGTATGTAAGTGTCTGTATGTAAGTGTCTATGTAAGTGCCTGTATGTAAGTGTCTGTATGTAAGTGTGTGTATAAAAGTGTCTGTATGTAAGTGTCTGTATGTAAGTGTCTCAGTATCTGTATGTAAATGTCTTTATGTAAGTGTCTGTATGTAAATGTCTGTATGTAAGTGTCTGTATGTAAGTCTCAGTGTCCGTATGTCAGTGTGTGTTTGTAAGTGTCTGTATGTAAGTGTCTGTATGTAAGTGTCTGTATTTAAGTGTCTCAGTGTCTGTAAGTAAGTGTCTAAGTAAGTGTCTGTATGTAAGTGTCTCTATGTAAGTGTCTGTGTGTAAGTTTCTGTATGTAAGTGTTTGTTTGTAAGTGTCTGTATGTAAGTGTCTGTATGTAAGTGTCAGTATGTAAGTGTCTGTATGTAAGTGTCTTCGTGTCTGTATATAAGTGTCTGTATGTAAGTGTCGGTATGTTAAGTGTTTGTATGTAAGTGTCTGTATGTAAATATCTCAGTGTCTGTATGTAAGTGTCTGTATGTAAGTGTCTGTATGTAAGTGTCTGTATGTAAGTCTCTGTATGTAGGTGGCTGTATTTAAGTGTCTGTAAGTGTCTGTATGTAAGTATCTGTATGTAAGTGTCTGTGTGTAAGTGTCTGTATGTAAGTGTCTGTATGTAAGTGTCAGTATGTAAGTGTCTGTATGTAAGTGTCTTCGTGTCTGTATGTAAGTGTCTGTATGTAAGTGTCTGTATGTAAGTGTCTCAGCGTCTGTATGTGTCTGTATGTAAGTGTCTGTATGTAAGTGTCTCAGTGTCTGTATGTAAGTGTCTGTATGTAAGCGTCTGTATGTAAGTGTCTATGTAAGTGTCTCAGTGTCTTTATGTAAGTGTCTGTATGTAAGTGTCTCAGTGTCTGTATGTAAGTGTCTGTATGTAAGTGTCTCAGTGTCTGTATGTAAGTGTCTGTATGTAAGTGTCTGTATGTAAGTGTCTCAGTGTCTGTATGGAAGTGTCTGTATGTAAGTGTCTCAGTGTCTGTATGTAAGTATCTGTATGTAAGTGTCTGTATGTAAGTATATGTACGTAAGTGTCTCAGTGTCTGTATGTAAGTGTATGTATGTAAGTGTCTGTATGTAAGTGTCTTAGTGTCTGTTTGTGTCAGTATGTAAGTGTCTGTATGTAAGTGTCTGTATGTAAGTGTCTGTATTTAAGTGTCTCAGTGTCTGTAAGTAAGTGTCTAAGTAAGTGTCTGTATGTAAGTGTCTTTATGTAAGTGTCTGTATATAAGTGTCTGTATGTAAGTGTCTGTATGTTAAGTGTTTGTATGTAAGTGTCTGTATGTAAATATCTCAGTGTCTGTATGTAAGTGTCTGTATGTAAGTGTCTGTATGTAAGTGTCTCAGTGTCTGTATGTAAGTGTGTGTATGTAAGTGTCTGTATGTGTCTGTATGTAAGTGTCTGTATGTAAGTCTCTGTATGTAGGTGGCTGTATGTAAGTGTCTGTAAGTGTCTGTATGTAAGTATCTGTATGTAAGTGTCTGTGTGTAAGTTTCTGTATGTAAGTGTCTGTTTGTAAGTGTCTGTATGTAAGAGTCTGTATGTAAGTGTCTGTATGTAAGTGTCTGTATGTAAGTGTCTTCGTGTCTGTATGTAAGTGTCTGTATGTAAGTGTCTGTATGTAAGTGTCTCAGCGTCTGTATGTGTCTGTATGTAAGTGTCTGTATGTAAGTGTCTCAGTGTCTGTATGTAAGTGTCTGTATGTAAGTGTCTGTATGTAAGTGTCTGTATGTAAGTGTCTCAGTGTCTGTATGTAAGTGTCTGTATGTAAGTGTCTCAGTGTCTGTATGTAAGTGTCTGTATGTAAGTGTCTGTATGTAAGTATATGTATGTAAGTGTCTCAGTGTCTGTATGTAAGTGTATGTATGTAAGTGTCTGTATGTAAGTGTCTTAGTGTCTGTATGTAAGTGTTTGTATGTAATTGTCTATATGTAAGTGTCTTTATGTAAGAGTCTGTATGTAAGTGTCTGTATGTAAGTGTCTAAGTGTCTGTATGTAAGTGTCTTTATGTAAGAGTCTGTATGTAAGTGTCTGTATGTAAGTGTCTAAGTGTCTGTATGTAAGTGTCTTTATGTAAGAGTCTGTATGTAAGTGTCTGTATGTAAGTGTCTGTATGTAAGTGTGTGTATGTAAGTGTCTGTATGTAAGTGTCTGTATGTAAGTGTCTCAGTATCTGTATGTAAATGTCTTTATGTAAGTGTCTGTATGTAAGTGTCTGTATGTAAGTGTCTGTATGTAAGTCTCAGTGTCTGTATGTCAGTGTGTGTTTGTAAGTGTCTGTATGTAAGTGTCTGTATGTAAGTGTCTCAGTGTCTGTATGGAAGTGTCTGTATGTAAGTGTCTCAGTGTCTGTATGTAAGTGTCTGTATGTAAGTGTCTGTATGTAAGTATATGTATGTAAGTGTCTCAGTGTCTGTATGTAAGTGTATGTAAGCGTCTGTATGTAAGTGTCTATGTAAGTGACTCAGTGTCTGTATGTAAGTGTCTGTATGTAAGTGTCTTAGTGTCTGTATGTAAGTGTTTGTATGTAATTGTCTGTATGTAAGTGTCTTTATGTAAGAGTCTGTATGTAAGTGTCTGTATGTAAGTGTCTAAGTGTCTGTATGTAAGTGTCTTTATGTAAGAGTCTGTATGTAAGTGTCTGTATGTAAGTGTCTAAGTGTCTGTATGTAAGTGTCTTTATGTAAGAGTCTGTATGTAAGTGTCTGTATGTAAGTGTCTGTATGTAAGTGTGTGTATGTAAGTGTCTGTATGTAAGTGTCTGTATGTAAGTGTCTCAGTATCTGTATGTAAATGTCTTTATGTAAGTGTCTGTATGTAAGTGTCTGTATGTAAGTGTCTGTATGTAAGTCTCAGTGTCTGTATGTCAGTGTGTGTTTGTAAGTGTCTGTATGTAAGTGTCTGTATGTAAGTGTCTGTATTTAAGTGTCTCAGTGTCTGTAAGTAAGTGTCTAAGTAAGTGTCTGTATGTAAGTGTCTCTATGTAAGTGTCTGTATATAAGTGTCTGTATGTAAGTGTCTGTATGTTAAGTGTTTGTATGTAAGTGTCTGTATGTAAATATCTCAGTGTCTGTATGTAAGTGTCTGTATGTAAGTGTCTGTATGTAAGTGTCTGAGTGTCTGTATGTAAGTGTGTGTATGTAAGTGTCTGTATGTGTCTGTATGTAAGTCTCTGTATGTAGGTGGCTGTATGTAAGTGTCTGTAAGTGTCTGTATGTAAGTGTCTGTGTGTAAGTTTCTGTGTGTAAGTGTCTGTTTGTAAGTGTCTGTATGTAAGTGTCTGTATGTAAGTGTCTTTATGTAAGAGTCTGTATGTAAGTGTCTGTATGTAAGTGTCTAAGTGTCTGTATGTAAGTGTCTTTATGTAAGAGTCTGTATGTAAGTGTCTGTATGTAAGTGTCTGTATGTAAGTGTGTGTATGTAAGTGTCTGTATGTAAGTGTCTGTATGTAAGTGTCTCAGTATCTGTATGTAAATGTCTTTATGTAAGTGTCTGTATGTAAGTGTCTGTATGTAAGTGTCTGTATGTAAGTCTCAGTGTCTGTATGGAAGTGTCTGTATGTAAGTGTCTCAGTGTCTGTATGTAAGTGTCTGTATGTAAGTGTCTGTATGTAAGTATATTTATGTAAGTGTCTCAGTGTCTGTATGTA
This sequence comes from Petromyzon marinus, assembly GCF_048934315.1. Taxonomy (NCBI): domain Eukaryota; kingdom Metazoa; phylum Chordata; class Hyperoartia; order Petromyzontiformes; family Petromyzontidae; genus Petromyzon; species Petromyzon marinus. Next base: position 611,574 of record NW_027423056.1, on the reverse strand, counting down.
AGTGTATGTAAGCGTCTGTATGTAAGTGTCTATGTAAGTGACTCAGTGTCTGTATGTAAGTGTCTGTATGTAAGTGTCTTAGTGTCTGTATGTAAGTGTTTGTATGTAATTGTCTGTATGTAAGTGTCTTTATGTAAGAGTCTGTATGTAAGTGTCTGTATGTAAGTGTCTAAGTGTCTGTATGTAAGTGTCTTTATGTAAGAGTCTGTATGTAAGTGTCTGTATGTAAGTGTCTAAGTGTCTGTATGTAAGTGTCTTTATGTAAGAGTCTGTATGTAAGTGTCTGTATGTAAGTGTCTGTATGTAAGTGTGTGTATGTAAGTGTCTGTATGTAAGTGTCTGTATGTAAGTGTCTCAGTATCTGTATGTAAATGTCTTTATGTAAGTGTCTGTATGTAAGTGTCTGTATGTAAGTGTCTGTATGTAAGTCTCAGTGTCTGTATGTCAGTGTGTGTTTGTAAGTGTCTGTATGTAAGTGTCTGTATGTAAGTGTCTGTATTTAAGTGTCTCAGTGTCTGTAAGTAAGTGTCTAAGTAAGTGTCTGTATGTAAGTGTCTCTATGTAAGTGTCTGTATATAAGTGTCTGTATGTAAGTGTCTGTATGTTAAGTGTTTGTATGTAAGTGTCTGTATGTAAATATCTCAGTGTCTGTATGTAAGTGTCTGTATGTAAGTGTCTGTATGTAAATGTCTCAGTGTCTGTATGTAAGTGTGTGTATGTAAGTGTCTGTATGTGTCTGTATGTAAGTCTCTGTATGTAGGTGGCTGTATGTAAGTGTCTGTAAGTGTCTGTATGTAAGTGTCTGTGTGTAAGTTTCTGTGTGTAAGTGTCTGTTTGTAAGTGTCTGTATGTAAGTGTCTGTATGTAAGTGTCTGTATGTAAGTGTCTGTATGTAAGTGTCTGTATGTAAGTGTCTTCGTGTCTGTATGTAAGTGTCTCTATGTAAGTGTCTGTATGTAAGTGTCTCAGCGTCTGTATGTGTCTGTATGTAAGTGTCTGTATGTAAGTGTCTCAGTGTCTAGATGTGAGCGTCTGTATGTAAGTGTCTATGTAAGTGTCTCAGTGTCTTTATGTAAGTGTCTGTATGTAAGTGTCTCAGTGGCTGTATGTAAGTGTCTCAGTGTCTGTATGTAAGTGTCTGTATGTAAGTGTCTCAGTGTCTGTATGTAAGTGTCTGTATGTAAGTGTCTGTATGTAAGTGTCTGTATGTAAGTGTCTCAGTGTCTGTATGGAAGTGTCTGTATGTAAGTGTCTCAGTGTCTGTATGTAAGTGTCTGTATGTAAGTGTCTGTGTGTAAGTGTATGTATGTAAGTGTCTCAGTGTCTGTATGTAAGTGTATGTAAGCGTCTGTATGTAAGTGTCTATGTAAGTGTCTGAGTGTCTGTATGTAAGTGTCTGTATGTAAGTGTCTGTATGTAAGTGTCTTAGTGTCTGTATGTAATTGTCTGTATGTAAGTGTCTTTATGTAAGAGTCTGTATGTAAGTGTCTGTATGTAAGTGTCTAAGTGTCTGTATGTAAGTGTCTTTATGTAAGAGCCTGTATGTAAGTGTCTGTATGTAAGTGTCTAAGTGTTTGTATGTAAGGGTCTGTATGTAAGTGTCTGTATGTAAGTGTCTGTATGTAAGTGTCTGTACGTAAGTGTTTGTATGTAAGTGTCTGTATGTAAGTGTCTCAGTGTCTGTTTGTGTCAGTATGTAAGTGTCTGTATGTAAGTGTCTATGTAAGTGTCTGTATGTAAGTGCCTGTATGTAAGTGTCTGTATGTAAGTGTGTGTATATAAGTGTCTGTATGTAAGTGTCTGTATGTAAGTGTCTCAGTATCTGTATGTAAATGTCTTTATGTAAGTGTCTGTATGTAAGTGTCTGTATGTAAGTGTCTGTATGTAAGTCTCAGTGTCTGTATGTAAGTGTGTGTTTGTAAGTGTCTGTATGTAAGTGTCTGTATGTAAGTGTCTGTATTTAAGTGTCTCAGTGTCTGTAAGTAAGTGTCTAAGTAAGTGTCTGTATGTAAGTGTCTCTATGTAAGTGTCTGTATATAAGTGTCTGTATGTAAGTGTCGGTATGTTAAGTGTTTGTATGTAAGTGTCTGTATGTAAATATCTCAGTGTCTGTATGTAAGTGTCTGTATGTAAGCGTCTCAGTGTCTGTATGTAAGTGTCTGTATCTAAGTGTCTGTATGTGTCTGTATGTAAGTGTCTGTATGTAAGTGTCTGTATGTAAGTCTCTGTATGTAGGTGGCTGTATTTAAGTGTCTGTAAGTGTCTGTATGTAAGTATCTGTATGTAAGTGTCTGTATGTAAGTGTCCGTATGTAAGTGTCTGTATGTAAGTGTCTTCGTATCTGTATGTAAGTGTCTGTATGTAAGTGTCTGTATGTAAGTGTCTGTATGTAAGTCTCAGTGTCTGTATGTCAGTGTGTGTTTGTAAGTGTCTGTATGTAAGTGTCTGTATGTAAGTGTCTGTATTTAAGTGTCTCAGTGTCTGTAAGTAAGTGTCTAAGTAAGTGTCTGTATGTAAGTGTCTCTATGTAAGTGTCTGTATATAAGTGTCTGTATGTAAGTGTCGGTATGTTAAGTGTTTGTATGTAAGTGTCTGTATGTAAGTGTCTCAGTGTCTGTATGTAAGTGTCTGTATCTAAGTGTCTGTATGTAAGTGACTCAGTGTCTGTATGTAAGTGTCTGTATCTAAGTGTTTGTATGTGTCTGTATGTAAGTGTCTGTATGTAAGTGTCTGTATGTAAGTCTCTGTATGTAGGTGGCTGTATTTAAGTGTCTGTAAGTGTCTGTATGTAAGTATCTGTATGTAAGTGTCCGTGTGTAAGTTTCCTTATGTAAGTGTCTGTTTGCAAGTGTCTGTATGTAAGTGTCTGTATGTAAGTGTCAGTATGTAAGTGTCTGTATGTAAGTGTCTTCGTGTCTGTATGTAAGTGTCTGTATGCAAGTGTCTGTATGTAAGTGTCTCAGCGTCTGTATGTGTCTGTATGTAAGTGTCTGTATGTAAGTGTCTCAGTGTCTGTATGTAAGTGTCTGTATGTAAGCGTCTGTATGTAAGTGTGTGTATATAAGTGTCTGTATGTAAGTGTCTGTATGTAAGTGTCTCAGTATCTGTATGTAAATGTCTTTATGTAAGTGTCTGTATGTAAGTGTCTGTATGTAAGTGTCTGTATGTAAGTCTCAGTGTCTGTATGTAAGTGTGTGTTTGTAAGTGTCTGTATGTAAGTGTCTGTATGTAAGTGTCTGTATTTAAGTGTCTCAGTGTCTGTAAGTAAGTGTCTAAGTAAGTGTCTGTATGTAAGTGTCTCTATGTAAGTGTCTGTATATAAGTGTCTGTATGTAAGTGTCGGTATGTTAAGTGTTTGTATGTAAGTGTCTGTATGTAAATATCTCAGTGTCTGTATGTAAGTGTCTGTATGTAAGCGTCTCAGTGTCTGTATGTAAGTGTCTGTATCTAAGTGTCTGTATGTGTCTGTATGTAAGTGTCTGTATGTAAGTGTCTGTATGTAAGTCTCTGTATGTAGGTGGCTGTATTTAAGTGTCTGTAAGTGTCTGTATGTAAGTATCTGTATGTAAGTGTCTGTATGTAAGTGTCCGTATGTAAGTGTCTGTATGTAAGTGTCTTCGTATCTGTATGTAAGTGTCTGTATGTAAGTGTCTGTATGTAAGTGTCTGTATGTAAGTCTCAGTGTCTGTATGTCAGTGTGTGTTTGTAAGTGTCTGTATGTAAGTGTCTGTATGTAAGTGTCTGTATTTAAGTGTCTCAGTGTCTGTAAGTAAGTGTCTAAGTAAGTGTCTGTATGTAAGTGTCTCTATGTAAGTGTCTGTATATAAGTGTCTGTATGTAAGTGTCGGTATGTTAAGTGTTTGTATGTAAGTGTCTGTATGTAAGTGTCTCAGTGTCTGTATGTAAGTGTCTGTATCTAAGTGTCTGTATGTAAGTGACTCAGTGTCTGTATGTAAGTGTCTGTATCTAAGTGTTTGTATGTGTCTGTATGTAAGTGTCTGTATGTAAGTGTCTGTATGTAAGTCTCTGTATGTAGGTGGCTGTATTTAAGTGTCTGTAAGTGTCTGTATGTAAGTATCTGTATGTAAGTGTCCGTGTGTAAGTTTCCTTATGTAAGTGTCTGTTTGCAAGTGTCTGTATGTAAGTGTCTGTATGTAAGTGTCAGTATGTAAGTGTCTGTATGTAAGTGTCTTCGTGTCTGTATGTAAGTGTCTGTATGCAAGTGTCTGTATGTAAGTGTCTCAGCGTCTGTATGTGTCTGTATGTAAGTGTCTGTATGTAAGTGTCTCAGTGTCTGTATGTAAGTGTCTGTATGTAAGCGTCTGTATGTAAGTGTCTATGTAAGTGTCTCAGTGTCTTTATGTAAGTGTCTGTATGTAAGTGTCTCAGTGTCTGTATGTAAGTGTCTGTATGTAAGTGTCTCAGTGTCTGTATATAAGTGTCTGTATGTAAGTGTCTGTATGTAAGTGTCTCAGTGTCTGTATGGAAGTGTCTGTATGTAAGTGTCTCAGTGTCTGTATGTAAGTGTCTGTATGTAAGTGTCTGTATGTAAGTATATGTATGTAAGTGTCTCAGTGTCTGTATGTAAGTGTATGTATGTAAGTGTCTGTATGTAAATGTCTTAGTGTCTGTATGTAAGTGTTTGTATGTAATTGTCTGTATGTAAGGGTCTTTATGTAAGAGTCTGTATGTAAGTGTCTGTATGTAAGTGTCTAAGTGTCTGTATGTAAGTGTCTTTATGTAAGAGTCTGTATGTAAGTGTCTGTATGTAAGTGTCTAAGTGTCTGTATGTAAGTGTCTTTATGTAAGAGTCTGTATGTAAGTGTCTGTATGTAAGTGTCTAAGTGTCTGTATGTAAGTGTCTTTATGTAAGAGCCTGTATGTAAGTGTCTGTATGTAAGTGTCTAAGTGTTTGTATGTAAGGGTCTGTATGTAAGTGTCTGTATGTAAGTGTCTGTATGTAAGTGTCTGTATGTAAGTGTTTGTATGTAAGTGTCTGTATGTAAGTGTCTCAGTGTCTGTTTGTGTCAGTATGTAAGTGTCTGTATGTAAGTGTCTATGTAAGTGTCTGTATGTAAGTGCCTGTATGTAAGTGTCTGTATGTAAGTGTGTGTATATAAGTGTCTGTATGTAAGTGTCTGTATGTAAGTGTCTGTATGTAAGTCTCAGTGTCTGTATGTCAGTGTGTGTTTGTAAGTGTCTGTATGTAAGTGTCTGTATGTAAGTGTCTGTATTTAAGTGTCTCAGTGTCTGTAAGTAAGTGTCTAAGTAAGTGTCTGTATGTAAGTGTCTCTATGTAAGTGTCTGTATATAAGTGTCTGTATGTAAGTGTCGGTATGTTAAGTGTTTGTATGTAAGTGTCTGTATGTAAATATCTCAGTGTCTGTATGTAAGTGTCTGTATGTAAGTGTCTCAGTGTCTGTATGTAAGTGTCTGTATCTAAGTGTCTGTATGTGTCTGTATGTAAGTGTCTGTATGTAAGTGTCTGTATGTAAGTCTCTGTATGTAGGTGGCTGTATTTAAGTGTCTGTAAGTGTCTGTATGTAAGTATCTGTATGTAAGTGTCTGTATGTAAGTGTCAGTATGTAAGTGTCTGTATGTAAGTGTCTTCGTGTCTGTATGTAAGTGTCTGTATGTAAGTGTCTGTATGTAAGTGTCTGTATGTAAGTCTCAGTGTCTGTATGTCAGTGTGTGTTTGTAAGTGTCTGTATGTAAGTGTCTGTATGTAAGTGTCTGTATTTAAGTGTCTCAGTGTCTGTAAGTAAGTGTCTAAGTAAGTGTCTGTATGTAAGTGTCTCTATGTAAGTGTCTGTATATAAGTGTCTGTATGTAAGTGTCGGTATGTTAAGTGTTTGTATGTAAGTGTCTGTATGTAAGTGTCTCAGTGTCTGTATGTAAGTGTCTGTATCTAAGTGTCTGTATGTAAGTGTCTCAGTGTCTGTATGTAAGTGTCTGTATCTAAGTGTATGTATGTGTCTGTATGTAAGTGTCTGTATGTAAGTGTCTGTATGTAAGTCTCTGTATGTAGGTGGCTGTATTTAAGTGTCTGTAAGTGTCTGTATGTAAGTATCTGTATGTAAGTGTCCGTGTGTAAGTTTCTGTATGTAAGTGTCTGTTTGCAAGTGTCTGTATGTAAGTGTCTGTATGTAAGTGTCAGTATGTAAGTGTCTGTATGTAAGTGTCTTCGTGTCTGTATGTAAGTGTCTGTATGCAAGTGTCTGTATGTAAGTGTCTCAGCGTCTGTATGTGTCTGTATGTAAGTGTCTGTATGTAAGTGTCTCAGTGTCTGTATGTAAGTGTCTGTATGTAAGCGTCTGTATGTAAGTGTCTATGTAAGTGTCTCAGTGTCTTTATGTAAGTGTCTGTATGTAAGTGTCTCAGTGTCTGTATGTAAGTGTCTGTATGTAAGTGTCTCAGTGTCTGTATGTAAGTGTCTGTATGTGGTCCGGCAAAACAACCCCCTACCTCCTCGCGGTGCCGGACGGGCAACTCTGTCGTGGACAGTGCTGTGGGGGGAGTTCCAATTTTGATTGGCTCCTCCCCTCATGGCATATGTGTCCACCACAGGGGCTAAACGGGGGCTCTGGACGGGTGCGAGGGGCTGGTAACCCCTCCACCTTCAATTAATTACCACAAAACCACGAATTAAAGTGAAATATGTAACAACTAAGCTTGTGCCGGAGGCCCCGGGGGGCCAGGCGTCTATGACGTCTCCTGGCCAAACCCCAATTGGCGGAGCCAGGAGATTGAATACCTACCCTCGGGGCTACTCCAGAAACAACGAAAAGCCACTACGGGTGGCCACGTGGAATGTTCGAACGCTCACTGCAGAGGAGAGGCTGCCACTCCTCTGTCGGGAGCTGGACCGGTACCGCCTGGATCTATGCGGCATTCAGGAGGTCCGGTGGACCGGCTCTGGCTCCTGCCACCATGAGGGGTGGACAGTCCTCTACTCGGGGCAGCAGACTGCCAAACAACAGGGTGTGGGTCTTCTTTTGAACAAAAGAATGAAGGGGGCGTGGGAGCGTGGCGGTGAGGTCTGGGAAGCTGTAAGCCCCAGGCTACTTTGGGCTCGCCTTCCCATCAACCGGAGGCGAGGAATGGTGGTCGTGGTTACTTATGCCCCCACCGAAGATGAACATCCGTGGAGGGATGCAGGCAAAGCCGATGAGTCAGATGCCTTCTATGACCTCCTGTCACAGGTGCTGGCTAAAGTGGCCCCTCGGGATAGAGTCATCATGTTGGGTGACTTCAATGCCCGAGTTGGTCATGATACTGGCACCTGGTCTGGAGTGATTGGAGGGCATGGGCCAGATCAGCTCAATAACAATGGTAGGAGGCTGCTAGATTTTTGTGCAGCCCATGGGCTTGTAATTACCAACACGCTGTTCCGGCATCGGCGCATCCACACAACATCATGGATGCATGCCGGGTCCAAGCAAGAACATCTGCTGGACTACATAGTGACGGACCAGCGAATGCGAGCCCATGTCCTTGACACCAGGACCTACCGTGGAGCTGATCTGCCCTCTGACCATCGACTAGTCATCTGTAAGATGCGCCTGCCATTCTTCCACTCCGGTGGTGGGTGTACACCCAGGACCCCATTCCAACCTAAAGTGGCCTGGTCTCAGTTATCTGATGAAAGTTGCAAGCGAGAATTTCATCATCGCTTGCGGCTGGGATTGGCATCGTCCCCGACTCCTCCTGATGTCGAGGGTAAATGGGCGAGGTTTAGGACTGTGACTCATGCAGCTGCAATGGCTGCTTTGGGTACGCGGTCCAGACCTCCCCAGACACCCTGGATGACAGAGGAGTTGTTCAGGATGGTTGAGAAAAAGCGACAGGCCCACTGTCATCGGCTACAGAATCTCACGTCAGAGAATGAGGAGGCTTACCGCAGCCTTCGCTCGGAGGTTCGGAGAGCCGTGAGGCGCTGCAAGGATGGGTGGTGGTCGCGGGTTGCTGAGGAGATGGAGTCTGCCTCAGTGGCCCGTGATCACAAATCGCTATTTAACTCCATCAAAAAAGTAACCTGCAGCGCCACACCTATTACCATCATTAGGGGAAAAAACGGTGATCCAATTTCCGACCCCCAGGAACAGGTTCGCAGATTTGCTGAGCATTTCTGTGAGGTCCTGGGGGAGGGAAAATCCCATAGCCAGGAAAACATCGTGGCACAAAGTGAGGATGACCCTGCTGAGGCTGCGGTGCCTCAAATATTGGATGAAGTCACCCCCTGTGAGTGGCTGGCTGAGGTGCCATCTGCTGAGGAAGTATTGAAGGCGATCCGGAGTCTGAGACCAGGAAAGGCAGCGGGCAGAGATGATCTCCCAAGCGAAATGCTGAGGGAGGGTGGCGTTTGTGCACAGACTGCCCTATATGACATCATAACAACAGTCTGGACCACTGGACGGGTTCCGCAGGATTGGAAGGATGCCCTGGTGGTCCCCCTTTTTAAGAAGGGGGACCGCACAGACTGTAACAACTACAGGGGCATCTCACTCCTCAGTGTGCCGGGAAAGGTCCTGGCAAGGATTATTCAGCATCGCCTTGCCAGGCACGCTGAGGAGAGGCTTGCGGAGCCCCAATGCGGTTTCAGGAAAGGGCGGTCCTGCACAGATGCCATATTTTCTGTCCGTCTGCTACAGCAGAGGTGTAGGGAATTCCAACAAGACCTACATCTCTGCTTTATTGACCTGGTCAAGGCCTATGATACCATCAGTAGGCCTGGGCTCTGGGTCGTTCTTCGTGCTTTTGGAATACCTGACCCTCTGCTCACGATCATTAAGGACCTTCATGATTGTGAGCGGGCCCGGGTAAAACTACGTGGCCGGGAGTCAGAGCCATTCCCTGTACACCTTGGGGTGCGACAGGGATGTCCTCTGGCTCCCACATTATTTAACATCTATTTTGACCACGTAGTTCGTGAAGCCTTCAATAGCTGTACCGGGGGAATCTCCATATGGTACAGATATAATGGGAGGCTAATCGATGCCCGGGTGCGGTCAAGGGATGGCTCCCTATTGCTCAACCACGTTATGTATGCTGATGACTTGGTAATAGCTGCTCAGTCAGAGGAGGAGTTGCAGACGCTGCTGCTGAGACTGGAGCGTGCCACTAAGAGGTGGGGCCTTACCATCAGCCCCACCAAAACTAAGCACCTGCCTGGGTATTTTGTACCATCGGACACTCCACCCCCACAACTCCCAATCGGTGATGGGGCAGTTGTGGAGAGAGTGGAGAGTTTCCCATACCTGGGCAGTGTGCTTATGACTGGCTCCAGTTTAACAGCAGAGGTCTCACTCCGAATCAGTCGAGCGGCAATATCTTTTCATCGGTTGCGTAACGCTGTGTGGAAGCTACCTGGTCTGTCGCTCCGCACTAAGCTTCAGGTCTTCTCGGCCACGGTCATTCCCTCCCTTCTCTACGCTTGCGAAACGTGGACCCCCCTAATGGAACATCTTCGCCGGTTAGAAACATTTAGGCTGACCTGCCTACGATCCATCCTGGGTTTAACCAGACTGGATTGTGTGAGGAGCTCACAAATCCTTGAAAGATCTGGGCAGGGTCCCATCGGTGAGCTCCTCCGGCAGGCAAGGCTGCGATGGCTGGGTCATGTAGCCCGCATGCCCAGCCACCGCATGCCGAAACAGCTTTTGTTTGGCCGGATTGAGGGGGCTAAGCGGGCGCGGCACGGGCTAGAGAGGAGATGGAGTGATGTGGTACGGGAGGACGTGGAGCTGAGTGGACTTGCCGATGACTGGTACCAGCGGTGTCAAGATCGGCCTCTGTGGAGGAGGCTCGTGAAGGATGCTACTGGGCAGTTGGAGGCAGTCGCCCTCCAACAACAACGGAGGGCGGAGGAGCGACGCTCACAACAGCGAGCGGAGCGCCGGGTGGCTAAAGCACAGCAGGTTGGCACAGTAGGGGGCACAGGTGGTGCATCAGCCAGTCATCTCAGTCAGTCGACCCGTGGCACCTGGGTCTGCCCCGTGACCTCCTGCCAGCGGGCGTTCGACACTTCACGTGGCCTCAGGGTGCACATAGCCTGGCACAAGCGTCGTGGTGACGTCACCGCCACTTAGTGGCGAATGGCGGTTGTTGTTGTTGTTGTTGTATGTAAGTGTCTGTATGTAAGTGTCTCAGTGTCTGTATGGAAGTGTCTGTATGTAAGTGTCTCAGTGTCTGTATGTAAGTGTCTGTATGTAAGTGTCTGTATGTAAGTATATGTATGTAAGTGTCTCAGTGTCTGTATGTAAGTGTATGTATGTAAGTGTCTGTATGTAAGTGTCTTAGTGTCTGTATGTAAGTGTTTGTATGTAATTGTCTGTATGTAAGGGTCTTTATGTAAGAGTCTGTATGTAAGTGTATGTATGTAAGTGTCTAAGTGTCTGTATGTAAGTGTCTTTATGTAAGAGTCTGTATGTAAGTGTCTGTATGTAAGTGTCTAAGTGTCTGTATGTAAGTGTCTTTATGTAAGAGTCTGTATGTAAGTGTCTGTATGTAAGTGTCTAAGTGTCTGTATGTAAGTGTCTTTATGTAAGAGCCTGTATGTAAGTGTCTGTATGTAAGTGTCTAAGTGTTTGTATGTAAGGGTCTGTATGTAAGTATCTGTATGTAAGTGTCTGTATGTAAGTGTCTGTATGTAAGTGTTTGTATGTAAGTGTCTGTATGTAAGTGTCTCAGTGTCTGTTTGTGTCAGTATGTAAGTGTCTGTATGTAAGTGTCAATGTAAGTGTCTGTATGTAAGTGCCTGTATGTAAGTGTCTGTATGTAAGTGTGTGTATATAAGTGTCTGTATGTAAGTGTCTGTATGTAAGTGTCTCAGTATCTGTATGTAAATGTCTTTATGTAAGTGTCTGTATGTAAGTGTCTGTATGTAAGTGTCTGTATGTAAGTCTCAGTGTCTGTATGTCAGTGTGTGTTTGTAAGTGTCTGTATGTAAGTGTCTGTATGTAAGTGTCTGTATTTAAGTGTCTCAGTGTCTGTAAGTAAGTGTCTAAGTAAGTGTCTGTATGTAAGTGTCTCTATGTAAGTGTCTGTATATAAGTGTCTGTAAGTAAGTGTCGGTATGTTAAGTGTTTGTATGTAAGTGTCTGTATGGAAATATCTCAGTGTCTGTATGTAAGTGTCTGTATGTAAGTGTCTCAGTGTCTGTATGTAAGTGTCTGTATCTAAGTGTCTGTATGTGTCTGTATGTAAGTGTCTGTATGTAAGTGTCTGTATGTAAGTCTCTGTATGTAGGTGGCTGTATTTAAGTGTCTGTAAGTGTCTGTATGTAAGTATCTGTATGTAAGTGTCTGTATGTAAGTGTCAGTATGTAAGTGTCTGTATGTAAGTGTCTTCGTGTCTGTATGTAAGTGTCTGTATGTAAGTGTCTGTATGTAAGTGTCTGTATGTAAGTCTCAGTGTCTGTATGTCAGTGTGTGTTTGTAAGTGTCTGTATGTAAGTGTCTTAGTGTCTGTATGTAAGTGTTTGTATGTAATTGTCTGTATGTAAGTGTCTTTATGTAAGAGTCTGTATGTAAGTGTCTGTATGTAAGTGTCTGTATGTAAGTATATGTATGTAAGTGTCTCAGTGTCTGTATGTAAGTGTATGTATGTAAGTGTCTGTATGTAAGTGTCTTAGTGTCTGTATGTAAGTGTTTGTATGTAATTGTCTGTATGTAAGTGTCTTTATGTAAGAGTCTGTATGTAAGTGTCTGTATGTAAGTGTCTAAGTGTCTGTATGTAAGTGTCTTTATGTAAGAGTCTGTATGTAAGTGTCTGTATGTAAGTGTCTAAGTGTCTGTATGTAAGTGTCTTTATGTAAGAGTCTGTATGTAAGTGTCTGTATGTAAGTGTCTAAGTGTTTGTATGTAAGGGTCTGTATGTAAGTGTCTGTATGTAAGTGTCTGTATGTAAGTGTCTGTATGTAAGTGTTTGTATATAAGTTTCTGTATGTAAGTGTCTCAGTGTCTGTTTGTGTCAGTATGTAAGTGTCTGTATGTAAGTGTCTATGTAAGTGCCTGTATGTAAGTGTCTGTATGTAAGTGTGTGTATAAAAGTGTCTGTATGTAAGTGTCTGTATGTAAGTGTCTCAGTATCTGTATGTAAATGTTTTTATGTAAGTGTCTGTATGTAAATGTCTGTATGTAAGTGTCTGTATGTAAGTCTCAGTGTCTGTATGTCAGTGTGTGTTTGTAAGTGTCTGTATGTAAGTGTCTGTATGTAAGTGTCTGTATTTAAGTGTCTCAGTGTCTGTAAGTAAGTGTCTAAGTAAGTGTCTGTATGTAAGTGTCTCTATGTAAGTGTCTGTATATAAGTGTCTGTATGTAAGTGTCGGTATGTTAAGTGTTTGTATGTAAGTGTCTGTATGTAAATATCTCAGTGTCTGTATGTAAGTGTGTGTATGTAAGTGTCTGTATGTGTCTGTATGTAAGTCTCTGTATGTAGGTGGCTGTATGTAAGTGTCTGTAAGTGTCTGTATGTAAGTGTCTGTGTGTAAGTTTCTGTGTGTAAGTGTCTGTTTGTAAGTGTCTGTATGTAAGTGTCTGTATGTAAGTGTCTGTATGTAAGTGTCTGTATGTAAGTGTCTGTATGTAAGTGTCTTCGTGTCTCTATGTAAGTGTCTGTATGTAAGTGTCTGTATGTAAGTGTCTCAGCGTCTGTATGTGTCTGTATGTAAGTGTCTGTATGTAAGTGTCTCAGTGTCTGTATGTGAGCGTCTGTATGTAAGTGTCTATGTAAGTGTCTCAGTGTCTTTATGTAAGTGTCTGTATGTAAGTGTCTCAGTGTCTGTATGTAAGTGTCTCAGTGTCTGTATGTAAGTGTCTGTATGTAAGTGTCTCAGTGTCTGTATGTAAGTGTCTGTATGTAAGTGTCTGTATGTAAGTGTCTGTATGTAAGTGTCTCAATGTCTGTATGGAAGTGTCTGTATGTAAGTGTCTCAGTGTCTGTATGTAAGTGTCTGTATGTAAGTGTCTGTGTGTAAGTGTATGTATGTAAGTGTCTCAGTGTCTGTATGTAAGTGTATGTAAGCGTCTGTATGTAAGTGTCTATGTAAGTGTCTGAGTGTCTGTATGTAAGTGTCTGTATGTAAGTGTCTGTATGTAAGTGTCTTAGTGTCTGTATGTAAGTGTCTGTATGTAATTGTCTGTATGTAAGTGTCTTTATGTAAGAGTCTGTATGTAAGTGTCTGTATGTAAGTGCTAAGTGTCTGTATGTAAGTGTCTTTATGTAAAAGCCTGTATGTAAGTGTCTGTATGTAAGTGTCTAAGTGTTTGTATGTAAGGGTCTGTATGTAAGTGTCTGTATGTAAGTGTCTGTATGTAAGTGTCTGTATGTAAGTGTTTGTATGTAAGTGTCTGTATGTAAGTGTCTCAGTGTCTGTTTGTGTCAGTATGTAAGTGTCTGTATGTAAGTGTCTATGTAAGTGTCTGTATGTAAGTGCCTGTATGTAAGTGTCTGTATGTAAGTGTGTGTATATAAGTGTCTGTATGTAAGTGTCTGTATGTAAGTGTCTCAGTATCTGTATGTAAATGTCTTTATGTAAGTGTCTGTATGTAAGTGTCTGTATGTAAGTGTCTGTATGTAAGTCTCAGTGTCTGTATGTCAGTGTGTGTTTGTAAGTGTCTGTATGTAAGTGTCTGTATGTAAGTGTCTGTATTTAAGTGTCTCAGTGTCTGTAAGTAAGTGTCTAAGTAAGTGTCTGTATGTAAGTGTCTCTATGTAAGTGTCTGTATATAAGTGTCTGTATGTAAGTGTCGGTATGTTAAGTGTTTGTATGTAAGTGTCTGTATGTAAATATCTCAGTGTCTGTATGTAAGTGTCTGTATGTAAGTGTCTCAGTGTCTGTATGTGAGCGTCTGTATGTAAGTGTCTATGTAAGTGTCTATGTAAGTGTCTCAGTGTCTTTATGTAAGTGTCTGTATGTAAGTGTCTCAGTGTCTGTATGTAAGTGTCTCAGTGTCTGTATGTAAGTGTCTGTATGTAAGTGTCTCAGTGTCTGTACGTAAGTGTCTGTATGTAAGTGTCTGTATGTAAGTGTCTGTATGTAAGTGTCTCAGTGTCTGTATGGAAGTGTCTGTATGTAAGTGTCTCAGTGTCTGTATGTAAGTGTCTGTATGTAAGTGTCTGTGTGTAAGTGTATGTATGTAAGTGTCTCAGTGTCTGTATGTAAGTGTATGTAAGCGTCTGTATGTAAGTGTCTATGTAAGTGTCTGAGTGTCTGTATGTAAGTGTCTGTATGTAAGTGTCTGTATGTAAGTGTCTGTATGTAAGTGTCTGTATGTAATTGTCTGTATGTAAGTGTCTTTATGTAAGAGTCTGTATGTAAGTGTCTGTATGTAAGTGTCTAAGTGTCTGTATGTAAGTGTCTTTATGTAAGAGCCTGTATGTAAGTGTCTGTATGTAAGTGTCTAAGTGTTTGTATGTAAGCGTCTGTATGTAAGTGTCTGTATGTAAGTGTCTGTATGTAAGTGTCTGTATGTAAGTGTTTGTATGTAAGTGTCTGTAGGTAAGTGTCTCAGTATCTGTTTGTGTCAGTATGTAAGTGTCTGTATGTAAGTGTCTATGTAAGTGTCTGTATGTAAGTGCCTGTATGTAAGTGTCTGTATGTAAGTGTGTGTATATAAGTGTCTGTATGTAAGTGTCTGTATGTAAGTGTCTCAGTATCTGTATGTAAATGTCTTTATGTAAGTGTCTGTATGTAAATGTCTGTATGTAAGTGTCTGTATGTAAGTCTCAGTGTCTGTATGTCAGTGTGTGTTTGTAAGTGTCTGTATGTAAGTGTCTGTATTTAAGTGTCTCAGTGTCTGTAAGTAAGTGTCTAAGTAAGTGTCTGTATGTAAGTGTCTCTATGTAAGTGTCTGTATATAAGTGTCTGTATGTAAGTGTCGGTATGTTAAGTGTTTGTATGTAAGTGTCTGTATGTAAATATCTCAGTGTCTGTATGTAAGTGTCTGTATGTAAGTGTCTCAGTGTCTGTATGTAAGTGTCTGTATCTAAGTGTCTGTATGTGTCTGTATGTAAGTGTCTGTATGTAAGTGTCTGTATGTAAGTCTCTGTATGTAGGTGGCTGTATTTAATTGTCTGTAAGTGTCTGTATGTAAGTATCTGTATGTAAGTGTCTGTATGTAAGTGTCAGTATGTAAGTGTCTGTATGTAAGTGTCTTCGTGTCTGTATGTAAGTGTCTGTATGTAAGTGGCTGTATGTAAGTGTCTGTATGTAAGTCTCAGTGTCTGTATGTCAGTGTGTGTTTGTAAGTGTCTGTATGTAAGTGTCTGTATGTAAGTGTCTGTATTTAAGTGTCTCAGTGTCTGTAAGTAAGTGTCTAAGTAAGTGTCTGTATGTAAGTGTCTCTATGTAAGTGTCTGTATATAAGTGTCTGTATGTAAGTGTCGGTATGTTAAGTGTTTGTATGTAAGTGTCTGTATGTAAGTGTCTCAGTGTCTGTATCTAAGTGTCTGTATGTAAGTGTCTCAGTGTCTGTATGTAAGTGTCTGTATCTAAGTGTATGTATGTGTCTGTATGTAAGTGTCTGTATGTAAGTGTCTGTATGTAAGTCTCTGTATGTAGGTGGCTGTATTTAAGTGTCTGTAAGTGTCTGTATGTAAGTATCTGTATGTAAGTGTCCGTGTGTAAGTTTCTGTATGTAAGTGTCTGTTTGCAAGTGTCTGTATGTAAGTGTCTGTATGTAAGTGTCAGTATGTAAGTGTCTGTATGTAAGTGTCTTCGTGTCTGTATGTAAGTGTCTATATGTAAGTGTCTGTATGTAAGTGTCTCAGCGTCTGTATGTGTCTGTATGTAAGTGTCTGTATGTAAGTGTCTCAGTGTCTGTATGTAAGTATCTGTATCTAAGTGTCTGTATGTAAGTTTCTGTATGTAAGTGTATGTTTGTAAGTGTCTGTATGTAAGTGTCTGTATGTAAGCGTCTGTATGTAAGTGTCTATGTAAGTGTCTCAGTGTCTTTATGTAAGTGTCTGTATGTAAGTGTCTCAGTGTCTGTATGTAAGTGTCTGTATGTAAGTGTCTCAGTGTCTGTATGTAAGTGTCTGTATGTAAGTGTCTGTATGTAAGTGTCTCAGTGTCTGTATGGAAGTGTCTGTATGTAAGTGTCTCAGTGTCTGTATGTAAGTGTCTGTATGTAAGTGTCTGTATGTAAGTATATGTATGTAAGTGTCTCAGTGTCTGTATGTAAGTATATGTATGTAAGTGTCTGTATGTAAGTGTCTTAGTGTCTGTATGTAAGTGTTTGTATGTAATTGTCTGTATGTAAGGGTCTTTATGTAAGAGTCTGTATGTAAGTGTCTGTATGTAAGTGTCTAAGTGTCTGTATGTAAGTGTCTTTATGTAAGAGTCTGTATGTAAGTGTCTGTATGTAAGTGTCTAAGTGTCTGTATGTAAGTGTCTTTATGTAAGAGTCTGTATGTAAGTGTCTGTATGTAAGTGTCTAAGTGTTTGTATGTAAGGGTCTGTATGTAAGTGTCTGTATGTAAGTGTCTGTATGTAAGTGTCTGTATGTAAGTGTTTGTATGTAAGTGTCTGTATGTAAGTGTCTCAGTGTCTGTTTGTGTCAGTATGTAAGTGTCTGTATGTAAGTGTCTGTATGTAAGTGTCTGTATTTAAGTGTCTCAGTGTCTGTAAGTAAGTGTCTAAGTAAGTGTCTGTATGTAAGTGTCTCTATGTAAGTGTCTGTATATAAGTGTCTGTATGTAAGTGTCGGTATGTTAAGTGTTTGTATGTAAGTGTCTGTATGTAAATATCTCAGTGTCTGTATGTAAGTGTCTGTATGTAAGTGTCTGTATGTAAGTGTCTCAGTGTCTGTATGTAAGTGTCTGTATCTAAGTGTCTGTATGTGTCTGTATGTAAGTGTCTGTATGTAAGTGTCTGTATGTAAGTCTCTGTATGTAGGTGGCTGTATTTAAGTGTCTGTAAGTGTCTGTATGTAAGTATCTGTATGTAAGTGTCTGTGTGTAAGTTTCTGTATGTAAGTGTCTGTTTGTAAGTGTCTGTATGTAAGTGTCTGTATGTAAGTGTCAGTATGTAAGTGTCTGTATGTAAGTGTCTTCGTGTCTGTATGTAAGTGTCTGTATGTAAGTGTCTGTATGTAAGTGTCTCAGCGTCTGTATGTGTCTGAATGTAAGTGTCTGTATGTAAGTGTCTCAGTGTCTGTATGTAAGTGTCTGTATGTAAGCGTCTGTATGTAAGTGTCTATGTAAGTGTCTCAGTGTCTTTATGTAAGTGTCTGTATGTAAGTGTCTCAGTGTCTGTATGTAAGTGTCTATATGTAAGTGTCTCAGTGTCTGTATGTAAGTGTCTGTATGTAAGTGTCTGTATGTAAGTGTCTGTATGTAAGTGTCTCAGTGTCTGTATGGAAGTGTCTGTATGTAAGTGTCTCAGTGTCTGTATGTAAGTGTCTGTATGTAAGTGTCTGTATGTAAGTATATGTATGTAAGTGTCTGTATATAAGTGTCTCAGTGTCTGTATGGAAGTGTCTGTAAGTAAGTGTCTCAGTGTCTGTATGGAAGTGTCTGTATGTAAGTGTCTCAGTGTCTGGATGTAAGTGTATGTATGTAAGTGTCTGTATGTAAGTGTCTTAGTGTCTGTATGTAAGTGTTTGTATGTAATTGTCTGTATGTAAGTGTCTTTATGTAAGAGTCTGTATGTAAGTGTCTGTATGTAAGTGTCTAAGTGTCTGTATGTAAGTGTCTTTATGTAAGAGTCTGTATGTAAGTGTCTGTATGTAAGTGTCTAAGTGTCTGTATGTAAGGGTCTGTATGTAAGTGTCTCTATGTAAGTGTCTGTATGTACGTGTCTCAGTGTCTGTTTGTGTCAGTATGTAAGTGTCTGTATGTAAGTGTCTATGTAAGTGTCTGTATGTAAGTGCCTGTATGTAAGTGTTTGTATGTAAGTGTGTGTAAGTGTCTGTATGTAAGTGTCTGTATGTAAGTGTCTCAGTATCTGTATGTAAATGTCTTTATGTAAGTGTCTGTATGTAAGTGTCTGTATGTAAGTGTCTGTATATAAGTCTCAGTGTCTGTATGTCAGTGTGTGTTTGTAAGTGTCTGTATGTAAGTGTTTGTATTTAAGTGGCTCAGTGTCTGTAAGTAAGTGTCTAAGTAAGTGTCTGTATGTAAGTGTTTCTATGTAAGTGTCTGTATATAAGTGTCTGTATGTAAGTGTCTGTATGTCAAGTGTTTGTATGTAAGTGTCTGTATGTAAATAGCTCAGTGTCTGTATGTAAGTGTCTGTATGTAAGTGTCTGTATGTGAGTGTCTCAGTGTCTGTATTTAAGTGTCTGTATGTAAGTGTCTGTATGTAAGTGTCTCAGTGTCTGTATGTAAGTATCTGTATCTAAGTGTCTGTATGTAAGTTTCTGTATGTAAGTGTATGTTTGTAAGTGTCTGTATGTAAGTGTCTGTATGTAAGCGTCTGTATGTAAGTGTCTATGTAAGTGTCTCAGTGTCTTTATGTAAGTGTCTGTATGTAAGTGTCTCAGTGTCTGTATGTAAGTGTCTGTATGTAAGTGTCTCAGTGTCTGTATGTAAGTGTCTGTATGTAAGTGTCTGTATGTAAGTGTCTCAGTGTCTGTATGGAAGTGTCTGTATGTAAGTGTCTCAGTGTCTGTATGTAAGTGTCTGTATGTAAGTGTCTGTATGTAAGTATATGTATGTAAGTGTCTCAGTGTCTGTATGTAAGTATATGTATGTAAGTGTCTGTATGTAAGTGTCTTAGTGTCTGTATGTAAGTGTTTGTATGTAATTGTCTGTATGTAAGGGTCTTTATGTAAGAGTCTGTATGTAAGTGTCTGTATGTAAGTGTCTAAGTGTCTGTATGTAAGTGTCTTTATGTAAGAGTCTGTATGTAAGTGTCTGTATGTAAGTGTCTAAGTGTCTGTATGTAAGTGTCTTTATGTAAGAGTCTGTATGTAAGTGTCTGTATGTAAGTGTCTAAGTGTTTGTATGTAAGGGTCTGTATGTAAGTGTCTGTATGTAAGTGTCTGTATGTAAGTGTCTGTATGTAAGTGTTTGTATGTAAGTGTCTGTATGTAAGTGTCTCAGTGTCTGTTTGTGTCAGTATGTAAGTGTCTGTATGTAAGTGTCTGTATGTAAGTGTCTGTATTTAAGTGTCTCAGTGTCTGTAAGTAAGTGTCTAAGTAAGTGTCTGTATGTAAGTGTCTCTATGTAAGTGTCTGTATATAAGTGTCTGTATGTAAGTGTCGGTATGTTAAGTGTTTGTATGTAAGTGTCTGTATGTAAATATCTCAGTGTCTGTATGTAAGTGTCTGTATGTAAGTGTCTGTATGTAAGTGTCTCAGTGTCTGTATGTAAGTGTCTGTATCTAAGTGTCTGTATGTGTCTGTATGTAAGTGTCTGTATGTAAGTGTCTGTATGTAAGTCTCTGTATGTAGGTGGCTGTATTTAAGTGTCTGTAAGTGTCTGTATGTAAGTATCTGTATGTAAGTGTCTGTGTGTAAGTTTCTGTATGTAAGTGTCTGTTTGTAAGTGTCTGTATGTAAGTGTCTGTATGTAAGTGTCAGTATGTAAGTGTCTGTATGTAAGTGTCTTCGTGTCTGTATGTAAGTGTCTGTATGTAAGTGTCTGTATGTAAGTGTCTCAGCGTCTGTATGTGTCTGAATGTAAGTGTCTGTATGTAAGTGTCTCAGTGTCTGTATGTAAGTGTCTGTATGTAAGCGTCTGTATGTAAGTGTCTATGTAAGTGTCTCAGTGTCTTTATGTAAGTGTCTGTATGTAAGTGTCTCAGTGTCTGTATGTAAGTGTCTATATGTAAGTGTCTCAGTGTCTGTATGTAAGTGTCTGTATGTAAGTGTCTGTATGTAAGTGTCTGTATGTAAGTGTCTCAGTGTCTGTATGGAAGTGTCTGTATGTAAGTGTCTCAGTGTCTGTATGTAAGTGTCTGTATGTAAGTGTCTGTATGTAAGTATATGTATGTAAGTGTCTCAGTGTCTGTATGTAAGTGTATGTATGTAAGTGTCTGTATGTAAGTGTCTTAGTGTCTGTATGTAAGTGTTTGTATGTAATTGTCTTATGTAAGTGTCTTTATGTAAGAGTCTGTATGTAAGTGTCTGTATGTAAGTGTCTAAGTGTCTGTATGTAAGTGTCTTTATGTAAGAGTCTGTATGTAAGTGTCTGTATGTAAGTGTCTAAGTGTCTGTATGTAAGGGTCTGTATGTAAGTGTCTCTATGTGAGTGTCTGTATGTACGTGTCTCAGTGTCTGTTTGTGTCAGTATGTAAGTGTCTGTATGTAAGTGTCTATGTAAGTGTCTGTATGTAAGTGCCTGTATGTAAGTGTTTGTATGTAAGTGTGTGTAAGTGTCTGTATGTAAGTGTCTGTATGTAAGTGTCTCAGTATCTGTATGTAAATGTCTTTATGTAAGTGTCTGTATGTAAGTGTCTGTATGTAAGTGTCTGTATGTAAGTCTCAGTGTCTGTATGTCAGTGTGTGTTTGTAAGTGTCTGTATGTAAGTGTTTGTATTTAAGTGTCTCAGTGTCTGTAAGTAAGTGTCTAAGTAAGTGTCTGTATGTAAGTGTTTCTATGTAAGTGTCTGTATATAAGTGTCTGTATGTAAGTGTCTGTATGTCAAGTGTTTGTATGTAAGTGTCTGTATGTAAATAGCTCAGTGTCTGTATGTAAGTGTCTGTATGTAAGTGTCTGTATGTGAGTGTCTCAGTGTCTGTATGTAAGTGTCTGTATCTAAGTGTCTGTATGTGTCTGTATGTAAGTGTCTGTATGTAAGTGTCTGTATGTAAGTCTCTGTATGTAGGTGGCTGTATTTAAGTGTCTGTAAGTGTCTGTATGTAAGTATCTGTATGTAAGTGTCTGTGTGTAAGTTTCTGTATGTAAGTGTCTGTTTGTAAGTGTCTGTATGTAAGTGTCTGTATGTAAATGTCAGTATGTAAGTGTCTGTATGTAAGTGTCTTCGTGTCTGTATGTAAGTGTCTGTATGTAAGTGTCTGTATGTAAGTGTCTCAGCGTCTGTATGTGTCTGTATGTAAGTGTCTGTATGTAAGTGTCTCAGTGTCTGTATGTAAGTGTCTGTATGTAAGCATCTGTATGTAAGTGTCTATGCAAGTGTCTCAGTGTCTTTATGTAAGTGTCTGTATGTAACTGTCTCAGTGTCTGTATGTAAGTGTCTCAGTGTCTGTATGTAAGTGTCTGTATGTAAGTGTCTCAGTGTCTGTATGTAAGTGTCTGTATGTAAGTGTCTGTATGTAAGTGTCTGTATGTAAGTGTCTCAGTGTCTGTATCGAAGTGTCTGTATGTAAGTGTCTCAGTGTCTGTATGTAAGTGTCTGTATGTAAGTGTCTGTATGTAAGTATATGTATGTAAGTGTCTCGGTATCTGTATGTAAGTGTATGTAAGCCTCTGTATGTAAGTGTCTATGTAGGTGTCTCAGTGTCTGTATGTAAGTGTCTGTATGTAAGTGTCTGTATGTAAGTGTCTTAGTGTCTGTATGTAAGTGTCTGTATGTAAGTGTCTTTATGTAAGAGTCTGTAGGTAAGTGTCTGTATGTAAGTGTCTAAGTGTCTGTATGTAAGTGTCTGTATGTAAGTGTCTTAGTGTCTGTATGTAAGTGTCTGTATGTAAGTGTCTGTATGTACGTGTTTGTATGTAAGTGTCTGTATGTAAGTGTCTCAGTGTCTGTTTGTGTCAGTATGCAAGTGTCTGTATGTAAGTGTCTATGTAAGTGTCTGTATGTAAGTTCCTGTATGTAGGTGTTTGTATGTAAGTGTGTGTATGTAAGTGTCTGTATGTAAGTGTCTGTATGTAAGTGTCTCAGTATCTGTATGTAAGTGTCTGTATGTAAGTGTCTGTATGTAAGTGTCTGTATGTAAGTGTCTGTATGTAAGTCTCAGTGTCTGTATGTCAGTGTGTGTTTGTAAGTGTCTGTATGTAAGTGTCTGTATGTAAGTGTTTGTATTTAAGTGTCTCAGTGTCTGTAAGTAAATGTCTAAGTAAGTGTCTGTATGTAAGTGACTGTATGTAAGTGTCTGTATGTTAAGTGTTTGTATGTAAGTGTCTGTATGTAAGTGTCTTCGTGTCTCTATGTAAGTGTCTGTATGTAAGTGTCTGTATGTAAGTGTCTCAGCGTCTGTATGTGTCTGTATGTAAGTGTCTGTATGTAAGTGTCTGTATGTAAGTCTCAGTGTCTGTATGTCAGTGTGTGTTTGTAAGTGTCTGTATGTAAGTATCTCTATGTAAGTGTCTGTATATAAGTGTCTGTATGTAAGTGTCAGTATGTTAAGTGTTTGTATGTAAGTGTCTGTATGTAAATATCTCAGTGTCTGTATGTAAGTGTCTGTATGTAAGTGTCTGTATGTAAGTGTCTCAGTGTCTGTATGTAAGTGTCTGTATCTAAGTGTCTGTATGTGTCTGTATGTAAGTGTCTGTATGTAAGTGTCAGTATGTAAGTCTCTGTATGTAAGTGTCTGTGTGTAAGTTTCTGTATGTAAGTGTCTGTTTGTAAGTGTCTGTATGTAAGTGTCTGTATGTAAGTGTCAGTATGTAAGTGTCTGTATGTAAGTGTCTTCGTGTCTGTATGTAAGTGTCTGTATGTAAGTGTCTGTATGTAAGTGTCTCAGCGTCTGTATGTGTCTGTATGTAAGTGTCTGTATGTAAGTGTCTCAGTGTCTGTATGTAAGTGTCTGTATGTAAGCGTCTGTATGTAAGTGTCTATGTAAGTGTCTCAGTGTCTTTATGTAAGTGTCTGTATGTAAGTGTCTCAGTGTCTGTATGTAAGTGTCTATATGTAAGTGGCTCAGTGTCTGTATGTAAGTGTCTGTATGTAAGTGTCTGTATGTAAGTGTCTGTATGTAAGTGTCTCAGTGTCTGTATGGAAGTGTCTGTATGTAAGTGTCTCAGTGTCTGTATGTAAGTGTCTGTATGTAAGTGTCTGTATGTAAGTATATGTATGTAAGTGTCTCAGTGTCTGTATGTAAGTGTATGTATGTAAGTGTCTGTATGTAAGTGTCTTAGTGTCTGTATGTAAGTGTTTGTATGTAATTGTCTGTATGTAAGTGTCTTTATGTAAGAGTCTGTATGTAAGTGTCTGTATGTAAGTGTCTAAGTGTCTGTATGTAAGTGTCTTTACGTAAGAGTCTGTATGTAAGTGTCTGTATGTAAGTGTCTAAGTGTCTGTATGTAAGGGTCTGTATGTAAGTGTCTCTATGTAAGTGTCTGTATGTACGTGTCTCAGTGTCTGTTTGTGTCAGTATGTAAGTGTCTGTATTCATAATAAAGGTTTTTGGGTTAGATCGCGTTTATTTATAAATGTGTCGTAACCCTCCACCACCCGACACGGCCAATCAGCAAAAAAAAGTGTCACGTTGACAAAAGACAAATAATTCACTACTTCAGCCCACCGGTGTGTTGAAGAGTTAATCCACATTTACAGTTTGAGTATGTAAGTGTCTATGTAAGTGTCTGTATGTAAGTGCCTGTATGTAAGTGTTTGTATGTAAGTGTGTGTAAGTGTCTGTATGTAAGTGTCTGTTTGTAAGTGTCTCAGTATCTGTATGTAAATGTCTTTATGTAAGTGTCTGTATGTAAGTGTCTGTATGTAAGTGTCTGTATGTAAGTCTCAGTGTCTGTATGTCAGTGTGTGTTTGTAAGTGTCTGTATGTAAGTGTCTGTATGTAAGTGTTTGTATTTAAGTGTCTCAGTGTCTGTAAGTAAGTGTCTAAGTAAGTGTCTGTATGTAAGTGTTTCTATGTAAGTGTCTGTATATAAGTGTCTGTATGTAAGTGTCTGTATGTCAAGTGTTTGTATGTAAGTGTCTGTATGTAAATATCTCAGTGTCTGTATGTAAGTGTCTGTATGTAAGTGTCTGTATGTGAGTGTCTCAGTGTCTGTATGTAAGTGTCTGTATCTAAGTGTCTGTATGTGTCTGTATGTAAGTGTCTGTATGTAAGTGTCTGTATGTAAGTCTCTGTATGTAGGTGGCTGTATTTAAGTGTCTGTAAGTGTCTGTATGTAAGTATCTGTATGTAAGTGTCTGTGTGTAAGTTTCTGTATGTAAGTGTCTGTTTGTAAGTGTCTGTATGTAAGTGTCTGTATGTAAGTGTCAGTATGTAAGTGTCTGTATGTAAGTGTCTTCGTGTCTGTATGTAAGTGTCTGTATGTAAGTGTCTGTATGTAAGTGTCTCAGCGTCTGTATGTGTCTGTATGTAAGTGTCTGTATGTAAGTGTCTCAGTGTCTGTATGTAAGTGTCTGTATGTAAGCATCTGTATGTAAGTGTCTATGTAAGTGTCTCAGTGTCTTTATGTAAGTGTCTGTATGTAAGTGTCTCAGTTTCTGTATGTAAGTGTCTCAGTGTCTGTATGTAAGTGTCTGTATGTAAGTGTCTCAGTGTCTGTATGTAAGTGTCTGTATGTAAGTGTCTGTATGTAAGTGTCTGTATGTAAGTGTCTCAGTGTCTGTATGGAAGTGTCTGTATGTAAGTGTCTCAGTGTCTGTATGTAAGTGTCTGTATGTAAGTGTCTGTATGTAAGTATATGTATGTAAGTGTCTCGGTATCTGTATGTAAGTGTATGTAAGCGTCTGTATGTAAGTGTCTATGTAGGTGTCTCAGTGTCTGTATGTAAGTGTCTGTATGTAAGTGTCTGTATGTAAGTGTCTTAGTGTCTGTATGTAAGTGTCTGTATGTAATTGTCTGTATGTAAGTGTCTTTATGTAAGAGTCTGTATGTAAGTGTCTGTATGTAAGTGTCTAAGTGTCTGTATGTAAGTGTCTTTATGTAAGAGTCTGTATGTAAGTGACTGTATGTAAGTGTCTAAGTGTCTGTATGTAAGGGTCTGTATGTAAGTGTCTCTATGTAAGTGTCTGTATGTAAGTGTCTGTATGTACGTGTTTGCATGTAAGTGTCTGTATGTAAGTGTCTCAGTGTCTGTTTGTGTCAGTATGCAAGTGTCTGTATGTAAGTGTCTATGTAAGTGTCTGTATGTAAGTGCCTGTATGTAAGTGTGTGTATGTAAGTGTCTGTATGTAAGTGTCTGTATGTAAGTGTCTCAGTATCTGTATGTAAGTGTCTGTATGTAAGTGTCTGTATGTAAGTGTCTGTATGTAAGTGTCTGTATGTAAGTCTCAGTGTCTGTATGTCAGTGTGTGTTTGTAAGTGTCTGTATGTAAGTGTCTGTATGTAAGTGTTTGTATTTAAGTGTCTCAGTGTCTGTAAGTAAATGTCTAAGTAAGTGTCTGTATGTAAGTGTCTGTATGTAAGTGTCTGTATGTTAAGTGTTTGTATGTAAGTGTCTGTATGTGAATATCTCAGTGTCTGTATGTAAGTGTCTGTATGTAAGTGTCTGTATGTAAGTGTCTGTATGTTAAGTGTCTGTATGTAAGTGTCTGTATGTAAGTATCTCAGTGTCTGTATGTAAGTTTCTGTATGTAAGTGTCTGTATGTAAGTGTCTCAGTGTCTGTATGTAAGTGTCTGTATGTAAGTGTCTGTATGTAAGTATCTGTATGTAAATGTCTGTGTGTAAGTGTCTGTATGTAAGTGTCTTAGGGTCTGAGTGTAAGTGTCTGTATGTAAGTGTCTGTATGTCTGTATGTAAGTGTCTGTATGTAAGTGTCTGTATGTAAGTGTCTGTAAGTGTCTGTATGTAAGTATCTGTATGTAAGTGTCTGTATGTAAGTTTCTGTATGTAAGTGTCTCTATGTAAGTATCTGTATGTAAGTGTCTGTATGTCAGTGTCACAGTGTCAGTATGTAAGTGTCTGTATGTAAGTGTCTGTATGTAAGTGTCTGTATGTAAGTGTCTGTATGTAAGTGTCTGTATGTAAGTGTCTCAGTGTCTGTTTGTGTCAGTATGTAAGTGTCTGTATGTAAGTGTCTATGTAAGTGTCTGTATGTAAGTGCCTGTATGTAAGTGTCTGTATGTAAGTGTGTGTATGTAAGTGTTTGTATGTAAGTGTCTGTATGTAAGTGTCTCAGTATCTGTATGTAAATGTCTTTATGTAAGTGTCTGTATGTAAGTGTCTGTATGTAAGTGTCTGTATGTAAGTCTCAGTGTCTGTATGTCAGTGTGTGTTTGTAAGTGTCTGTATGTAAGTGTCTGTATGTAAGTGTTTGTATTTAAGTGTCTCAGTGTCTCTAAGTAAATGTCTAAGTGTCTGTATGTAAGTGTCTGTATGTAAGTGTCTGTATGTAAGTGTCTCAGTGTCTGTATGTAAGTGTCTGTATGTAAGTGTCTGTATGTAAGTGTCTCAGCGTCTGTATGTAAGTGTCTGTATGTAAGTGTCTCAGCGTCTGTATGTAAGTGTCTGTGTGTAAGTGTCTGTATGTAAGTGTCTTAGGGTCTGTATGTAAATGTCTGTATACAAGTGTCTGTATGTGTCTGTATGTAAGTGTCTGTATGTAAGTGTCTGTATGTAAGTGTCTGTATGTAAGTGGCTGTATGTAAGTGTCTGTAAGTGTCTGTATGTAAGTATCTGTATGTAAGTGTCTGTATGTAAGTTTCTGTATGTAAGTGTCTCTATGTAAGAATCTATATGTAAGTGTCTGTATGTAAGTGTCTGTATGTAAGTGTCTCAGTATCTATGTAAGTGTCTTTATGTAAATGTCTTCATGTAAGTTTCTGTATGTAAGTGTCTGTATGTAAGTCTCAGTGTCTGTATGTCAGTGTGTGTTTGTAAGTGTCTGTATGTAAGTGTCTGTATGGAAGTGTTTGTATTTAAGTGTCTCAGTGTCTGTAAGTAAATGTCTAAGTAAGTGTCTGTATATAAGTGTCTGTATGTAAGTGTCTGTATGTTAAGTGTTTGTATGTAAGTGTCTGTATGTGAATATCTCAGTGTCTGTATGTAAGTGTCTGTATGTAAGTGTCTGTATGTAAGTGTCTCAGTGTCTGTATGTAAGTGTCTGTATGTAAGTGTCTGTATGTAAGTGTCTGTATGTAAGTGTCCGTATGTTAATTGTCTGTATGTAAGTGTCTGTATGTAAGTATCTCAGTGTCTCTATGTAAGTTTCTGTATGTAAGTGTCTGTATGTAAGTGTCTCAGTGTCTGTATGTAAGTGTCTGTATGCAAGTATCTGTATGTAAATGTCTGTGTGTAAGTGTCTGTATGTAAGTGTCTGTATGTAAGTGTCTGTATGTAAGTGTCTTCGTGTCTGTATGTAAGTGTCTGTATGTAAGTGTCTGTATGTAAGTGTCTCAGCGTCTGTATGTGTCTGTATGTAAGTGTCTGTATGTAAGTGTCTCAGTGTCTGTATGTAAGTGTCTGTATGTAAGTGTCTCAGTGTCTGTATGTAAGTGTCCGGCAAAACAACCCCCTACCTCCTCGCGGTGCCGGACGGGCAACTCTGTCGTGGACAGTGCTGTGGGGGGAGTTCCAATTTTGATTGGCTCCTCCCCTCATGGCATATGTGTCCACCACAGGGGCTAAACGGGGGCTCTGGACGGGTGCGAGGGGCTGGTAACCCCTCCACCTTCAATTAATTACCACAAAACCACGAATTAAAGTGAAATATGTAACAACTAAGCTTGTGCCGGAGGCCCCGGGGGGCCAGGCGTCTATGACGTCTCCTGGCCAAACCCCAATTGGCGGAGCCAGGAGATTGAATACCTACCCTCGGGGCTACTCCAGAAACAACGAAAAGCCACTACGAGTGGCCACGTGGAATGTTCGAACGCTCACTGCAGAGGAGAGGCTGCCACTCCTCTGTCGGGAGCTGGACCGGTACCGCCTGGATCTATGCGGCATTCAGGAGGTCCGGTGGACCGGCTCTGGCTCCTGCCACCATGAGGGGTGGACAGTCCTCTACTCGGGGCAGCAGACTGCCAAACAACAGGGTGTGGGTCTTCTTTTGAACAAAAGAATGAAGGGGGCGTGGGAGCGTGGCGGTGAGGTGTGGGAAGCTGTAAGCCCCAGGCTACTTTGGGCTCGCCTTCCCATCAACCGGAGGCGAGGAATGGTGGTCGTGGTTACTTATGCCCCCACCGAAGATGAACATCCGTGGAGGGATGCAGGCAAAGCCGATGAGTCAGATGCCTTCTATGACCTCCTGTCACAGGCGCTGGCTAAAGTGGCCCCTCGGGATAGAGTCATCATGTTGGGTGACTTCAATGCCCGAGTTGGTCATGATACTGGCACCTGGTCTGGAGTGATTGGAGGGCATGGGCCAGATCAGCTCAATAACAATGGTAGGAGGCTGCTAGATTTTTGTGCAGCCCATGGGCTTGTAATTACCAACACGCTGTTCCGGCATCGGCGCATCCACACAACATCATGGATGCATGCCGGGTCCAAGCAAGAACATCTGCTGGACTACATAGTGACGGACCAGCGAATGCGAGCCCATGTCCTTGACACCAGGACCTACCGTGGAGCTGATCTGCCCTCTGACCATCGACTAGTCATCTGTAAGATGCGCCTGCCATTCTTCCACTCCGGTGGTGGGTGTACACCCAGGACCCCATTCCAACCTAAAGTGGCCTGGTCTCAGTTATCTGATGAAAGTTGCAAGCGAGAATTTCATCATCGCTTGCGGCTGGGATTGGCATCGTCCCCGACTCCTCCTGATGTCGAGGGTAAATGGGCGAGGTTTAGGACTGTGACTCATGCAGCTGCAATGGCTGCTTTGGGTACGCGGTCCAGACCTCCCCAGACACCCTGGATGACAGAGGAGTTGTTCAGGATGGTTGAGAAAAAGCGACAGGCCCACTGTCATCGGCTACAGAATCCCACGTCAGAGAATGAGGAGGCTTACCGCAGCCTTCGCTCGGAGGTTCGGAGAGCCGTGAGGCGCTGCAAGGATGGGTGGTGGTCGCGGGTTGCTGAGGAGATGGAGTCTGCCTCAGTGGCCCGTGATCACAAATCGCTATTTAACTCCATCAAAAAAGTAACCTGCAGCGCCACACCTATTACCATCATTAGGGGAAAAAACGGTGATCCAATTTCCGACCCCCAGGAACAGGTTCGCAGATTTGCTGAGCATTTCTGTGAGGTCCTGGGGGAGGGAAAATCCCACAGCCAGGAAAACATCGTGGCACAAAGTGAGGATGACCCTGCTGAGGCTGCGGTGCCTCAAATATTGGATGAAGTCACCCCCTGTGAGTGGCTGGCTGAGGTGCCATCTGCTGAGGAAGTATTGAAGGCGATCCGGAGTCTGAGACCAGGAAAGGCAGCGGGCAGAGATGATCTCCCAAGCGAAATGCTGAGGGAGGGTGGCGTTTGTGCACAGACTGCCCTATATGACATCATAACAACAGTCTGGACCACTGGACGGGTTCCGCAGGATTGGAAGGATGCCCTGGTGGTCCCCCTTTTTAAGAAGGGGGACCGCACAGACTGTAACAACTACAGGGGCATCTCACTCCTCAGTGTGCCGGGAAAGGTCCTGGCAAGGATTATTCAGCATCGCCTTGCCAGGCACGCTGAGGAGAGGCTTGCGGAGCCCCAATGCGGTTTCAGGAAAGGGCGGTCCTGCACAGATGCCATATTTTCTGTCCGTCTGCTACAGCAGAGGTGTAGGGAATTCCAACAAGACCTACATCTCTGCTTTATTGACCTGGTCAAGGCCTATGATACCATCAGTAGGCCTGGGCTCTGGGTCGTTCTTCGTGCTTTTGGAGTACCTGACCCTCTGCTCACGATCATTAAGGACCTTCATGATGGTGAGCGGGCCCGGGTAAAACTACGTGGCCGGGAGTCAGAGCCATTCCCTGTACACCTTGGGGTGCGACAGGGATGTCCTCTGGCTCCCACATTATTTAACATCTATTTTGACCACGTAGTTCGTGAAGCCTTCAATAGCTGTACCGGGGGAATCTCCATATGGTACAGATATAATGGGAGGCTAATCGATGCCCGGGTGCGGTCAAGGGATGGCTCCCTATTGCTCAACCACGTTATGTATGCTGATGACTTGGTAATAGCTGCTCAGTCAGAGGAGGAGTTGCAGACGCTGCTGCTGAGACTGGAGCGTGCCACTAAGAGGTGGGGCCTTACCATCAGCCCCACCAAAACTAAGCACCTGCCTGGGTATTTTGTACCATCGGACACTCCACCTCCACAACTCCCAATCGGTGATGGGGCAGTTGTGGAGAGAGTGGAGAGTTTCCCATACCTGGGCAGTGTGCTTATGACTGGCTCCAGTTTAACAGCAGAGGTCTCACTCCGAATCAGTCGAGCGGCAATATCTTTTCATCGGTTGCGTAACGCTGTGTGGAAGCTACCTGGTCTGTCGCTCCGCACTAAGCTTCAGGTCTTCTCGGCCACGGTCATTCCCTCCCTTCTCTACGCTTGCGAAACGTGGACCCCCCTAATGGAACATCTTCGCCGGTTAGAAACATTTAGGCTGACCTGCCTACGATCCATCCTGGGTTTAACCAGACTGGATTGTGTGAGGAGCTCACAAATCCTTGAAAGATCTGGGCAGGGTCCCATCGGTGAGCTCCTCCGGCAGGCAAGGCTGCGATGGCTGGGTCATGTAGCCCGCATGCCCAGCCACCGCATGCCGAAACAGCTTTTGTTTGGCCGGATTGAGGGGGCTAAGCGGGCGCGGCACGGGCTAGAGAAGAGATGGAGTGATGTGGTACAGGAGGACGTGGAGCTGAGTGGACTTGCCGATGACTGGTACCAGCGGTGTCAAGATCGGCCTCTGTGGAGGAGGCTCGTGAAGGATGCTACTGGGCAGTTGGAGGCAGTCGCCCTCCAACAACAACGGAGGGCGGAGGAGCGACGCTCACAACAGCGAGCGGAGCGCCGGGTGGCTAAAGCACAGCAGGTTGGCACAGTAGGGGGCACAGGTGGTGCATCAGCCAGTCATCTCAGTCAGTCGACCCGTGGCACCTGGGTCTGCCCCGTGACCTCCTGCCAGCGGGCGTTCGACACTTCACGTGGCCTCAGGGTGCACATAGCCTGGCACAAGCGTCGTGGTGACGTCACCGCCACTTAGTGGCGAATGGCGGTTGTTGTTGTTGTTGTTGTATGTAAGTATATGTATGTAAGTGTCTCAGTGTCTGTATGTAAGTGTATGTATGTAAGTGTCTGTATGTAAGTGTCTTAGTGTCTGTATGTAAGTGTTTGTATGTAATTGTCTGTATGTAAGTGTCTTTATGTAAGAGTCTGTATGTAAGTGTCTGTATGTAAGTGTCTAAGTGTCTGTATGTAAGTGTCTTTATGTAAGAGTCTGTATGTAAGTGTCTGTATGTAAGTGTCTAAGTGTCTGTATGTAAGTGTCTTTATGTAAGAGTCTGTATGTAAGTGTCTGTATGTAAGTGTCTAAGTGTTTGTATGTAAGGGTCTGTATGTAAGTGTCTGTATGTAAGTGTCTGTATGTAAGTGTCTGTATGTAAGTGTTTGTATGTAAGTTTCTGTATGTAAGTGTCTCAGAGTCTGTTTGTGTCAGTATGTAAGTGTCTGTATGTAAGTGTCTATCTAAGTGCCTGTATGTAAGTGTCTGTATGTAAGTGTGTGTATAAAAGTGTCTGTATGTAAGTGTCTGTATGTAAGTGTCTCAGTATCTGTATGTAAATGTCTTTATGTAAGTGTCTGTATGTAAATGTCTGTATGTAAGTGTCTGTATGTAAGTCTCAGTGTCTGTATGTCAGTGTGTGTTTGTAAGTGTCTGTATGTAAGTGTCTGTATGTAAGTGTCTGTATTTAAGTGTCTCAGTGTCTGTAAGTAAGTGTCTAAGTAAGTGTCTGTATGTAAGTGTCTCTATGTAAGTGTCTGTATGTAAGTGTCGGTATGTTAAGTGTTTGTATGTAAGTGTCTGTATGTAAATATCTCAGTGTCTGTATGTAAGTGTGTGTATGTAAGTGTCTGTATGTGTCTGTATGTAAGTCTCTGTATGTAGGTGGCTGTATGTAAGTGTCTGTAAGTGTCTGTATGTAAGTGTCTGTGTGTAAGTTTCTGTGTGTAAGTGTCTGTTTGTAAGTGTCTGTATGTAAGTGTCTGTATGTAAGTGTCTGTATGTAAGTGTCTGTATGTAAGTGTCTGTATGTAAGTGTCTTGGTGTCTGTATGTAAGTGTCTGTATGTAAGTGTCTGTATGTAAGTGTCTCAGCGTCTGTATGTGTCTGTATGTAAGTGTCTCAGTGTCTGTATGTGAGCGTCTGTATGTAAGTGTCTATGTAAGTGTCTCAGTGTCTTTATGTAAGTGTCTGTATGTAAGTGTCTCAGTGTCTGTATGTAAGTGTCTCAGTGTCTGTATGTAAGTGTCTGTATGTAAGTGTCTCAGTGTCTGTATGTAAGTGTCTGTATGTAAGTGTCTGTATGTAAGTGTCTGTATGTAAGTGTCTCAGTGTCTGTATGGAAGTGTCTGTATGCAAGTGTCTCAGTGTCTGTATGTAAGTGTCTGTATGTAAGTGTCTGTGTGTAAGTCTATGTATGTAAGTGTCTCAGTGTCTGTATGTAAGTGTATGTAAGCGTCTGTATGTAAGTGTCTATGAAAGTGTCTGAGTGTCTGTATGTAAGTGTCTGTATGTAAGTGTCTGTATGTAAGTGTCTTAGTGTCTGTATGTAAGTGTCTGTATGTAATTGTCTGTATGTAAGTGTCTTTACGTAAGAGTCTGTATGTAAGTGTCTGTATGTAAGTGTCTAAGTGTCTGTATGTAAGTGTCTTTATGTAAGAGCCTGTATGTAAGTGTCTGTATGTAAGTGTCTAAGTGTTTGTATGTAAGGGTCTGTATGTAAGTGTCTGTATGTAAGTGTCTGTATGTAAGTGTCTGTATGTAAGTGTTTGTATGTAAGTGTCTGTATGTAAGTGTCTCAGTGTCTGTTTGTGTCAGTATGTAAGTGTCTGTATGTAAGTGTCTATGTAAGTGTCTGTATGTAAGTGCCTGTATGTAAGTGTCTGTATGTAAGTGTGTGTATATAAGTGTCTGTATGTAAGTGTCTGTATGTAAGTGTCTCAGTATCTGTATGTAAATGTCTTTATGTAAGTGTCTGTATGTAAGTGTCTGTATGTAAGTGTCTGTATGTAAGTCTCAGTGTCTGTATGTCAGTGTGTGTTTGTAAGTGTCTGTATGTAAGTGTCTGTATGTAAGTGTCTGTATTTAAGTGTCTCAGTGTCTGTAAGTAAGTGTCTAAGTAAGTGTCTGTATGTAAGTGTCTCTATGTAAGTGTCTGTATATAAGTGTCTGTATGTAAGTGTCGGTATGTTAAGTGTTTGTATGTAAGTGTCTGTATGTAAATATCTCAGTGTCTGTATGTAAGTGTCTGTATGTAAGTGTCTCAGTGTCTGTATGTAAGTGTCTGTATCTAAGTGTCTGTATGTGTCTGTATGTAAGTGTCTGTATGTAAGTGTCTGTATGTAAGTCTCTGTATGTAGGTGGCTGTATTTAAGTGTCTGTAAGTGTCTGTATGTAAGTATCTGTATGTAAGTGTCTGTATGTAAGTGTCAGTATGTAAGTGTCTGTATGTAAGTGTCTTCGTGTCTGTATGTAAGTGCCTGTATGTAAGTGTCTGTATGTAAGTGTCTGTATGTAAGTCTGAGTGTCTGTATGTCAGTGTGTGTTTGTAAGTGTCTGTATGTAAGTGTCTGTATGTAAGTGTCTGTATGTAAGTGTCTCAGTATCTATGTAAGTGTCTTTATGTAAATGTCTTTATGTAAGTTTCTGTATGTAAGTGTCTGTATGTAAGTCTCAGTGTCTGTATGTCAGTGTGTGTTTGTAAGTGTCTGTATGTAAGTGTCTGTATGGAAGTGTTTGTATTTAAGTGTCTCAGTGTCTGTAAGTAAATGTCTAAGTAAGTGTCTGTATATAAGTGTCTGTATGTAAGTGTCTGTATGTTAAGTGTTTGTATGTAAGTGTCTGTATGTGAATATCTCAGTGTCTGTATGTAAGTGTCTGTATGTAAGTGTCTGTATGTAAGTGTCTCAGTGTCTGTATGTAAGTGTCTGTATGTAAGTGTCTGTATGTAAGTGTCTGTATGTAAGTGTCCGTATGTTAATTGTCTGTATGTAAGTGTCTGTATGTAAGTATTTCAGTGTCTCTATGTAAGTTTCTGTATGTAAGTGTCTGTATGTAAGTGTCTCAGTGTCTGTATGTAAGTGTCTGTATGCAAGTATCTGTATGTAAATGTCTGTGTGTAAGTGTCTGTATGTAAGTGTCTGTATGTAAGTGTCTGTATGTAAGTGTCTTCGTGTCTGTATGTAAGTATCTGTATGTAAGTGTCTGTATGTAAGTGTCTCAGCGTCTGTATGTGTCTGTATGTAAGTGTCTGTATGTAAGTGTCTCAGTGTCTGTATGTAAGTGTCTGTATGTAAGTGTCTCAGTGTCTGTATGTAAGTGTCTGTATATAAGTGTCTGTATGTAAGTGTCTGTATGTAAGTGTCTCAGTGTCTGTATGGAAGTGTCTGTATGTAAGTGTCTCAGTGTCTGTATGTAAGTGTCTGTATGTAAGTGTCTGTATGTAAGTATATGTATGTAAGTGTCTCGGTATCTGTATGTAAGTGTATGTAAGCGTCTGTATGTAAGTGTCTATGTAGGTGTCTCAGTGTCTGTATGTAAGTGTCTGTATGTAAGTGTCTGTATGTAAGTGTCTTAGTGTCTGTATGTAAGTGTCTGTATGTAATTGTCTGTATGTAAGTGTCTTTATGTAAGAGTCTGTATGTAAGTGTCTGTATGTAAGTGTCTAAGTGTCTGTATGTAAGTGTCTTTATGTAAGAGTCTGTATGTAAGTGACTGTATGTAAGTGTCTAAGTGTCTGTATGTAAGGGTCTGTATGTAAGTGTCTCTATGTAAGTGTCTGTATGTAAGTGTCTGTATGTACGTGTTTGTATGTAAGTGTCTGTATGTAAGTGTCTCAGTGTCTGTTTGTGTCAGTATGCAAGTGTCTGTATGTAAGTGTCTATGTAAGTGTCTGTATGTAAGTGCCTGTATGTAGGTGTTTGTATGTAAGTGTGTGTATGTAAGTGTCTGTATGTAAGTGTCTGTATGTAAGTGTCTCAGTATCTGTATGTAAGTGTCTGTATGTAAGTGTCTGTATGTAAGTGTCTGTATGTAAGTCTCAGTGTCTGTATGTCAGTGTGTGTTTGTAAGTGTCTGTATGTAAGTGTCTGTATGTAAGTGTTTGTATTTAAGTGTCTCAGTGTCTGTAAGTAAATGTCTAAGTAAGTGTCTGTATGTAAGTGTCTGTATGTAAGTGTCTGTATGTTAAGTGTTTGTATGTAAGTGTCTGTATGTGAATATCTCAGTGTCTGTATGTAAGTGTCTGTATGTAAGTGTCTGTATGTAAGTGTCTGTATGTTAAGTGTCTGTATGTAAGTGTCTGTATGTAAGTATCTCAGTGTCTGTATGTAAGTTTCTGTATGTAAGTGTCTGTATGTAAGTGTCTCAGTGTCTGTATGTAAGTGTCTGTATGTAAGTGTCTGTATGTAAGTATCTGTATGTAAATGTCTGTGTGTAAGTGTCTGTATGTAAGTGTCTTAGGGTCTGAGTGTAAGTGTCTGTATGTAAGTGTCTGTATGTCTGTATGTAAGTGTCTGTATGTAAGTGTCTGTATGTAAGTGTCTGTAAGTGTCTGTATGTAAGTATCTGTATGTAAGTGTCTGTATGTAAGTTTCTGTATGTAAGTGTCTCTATGTAAGTATCTGTATGTAAGTGTCTGTATGTCAGTGTCACAGTGTCAGTATGTAAGTGTCTGTATGTAAGTGTCTGTATGTAAGTGTCTGTATGTAAGTGTCTGTATGTAAGTGTCTCAGTGTCTGTTTGTGTCAGTATGTAAGTGTCTGTATGTAAGTGTCTATGTAAGTGTCTGTATGTAAGTGCCTGTATGTAAGTGTCTGTATGTAAGTGTGTGTATGTAAGTGTCTGTATGTAAGTGTCTGTATGTAAGTGTCTCAGTATCTGTATGTAAATGTCTTTATGTAAGTGTCTGTATGTAAGTGTCTGTATGTAAGTGTCTGTATGTAAGTCTCAGTGTCTGTATGTCAGTGTGTGTTTGTAAGTGTCTGTATGTAAGTGTCTGTATGTAAGTGTTTGTATTTAAGTGTCTCAGTGTCTCTAAGTAAATGTCTAAGTGTCTGTATGTAAGTGTCTGTATGTAAGTGTCTGTATGTAAGTGTCTCAGTGTCTGTATGTAAGTGTCTGTATGTAAGTGTCTGTATGTAAGTGTCTCAGCGTCTGTATGTAAGTGTCTGTATGTAAGTGTCTCAGCGTCTGTATGTAAGTGTCTGTGTTTAAGTGTCTGTATGTAAGTGTCTTAGGGTCTGTATATAAATGTCTGTATACAAGTGTCTGTATGTGTCTGTATGTAAGTGTCTGTATGTAAGTGTCTGTATGTAAGTGTCTGTATGTAAGTGGCTGTATGTAAGTGTCTGTAAGTGTCTGTATGTAAGTATCTGTATGTAAGTGTCTGTATGTAAGTTTCTGTATGTAAGTGTCTCTATGTAAGTATCTATATGTAAGTGTCTGTATGTAAGTGTCTGTATGTAAGTGTCTGTATGTAAGTGTCTCAGTATCTATGTAAGTGTATTTATGTAAATGTCTTTATGTAAGTTTCTGTATGTAAGTGTCTGTATGTAAGTCTCAGTGTCTGTATGTCAGTGTGTGTTTGTAAGTGTCTGTATGTAAGTGTCTGTATGGAAGTGTTTGTATTTAAGTGTCTCAGTGTCTGTAAGTAAATGTCTAAGTAAGTGTCTGTATATAAGTGTCTGTATGTAAGTGTCTGTATGTTGTGTTTGTATGTAAGTGTCTGTATGTGAATATCTCAGTGTCTGTATGTAAGTGTCTGTATGTAAGTGTCTGTATGTAAGTGTCTCAGTGTCTGTATGTAAGTGTCTGTATGTAAGTGTCTGTATGTAAGTGTCTGTATGTAAGTGTCCGTATGTTAATTGTCTGTATGTAAGTGTCTGTATGTAAGTATCTCAGTGTCTCTATGTAAGTTTCTGTATGTAAGTGTCTGTATGTAAGTGTCTCAGTGTCTGTATGTAAGTGTCTGTATGCAAGTATCTGTATGTAAATGTCTGTGTGTAAGTGTCTGTATGTAAGTGTCTGTATGTAAGTGTCTGTATGTAAGTGTCTTCGTGTCTGTATGTAAGTGTCTGTATGTAAGTGTCTGTATGTAAGTGTCTGTATGTAAGTGTCTCAGCGTCTGTATGTGTCTGTATGTAAGTGTCTGTATGTAAGTGTCTCAGTGTCTGTATGTAAGTGTCTGTATGTAAGTGTCTCAGTGTCTGTATGTAAGTGTCTGTATGTAAGTATATGTATGTAAGTGTCTCAGTGTCTGTATGTAAGTGTATGTATGTAAGTGTCTGTATGTAAGTGTCTTAGTGTCTGTATGTAAGTGTTTGTATGTAATTGTCTGTATGTAAGTGTCTTTATGTAAGAGTCTGTATGTAAGTGTCTGTATGTAAGTGTCTAAGTGTCTGTATGTAAGTGTCTTTATGTAAGAGTCTGTATGTAAGTGTCTGTATGTAAGTGTCTAAGTGTCTGTATGTAAGTGTCTTTATGTAAGAGTCTGTATGTAAGTGTCTGTATGTAAGTGTCTAAGTGTTTGTATGTAAGGGTCTGTATGTAAGTGTCTGTATGTAAGTGTCTGTATGTAAGTGTCTGTATGTAAGTGTTTGTATGTAAGTTTCTGTATGTAAGTGTCTCAGAGTCTGTTTGTGTCAGTATGTAAGTGTCTGTATGTAAGTGTCTATCTAAGTGCCTGTATGTAAGTGTCTGTATGTAAGTGTGTGTATAAAAGTGTCTGTATGTAAGTGTCTGTATGTAAGTGTCTCAGTATCTGTATGTAAATGTCTTTATGTAAGTGTCTGTATGTAAATGTCTGTATGTAAGTGTCTGTATGTAAGTCTCAGTGTCTGTATGTCAGTGTGTGTTTGTAAGTGTCTGTATGTAAGTGTCTGTATGTAAGTGTCTGTATTTAAGTGTCTCAGTGTCTGTAAGTAAGTGTCTAAGTAAGTGTCTGTATGTAAGTGTCTCTATGTAAGTGTCTGTATGTAAGTGTCGGTATGTTAAGTGTTTGTATGTAAGTGTCTGTATGTAAATATCTCAGTGTCTGTATGTAAGTGTGTGTATGTAAGTGTCTGTATGTGTCTGTATGTAAGTCTCTGTATGTAGGTGGCTGTATGTAAGTGTCTGTAAGTGTCTGTATGTAAGTGTCTGTGTGTAAGTTTCTGTGTGTAAGTGTCTGTTTGTAAGTGTCTGTATGTAAGTGTCTGTATGTAAGTGTCTGTATGTAAGTGTCTGTATGTAAGTGTCTTCGTGTCTGTATGTAAGTGTCTCTATGTAAGTGTCTGTATGTAAGTGTCTCAGCGTCTGTATGTGTCTGTATGTAAGTGTCTCAGTGTCTGTATGTGAGCGTCTGTATGTAAGTGTCTATGTAAGTGTCTCAGTGTCTTTATGTAAGTGTCTGTATGTAAGTGTCTCAGTGTCTGTATGTAAGTGTCTCAGTGTCTGTATGTAAGTGTCTGTATGTAAGTGTCTCAGTGTCTGTATGTAAGTGTCTGTATGTAAGTGTCTGTATGTAAGTGTCTATATGTAATTGTCTCAGTGTCTGTATGGAAGTGTCTGTATGTAAGTGTCTCAGTGTCTGTATGTAAGTGTCTGTATGTAAGTGTCTGTGTGTAAGTGTATGTATGTAAGTGTCTCAGTGTCTGTATGTAAGTGTATGTAAGCGTCTGTATGTAAGTGTCTATGTAAGTGTCTGAGTGTCTGTATGTAAGTGTCTGTATGTAAGTGTCTGTATGTAAGTGTCTTAGTGTCTGTATGTAAGTGTCTGTATGTAATTGTCTGTATGTAAGTGTCTTTACGTAAGAGTCTGTATGTAAGTGTCTGTATGTAAGTGTCTAAGTGTCTGTATGTAAGTGTCTTTATGTAAGAGCCTGTATGTAAGTGTCTGTATGTAAGTGTCTAAGTGTTTGTATGTAAGGGTCTGTATGTAAGTGTCTGTATGTAAGTGTCTGTATGTAAGTGTTTGTATGTAAGTGTCTGTATGTAAGTGTCTCAGTGTCTGTTTGTGTCAGTATGTAAGTGTCTGTATGTAAGTGTCTATGTAAGTGTCTGTATGTAAGTGCCTGTATGTAAGTGTCTGTATGTAAGTGTGTGTATATAAGTGTCTGTATGTAAGTGTCTGTATGTAAGTGTCTCAGTATCTGTATGTAAATGTCTTTATGTAAGTGTCTGTATGTAAGTGTCTGTATGTAAGTGTCTGTATGTAAGTCTCAGTGTCTGTATGTCAGTGTGTGTTTGTAAGTGTCTGTATGTAAGTGTCTGTATGTAAGTGTCTGTATTTAAGTGTCTCAGTGTCTGTAAGTAAGTGTCTAAGTAAGTGTCTGTATGTAAGTGTCTCTATGTAAGTGTCTGTATATAAGTGTCTGTATGTAAGTGTCGGTATGTTAAGTGTTTGTATGTAAGTGTCTGTATGTAAATATCTCAGTGTCTGTATGTAAGTGTCTGTATGTAAGTGTCTCAGTGTCTGTATGTAAGTGTCTGTATCTAAGTGTCTGTATGTGTCTGTATGTAAGTGTCTGTATGTAAGTGTCTGTATGTAAGTCTCTGTATGTAGGTGGCTGTATTTAAGTGTCTGTAAGTGTCTGTATGTAAGTATCTGTATGTAAGTGTCTGTATGTAAGTGTCAGTATGTAAGTGTCTGTATGTAAGTGTCTTCGTGTCTGTATGTAAGTGTCTGTATGTAAGTGTCTGTATGTAAGTGTCTGTATGTAAGTCTCAGTGTCTGTATGTCAGTGTGTGTTTGTAAGTGTCTGTATGTAAGTGTCTGTATGTAAGTGTCTGTATGTAAGTGTCTCAGTATCTATGTAAGTGTCTTTATGTAAATGTCTTTATGTAAGTTTCTGTATGTAAGTGTCTGTATGTAAGTCTCAGTGTCTGTATGTCAGTGTGTGTTTGTAAGTGTCTGTATGTAAGTGTCTGTATGGAAGTGTTTGTATTTAAGTGTCTCAGTGTCTGTAAGTAAATGTCTAAGTAAGTGTCTGTATATAAGTGTCTGTATGTAATTGTCTGTATGTTAAGTGTTTGTATGTAAGTGTCTGTATGTGAATATCTCAGTGTCTGTATGTAAGTGTCTGTATGTAAGTGTCTGTATGTAAGTGTCTCAGTGTCTGTATGTAAGTGTCTGTATGTAAGTGTCTGTATGTAAGTGTCTGTATGTAAGTGTCCGTATGTTAATTGTCTGTATGTAAGTGTCTGTATGTAAGTATCTCAGTGTCTCTATGTAAGTTTCTGTATGTAAGTGTCTGTATGTAAGTGTCTCAGTGTCTGTATGTAAGTGTCTGTATGCAAGTATCTGTATGTAAATGTCTGTGTGTAAGTGTCTGTATGTAAGTGTCTGTATGTAAGTGTCTGTATGTAAGTGTCTTCGTGTCTGTATGTAAGTGTCTGTATGTAAGTGTCTGTATGTAAGTGTCTCAGCGTCTGTATGTGTCTGTATGTAAGTGTCTGTATGTAAGTGTCTCAGTGTCTGTATGTAAGTGTCTGTATGTAAGTGTCTCAGTGTCTGTATGTAAGTGTCTGTATGTAAGTATATGTATGTAAGTGTCTCAGTGTCTGTATGTAAGTGTATGTATGTAAGTGTCTGTATGTAAGTGTCTTAGTGTCTGTATGTAAGTGTTTGTATGTAATTGTCTGTATGTAAGTGTCTTTATGTAAGAGTCTGTATGTAAGTGTCTGTATGTAAGTGTCTAAGTGTCTGTATGTAAGTGTCTTTATGTAAGAGTCTGTATGTAAGTGTCTGTATGTAAGTGTCTAAGTGTCTGTATGTAAGTGTCTTTATGTAAGAGTCTGTATGTAAGTGTCTGTATGTAAGTGTCTAAGTGTTTGTATGTAAGGGTCTGTATGTAAGTGTCTGTATGTAAGTGTCTGTATGTAAGTGTCTGTATGTAAGTGTTTGTATGTAAGTTTCTGTATGTAAGTGTCTCAGAGTCTGTTTGTGTCAGTATGTAAGTGTCTGTATGTAAGTGTCTATCTAAGTGCCTGTATGTAAGTGTCTGTATGTAAGTGTGTGTATAAAAGTGTCTGTATGTAAGTGTCTGTATGTAAGTGTCTCAGTATCTGTATGTAAATGTCTTTATGTAAGTGTCTGTATGTAAATGTCTGTATGTAAGTGTCTGTATGTAAGTCTCAGTGTCTGTATGTCAGTGTGTGTTTGTAAGTGTCTGTATGTAAGTGTCTGTATGTAAGTGTCTGTATTTAAGTGTCTCAGTGTCTGTAAGTAAGTGTCTAAGTAAGTGTCTGTATGTAAGTGTCTCTATGTAAGTGTCTGTATGTAAGTGTCGGTATGTTAAGTGTTTGTATGTAAGTGTCTGTATGTAAATATCTCAGTGTCTGTATGTAAGTGTGTGTATGTAAGTGGCTGTATGTGTCTGTATGTAAGTCTCTGTATGTAGGTGGCTGTATGTAAGTGTCTGTAAGTGTCTGTATGTAAGTGTCTGTGTGTAAGTTTCTGTGTGTAAGTGTCTGTTTGTAAGTGTCTGTATGTAAGTGTCTGTATGTAAGTGTCTGTATGTAAGTGTCTGTATGTAAGTGTCTTCGTGTCTGTATGTAAGTGTCTGTATGTAAGTGTCTGTATGTAAGTGTCTCAGCGTCTGTATGTGTCTGTATGTAAGTGTCTCAGTGTCTTTATGTAAGTGTCTGTATGTAAGTGTCTCAGTGTCTGTATGTAAGTGTCTCAGTGTCTGTATGTAAGTGTCTGTATGTAAGTGTCTCAGTGTCTGTATGTAAGTGTCTGTATGTAAGTGTCTGTATGTAAGTGTCTGTATGTAATTGTCTCAGTGTCTGTATGGAAGTGTCTGTATGTAAGTGTCTCAGTGTCTGTATGTAAGTGTCTGTATGTAAGTGTCTGTGTGTAAGTGTATGTATGTAAGTGTCTCAGTGTCTGTATGTAAGTGTATGTAAGCGTCTGTATGTAAGTGTCTATGTAAGTGTCTGAGTGTCTGTATGTAAGTGTCTGTATGTAAGTGTCTGTATGTAAGTGTCTTAGTGTCTGTATGTAAGTGTCTGTATGTAATTGTCTGTATGTAAGTGTCTTTACGTAAGAGTCTGTATGTAAGTGTCTGTATGTAAGTGTCTAAGTGTCTGTATGTAAGTGTCTTTATGTAAGAGCCTGTATGTAAGTGTCTGTATGTAAGTGTCTAAGTGTTTGTATGTAAGGGTCTGTATGTAAGTGTCTGTATGTAAGTGTCTGTATGTAAGTGTTTGTATGTAAGTGTCTGTATGTAAGTGTCTCAGTGTCTGTTTGTGTCAGTATGTAAGTGTCTGTATGTAAGTGTCTATGTAAGTGTCTGTATGTAAGTGCCTGTATGTAAGTGTCTGTATGTAAGTGTGTGTATATAAGTGTCTGTATGTAAGTGTCTGTATGTAAGTGTCTCAGTATCTGTATGTAAATGTCTTTATGTAAGTGTCTGTATGTAAGTGTCTGTATGTAAGTGTCTGTATGTAAGTCTCAGTGTCTGTATGTCAGTGTGTGTTTGTAAGTGTCTGTATGTAAGTGTCTGTATGTAAGTGTCTGTATTTAAGTGTCTCAGTGTCTGTAAGTAAGTGTCTAAGTAAGTGTCTGTATGTAAGTGTCTCTATGTAAGTGTCTGTATATAAGTGTCTGTATGTAAGTGTCGGTATGTTAAGTGTTTGTATGTAAGTGTCTGTATGTAAATATCTCAGTGTCTGTATGTAAGTGTCTGTATGTAAGTGTCTCAGTGTCTGTATGTAAGTGTCTGTATCTAAGTGTCTGTATGTGTCTGTATGTAAGTGTCTGTATGTAAGTGTCTGTATGTAAGTCTCTGTATGTAGGTGGCTGTATTTAAGTGTCTGTAAGTGTCTGTATGTAAGTATCTGTATGTAAGTGTCTGTATGTAAGTGTCAGTATGTAAGTGTCTGTATGTAAGTGTCTTCGTGTCTGTATGTAAGTGTCTGTATGTAAGTGTCTGTATGTAAGTGTCTGTATGTAAGTCTCAGTGTCTG
Source organism: Petromyzon marinus (assembly GCF_048934315.1). Classification (NCBI taxonomy): domain Eukaryota; kingdom Metazoa; phylum Chordata; class Hyperoartia; order Petromyzontiformes; family Petromyzontidae; genus Petromyzon; species Petromyzon marinus. The sequence goes on along the minus strand of NW_027423056.1, from coordinate 568,702 downwards.
TATGTCAGTGTGTGTTTGTAAGTGTCTGTATGTAAGTGTCTGTATGTAAGTGTCTGTATGTAAGTGTCTCAGTATCTATGTAAGTGTCTTTATGTAACTGTCTTTATGTAAGTTTCTGTATGTAAGTGTCTGTATGTAAGTCTCAGTGTCTGTATGTCAGTGTGTGTTTGTAAGTGTCTGTATGTAAGTGTCTGTATGGAAGTGTTTGTATTTAAGTGTCTCAGTGTCTGTAAGTAAATGTCTAAGTAAGTGTCTGTATATAAGTGTCTGTATGTAAGTGTCTGTATGTTAAGTGTTTGTATGTAAGTGTCTGTATGTGAATATCTCAGTGTCTGTATGTAAGTGTCTGTATGTAAGTGTCTGTATGTAAGTGTCTCAGTGTCTGTATGTAAGTGTCTGTATGTAAGTGTCTGTATGTAAGTGTCTGTATGTAAGTGTCCGTATGTTAATTGTCTGTATGTAAGTGTCTGTATGTAAGTATCTCAGTGTCTCTATGTAAGTTTCTGTATGTAAGTGTCTGTATGTAAGTGTCTCAGTGTCTGTATGTAAGTGTCTGTATGCAAGTATCTGTATGTAAATGTCTGTGTGTAAGTGTCTGTATGTAAGTGTCTGTATGTAAGTGTCTGTATGTAAGTGTCTTCGTGTCTGTATGTAAGTGTCTGTATGTAAGTGTCTGTATGTAAGTGTCTCAGCGTCTGTATGTGTCTGTATGTAAGTGTCTGTATGTAAGTGTCTCAGTGTCTGTATGTAAGTGTCTGTATGTAAGTGTCTCAGTGTCTGTATGTAAGTGTCTGTATGTAAGTATATGTATGTAAGTGTCTCAGTGTCTGTATGTAAGTGTATGTATGTAAGTGTCTGTATGTAAGTGTCTTAGTGTCTGTATGTAAGTGTTTGTATGTAATTGTCTGTATGTAAGTGTCTTTATGTAAGAGTCTGTATGTAAGTGTCTGTATGTAAGTGTCTAAGTGTCTGTATGTAAGTGTCTTTATGTAAGAGTCTGTATGTAAGTGTCTGTATGTAAGTGTCTAAGTGTCTGTATGTAAGTGTCTTTATGTAAGAGTCTGTATGTAAGTGTCTGTATGTAAGTGTCTAAGTGTTTGTATGTAAGGGTCTGTATGTAAGTGTCTGTATGTAAGTGTCTGTATGTAAGTGTCTGTATGTAAGTGTTTGTATGTAAGTTTCTGTATGTAAGTGTCTCAGTGTCTGTTTGTGTCAGTATGTGTCTGTATGTAAGTGTCTATGTAAGTGCCTGTATGTAAGTGTCTGTATGTAAGTGTGTGTATAAAAGTGTCTGTATGTAAGTGTCTGTATGTAAGTGTCTCAGTATCTGTATGTAAATGTCTTTATGTAAGTGTCTGTATGTAAATGTCTGTATGTAAGTGTCTGTATGTAAGTCTCAGTGTCTGTATGTCAGTGTGTGTTTGTAAGTGTCTGTATGTAAGTGTCTGTATGTAAGTGTCTGTATTTAAGTGTCTCAGTGTCTGTAAGTAAGTGTCTAAGTAAGTGTCTGTATGTAAGTGTCTCTATGTAAGTGTCTGTATATAAGTGTCTGTATGTAAGTGTCGGTATGTTAAGTGTTTGTATGTAAGTGTCTGTATGTAAATATCTCAGTGTCTGTATGTAAGTGTGTGTATGTAAGTGTCTGTATGTGTCTGTATGTAAGTCTCTGTATGTAGGTGGCTGTATGTAAGTGTCTGTAAGTGTCTGTATGTAAGTGTCTGTATGTAAGTATCTCAGTGTCTCTATGTAAGTTTCTGTATGTAAGTGTCTGTATGTAAGTGTCTCAGTGTCTGTATGTAAGTGTCTGTATGCAAGTATCTGTATGTAAATGTCTGTGTGTAAGTGTCTGTATGTAAGTGTCTGTATGTAAGTGTCTGTATGTAAGTGTCTTCGTGTCTGTATGTAAGTGTCTGTATGTAAGTGTCTGTATGTAAGTGTCTCAGCGTCTGTATGTGTCTGTATGTAAGTGTCTGTATGTAAGTGTCTCAGTGTCTGTATGTAAGTGTCTGTATGTAAGTGTCTCAGTGTCTGTATGTAAGTGTCTGTATGTAAGTATATGTATGTAAGTGTCTCAGTGTCTGTATGTAAGTGTATGTATGTAAGTGTCTGTATGTAAGTGTCTTAGTGTCTGTATGTAAGTGTTTGTATGTAATTGTCTGTATGTAAGTGTCTTTATGTAAGAGTCTGTATGTAAGTGTCTGTATGTAAGTGTCTAAGTGTCTGTATGTAAGTGTCTTTATGTAAGAGTCTGTATGTAAGTGTCTGTATGTAAGTGTCTAAGTGTCTGTATGTAAGTGTCTTTATGTAAGAGTCTGTATGTAAGTGTCTGTATGTAAGTGTCTAAGTGTTTGTATGTAAGGGTCTGTATGTAAGTGTCTGTATGTAAGTGTCTGTATGTAAGTGTCTGTATGTAAGTGTTTGTATGTAAGTTTCTGTATGTAAGTGTCTCAGTGTCTGTTTGTGTCAGTATGTGTCTGTATGTAAGTGTCTATGTAAGTGCCTGTATGTAAGTGTCTGTATGTAAGTGTGTGTATAAAAGTGTCTGTATGTAAGTGTCTGTATGTAAGTGTCTCAGTATCTGTATGTAAATGTCTTTATGTAAGTGTCTGTATGTAAATGTCTGTATGTAAGTGTCTGTATGTAAGTCTCAGTGTCTGTATGTCAGTGTGTGTTTGTAAGTGTCTGTATGTAAGTGTCTGTATGTAAGTGTCTGTATTTAAGTGTCTCAGTGTCTGTAAGTAAGTGTCTAAGTAAGTGTCTGTATGTAAGTGTCTCTATGTAAGTGTCTGTATATAAGTGTCTGTATGTAAGTGTCGGTATGTTAAGTGTTTGTATGTAAGTGTCTGTATGTAAATATCTCAGTGTCTGTATGTAAGTGTGTGTATGTAAGTGTCTGTATGTGTCTGTATGTAAGTCTCTGTATGTAGGTGGCTGTATGTAAGTGTCTGTAAGTGTCTGTATGTAAGTGTCTGTGTGTAAGTTTCTGTGTGTAAGTGTCTGTTTGTAAGTGTCTGTATGTAAGTGTCTGTATGTAAGTGTCTGTATGTAAGTGTCTGTATGTAAGTGTCTGTATGTAAGTGTCTTCGTGTCTGTATGTAAGTGTCTGTATGTAAGTGTCTGTATGTAAGTATCTCAGCGTCTGTATGTGTCTGTATGTAAGTGTCTCAGTGTCTGTATGTGAGCGTCTGTATGTAAGTGTCTATGTAAGTGTCTCAGTGTCTTTATGTAAGTGTCTGTATGTAAGTGTCTCAGTGTCTGTATGTAAGTGTCTGTATGTAAGTGTCTCAGTGTCTGTATGTAAGTGTCTGTATGTAAGTGTCTGTATGTAAGTGTCTGTATGTAAGTGTCTCAGTGTCTGTATGGAAGTGTCTGTATGTAAGTGTCTCAGTGTCTGTATGTAAGTGTCTGTATGTAAGTGTATGTGTGTAAGTGTATGTATGTAAGTGTCTCAGTGTCTGCATGTAAGTGTATGTAAGCGTCTGTATGTAAGTGTCTATGTAAGTGTCTGAGTGTCTGTATGTAAGTGTCTGTATGTAAGTGTCTGTATGTAAGTGTCTTAGTGTCTGTATGTAAGTGTCTGTATGTAATTGTCTGTATGTAAGTGTCTTTATGTAAGAGTCTGTATGTAAGTGTCTGTATGTAAGTGTCTCAGTGTCTGTATGTAAGTGTCTGTATGTAAGTGTCTCAGTGTCTGTATGTAAGTGTCTGTATGTAAGTGTCTGTATGTAAGTGTCTGTATGTAAGTGTCTCAGTGTCTGTATGGAAGTGTCTGTATGTAAGTGTCTGTATATAAGTGTCTGTATGTAAGTGTCGGTATGTTAAGTGTTTGTATGTAAGTGTCTGTATGTAAATATCTCAGTGTCTGTATGTAAGTGTCTGTATGTAAGTGTCTCAGTGTCTGTATGTAAGTGTCTGTATCTAAGTGTCTGTATGTGTCTGTATGTAAGTGTCTGTATGTAAGTGTCTGTATGTAAGTCTCTGTATGTAGGTGGCTGTATTTAAGTGTCTGTAAGTGTCTGTATGTAAGTATCTGTATGTAAGTGTCTGTATGTAAGTGTCAGTATGTAAGTGTCTGTATGTAAGTGTCTTCGTGTCTGTATGTAAGTGTCTGTATGTAAGTGTCTGTATGTAAGTGTCTGTATGTAAGTCTCAGTGTCTGTATGTCAGTGTGTGTTTGTAAATGTCTGTATGTAAGTGTCTGTATGTAAGTGTCTGTATTTAAGTGTCTCAGTGTCTGTAAGTAAGTGTCTAAGTAAGTGTCTGTATGTAAGTGTCTCTATGTAAGTGTCTGTATATAAGTGTCTGTATGTAAGTGTCGGTATGTTAAGTGTTTGTATGTAAGTGTCTGTATGTAAGTGTCTTAGTGTCTGTATGTAAGTGTCTGTATCTAAGTGTCTGTATGTAAGTGTCTCAGTGTCTGTATGTAAGTGTCTGTATCTAAGTGTATGTATGTGTCTGTATGTAAGTGTCTGTATGTAAGTGTCTGTATGTAAGTCTCTGTATGTAGGTGGCTGTATTTAAGTGTCTGTAAGTGTCTGTATGTAAGTATCTGTATGTAAGTGTCCGTGTGTAAGTTTCTGTATGTAAGTGTCTGTTTGCAAGTGTCTGTATGTAAGTGTCTGTATGTAAGTGTCATTATGTAAGTGTCTGTATGTAAGTGTCTTCGTGTCTGTATGTAAGTGTCTGTATGTAAGTGTCTGTATGTAAGTGTCTCAGCGTCTGTATGTGTCTGTATGTAAGTGTCTGTATGGAAGTGTCTCAGTGTCTGTATGTAAGTGTCTGTATGTAAGCGTCTGTATGTAAGTGTCCATGTAAGTGTCTCAGTGTCTTTATGTAAGTGTCTGTATGTAAGTGTCTCAGTGTCTGTATGTAAGTGTCTGTATGTAAGTGTCTCAGTGTCTGTATGTAAGTGTCTGTATGTAAGTGTCTGTATGTAAGTGTCTCAGTGTCTGTATGTAAGTGTCTGTATGTAAGTGTCTCAGTGTCTGTATGTAAGTGTCTGTATGTAAGTGTCTGTATGTAAGTATATGTATGTAAGTGTCTCAGTGTCTGTATGTAAGTATATGTATGTAAGTGTCTGTATGTAAGTGTCTTAGTGTCTGTATGTAAGTGTTTGTATGTAATTGTCTGTATGTAAGGGTCTTTATGTAAGAGTCTGTATGTAAGTGTCTGTATGTAAGTGTCTAAGTGTCTGTATGTAAGTGTCTTTATGTAAGAGTCTGTATGTAAGTGTCTGTATGTAAGTGTCTAAGTGTCTGTATGTAAGTGTCATTATGTAAAAGTCTGTATGTAAGTGTCTGTATGTAAGTGTCTAAGTGTTTGTATGTAAGGGTCTGTATGTAAGTGTCTGTATGTAAGTGTCTGTATGTAAGTGTCTGTATGTAAGTGTTTGTATGTAAGTGTCTGTATGTAAGTGTCTCAGTGTCTGTTTGTGTCAGTATGTAAGTGTCTGTATGTAAGTGTCTGTATGTAAGTGTCTGTATTTAAGTGTCTCAGTGTCTGTAAGTAAGTGTCTAAGTAAGTGTCTGTATGTAAGTGTCTCTATGTAAGTGTCTGTATATAAGTGTCTGTATGTAAGTGTCTGTATGTTAAGTGTTTGTATGTAAGTGTCTGTATGTAAATATCTCAGTGTCTGTATGTAAGTGTCTGTATGTAAGTGTCTCAGTGTCTGTATGTAAGTGTGTGTATGTAAGTGTCTGTATGTGTCTGTATGTAAGTGTCTGTATGTAAGTCTCTGTATGTAGGTGGCTGTATGTAGGTGTCTGTAAGTGTCTGTATGTAAGTATCTGTATGTAAGTGTCTGTGTGTAAGTTTCTGTATGTAAGTGTCTGTTTGTAAGTGTCTGTATGTAAGAGTCTGTATGTAAGTGTCTGTATGTAAGTGTCTGTATGTAAGTGTCTTCGTGTCTGTATGTAAGTGTCTGTATGTAAGTGTCTGTATGTAAGTGTCTCAACGTCTGTATGTGTCTGTATGTAAGTGTCTGTATGTAAGTGTCTCAGTGTCTGTATGTAAGTGTCTGTATGTAAGTGTCTCAGTGTCTGTATGTAAGTGTCTGTATGTAAGTATATGTATGTAAGTGTCTCAGTGTCTGTATGTAAGTGTATGTATGTAAGTGTCTGTATGTAAGTGTCTTAGTGTCTGTATGTAAGTGTTTGTATGTAATTGTCTGTATGTAAGTGTCTTTATGTAAGAGTCTGTATGTAAGTGTCTGTATGTAAGTGTCTAAGTGTCTGTATGTAAGGGTCTGTATGTAAGTGTCTGTATGTAAGTGTCTGTATGTAAGTGTCTGTATGTAAGTGTTTGTATGTAAGTGTCTGTATGTAAGTGTCTCTATGTAAGTGTCTCAGTGTCTGTATGTAAGTGTCTGTATCTAAGTGTATGTATGTGTCTGTATGTAAGTGTCTGTATTTAAGTGTCTGTATGTAAGTCTCTGTATGTAGGTGGCTGTATTTAAGTGTCTGTAAGTGGCTGTATGTAAGTATCTGTATGTAAGTGTCCGTGTGTAAGTTTCTGTATGTAACTGTCTGTTTGCAAGTGTCTGTATGTAAGTGTCTGTATGTAAGTGTCAGTATGTAAGTGTCTGTATGTAAGTGTCTTCGTGTCTGTATGTAAGTGTCTGTATGTAAGTGTCTGTATGTAAGTGTCTCAGCGTCTGTATGTGTCTGTATGTAAGTGTCTGTATGGAATTGTCTCAGTGTCTGTATGTAAGTGTCTGTATGTAAGCGTCTGTATGTAAGTGTCCATGTAAGTGTCTCAGTGTCTTTATGTAAGTGTCTGTATGTAAGTGTCTCAGTGTCTGTATGTAAGTGTCTGTATGTAAGTGTCTCAGTGTCTGTATGTAAGTGTCTGTATGTAAGTGTCTGTATGTAAGTGTCTCAGTGTCTGTATGGAAGTGTCTGTATGTAAGTGTCTCAGTGTCTGTATGTAAGTGTCTGTATGTAAGTGTCTGTATGTAAGTATATGTATGTAAGTGTCTCAGTGTCTGTATGTAAGTATATGTATGTAAGTGTCTGTATGTAAGTGTCTTAGTGTCTGTATGTAAGTGTTTGTATGTAATTGTCTGTATGTAAGGGTCTTTATGTAAGAGTCTGTATGTAAGTGTCTGTATGTAAGTGTCTAAGTGTCTGTATGTAAGTGTCTTTATGTAAGAGTCTGTATGTAAGTGTCTGTATGTAAGTGTCTAAGTGTCTGTATGTAAGTGTCTAAGTGTTTGTATGTAAGTGTCTGTATGTAAGTGTCTAAGTGTTTGTATGTAAGGGTCTGTATGTAAGTGTCTGTATGTAAGTGTCTGTATGTAAGTGTCTGTATGTAAGTGTTTGTATGTAAGTGTCTGTATGTAAGTGTCTCAGTGTCTGTTTGTGTCAGTATGTAAGTGTCTGTATGTAAGTGTCTGTATGTAAGTGTCTGTATTTAAGTGTCTCAGTGTCTGTAAGTAAGTGTCTAAGTAAGTGTCTGTATGTAAGTGTCTCTATGTAAGTGTCTGTATATAAGTGTCTGTATGTTAAGTGTTTGTATGTAAGTGTCTGTATGTAAATATCTCAGTGTCTGTATGTAAGTGTCTGTATGTAAGTGTCTGTATGTAAGTGTCTCAGTGTCTGTATGTAAGTGTGTGTATGTAAGTGTCTGCATGTGTCTGTATGTAAGTGTCTGTATGTAAGACTCTGTATGTAGGTGGCTGTATGTAAGTGTCTGTAAGTGTCTGTATGTAAGTATCTGTATGTAAGTGTCTGTGTGTAAGTTTCTGTATGTAAGTGTCTGTTTGTAAGTGTCTGTATGTAAGAGTCTGTATGTAAGTGTCTGTATGTAAGTGTCTGTATGTAAGTGTCTTCGTGTCTGTATGTAAGTGTCTGTATGTAAGTGTCTGTATGTAAGTGTCTCAACGTCTGTATGTGTCTGTATGTAAGTGTCTGTATGTAAGTGTCTCAGTGTCTGTATGTAAGTGTCTGTATGTAAGTGTCTCAGTGTCTGTATGTAAGTGTCTGTATGTAAGTATATGTATGTAAGTGTCTCAGTGTCTGTATGTAAGTGTATGTATGTAAGTGTCTGTATGTAAGTGTCTTAGTGTCTGTATGTAAGTGTTTGTATGTAATTGTCTGTATGTAAGTGTCTTTATGTAAGAGTCTGTATGTAAGTGTCTGTATGTAAGTGTCTAAGTGTCTGTATGTAAGTGTCTTTATGTAAGAGTCTGTATGTAAGTGTCTGTATGTAAGTGTCTAAGTGTCTGTATGTAAGTGTCTTTATATAAGAGTCTGTATGTAAGTGTCTGTATGTAAGTGTCTAAGTGTTTGTATGTAAGGGTCTGTATGTAAGTGTCTGTATGTAAGTGTCTGTATGTAAGTGTCTGTATGTAAGTGTTTGTATGTAAGTTTCTGTATGTAAGTGTCTCAGTGTCTGTTTGTGTCAGTATGTAAGTGTCTGTATGTAAGTGTCTATGTAAGTGCCTGTATGTAAGTGTCTGTATGTAAGTGTGTGTATAAAAGTGTCTGTATGTAAGTGTCTGTATGTAAGTGTCTCAGTATCTGTATGTAAATGTCTTTATGTAAGTGTCTGTATGTAAATGTCTGTATGTAAGTGTCTGTATGTAATTCTCAGTGTCTGTATGTCAGTGTGTGTTTGTAAGTGTCTGTATGTAAGTGTCTGTATGTAAGTGTCTGTATTTAAGTGTCTCGGTGTCTGTAAGTAAGTGTCTAAGTAAGTGTCTGTATGTAAGTGTCTCTATGTAAGTGTCTGTATATAAGTGTCTGTATGTAAGTGTCGGTATGTTAAGTGTTTGTATGTAAGTGTCTGTATGTAAATATCTCAGTGTCTGTAGGTAAGTGTCTGTATGTAGGTGTCTGTATGTAAGTGTCTGTATGTAAGTCTCTGTATGTAGGTGGCTGTATTTAAGTGTCTGTAAGTGTCTGTATGTAAGTATCTGTATGTAAGTGTCTGTGTGTAAGTTTCTGTATGTAAGTGTCTGTTTGTAAGTGTCTGTATGTAAGTGTCTGTATGTAAGTGTCAGTATGTAAGTGTCCGTATGTAAGTGTCTTCGTGTCTGTATGTAAGTGTCTGTATGTAAGTGTCTGTATGTAAGTGTCTCAGCGTCTGTATGTGTCTGTATGTAAGTGTCTGTATGTAAGGGTCTCAGTGTCTGTATGTAAGTGTCTGTATGTAAGCGTCTGTATGTAAGTGTCTATGTAAGTGTCTAAGTGTCTTTATGTAAGTGTCTGTATGTAAGTGTCTCAGTGTCTGTATGTAAGTGTCTGTATGTAAGTGTCTCAGTGTCTGTATGTAAGTGTCTGTATGTAAGTGTCTGTATGTAAGTGTCTCAGTGTCTGTATGAAAGTGTCTGTATGTAAGTGTCTCAGTGTCTGTATGTAAGTGTCTGTATGTAAGTGTCTGTATGTAAGTATATGTATGTAAGTGTCTCAAAGTCTGTATGTAAGTGTATGTATGTAAGTGTCTGTATGTAAGTGTCTTAGTGTCTGTATGTAAGTGTTTGTATGTAATTGTCTGTATGTAAGTGTCTTTATGTAAGAGTCTGTATGTAAGTGTCTGTATGTAAGTGTCTAAGTGTCTGTATGTAAGTGTCTTTATGTAAGAGTCTGTATGTAAGTGTCTCAGTGTCTGTTTGTGTCAGTATGTAAGTGTCTGTATGTAAGTGTCTATGTAAGTGCCTGTATGTAAGTGTCTGTATGTAAGTGTGTGTATAAAAGTGTCTGTATGTAAGTGTCTGTATGTAAGTGTCTTAGTATCTGTATGTAAATGTCTTTATGTAAGTGTCTGTATGTAAATGTCTGTATGTAAGTGTCTGTATGTAATTCTCAGTGTCTGTATGTCAGTGTGTGTTTGTAAGTGTCTGTATGTAAGTGTCTGTATGTAAGTGTCTGTATTTAAGTGTCTCAGTGTCTGTAAGTAAGTGTCTAAGTAAGTGTCTGTATGTAAGTGTCTCTATGTAAGTGTCTGTACATAAGTGTCTGTATGTAAGTGTCGGTATGTTAAGTGTTTGTATGTAAGAGTCTGTATGTAAATATCTCAGTGTCTGTAGGTAAGTGTCTGTATGTAGGTGTCTGTATGTAAGTGTCTGTATGTAAGTCTCTGTATGTAGGTGGCTGTATTTAAGTGTCTGTAAGTGTCTGTATGTAAGTATCTGTATGTAAGTGTCTGTGTGTAAGTTTCTGTATGTAAGTGTCTGTTTGTAAGTGTCTGTATGTAAGTGTCTGTATGTAAGTGTCAGTATGTAAGTGTCCGTATGTAAGTGTCTTCGTGTCTGTATGTAAGTGTCTGTATGTAAGTGTCTGTATGTAAGTGTCTCAGCGTCTGTATGTGTCTGTATGTAAGTGTCTGTATGTAAGGGTCTCAGTGTCTGTATGTAAGTGTCTGTATGTAAGCGAATGTATGTAAGTGTCTATGTAAGTGTCTAAGTGTCTTTATGTAAGTGTCTGTATGTAAGTGTCTCAGTGTCTGTATGTAAGTGTCTGTATGTAAGTGTCTCAGTGTCTGTATAAAAGTGTCTGTATGTAAGTGTCTGTATGTAAGTGTCTCAGTATCTGTATGTAAATGTCTTTATGTAAGTGTCTGTATGTAAATGTCTGTATGTAAGTGTCTGTATGTAATTCTCAGTGTCTGTATGTCAGTGTGTGTTTGTAAGTGTCTGTATGTAAGTGTCTGTATGTAAGTGTCTGTATTTAAGTGTCTCGGTGTCTGTAAGTAAGTGTCTAAGTAAGTGTCTGTATGTAAGTGTCTCTATGTAAGTGTCTGTATATAAGTGTCTGTATGTAAGTGTCGGTATGTTAAGTGTTTGTATGTAAGTGTCTGTATGTAAATATCTCAGTGTCTGTAGGTAAGTGTCTGTATGTAGGTGTCTGTATGTAAGTGTCTGTATGTAAGTCTCTGTATGTAGGTGGCTGTATTTAAGTGTCTGTAAGTGTCTGTATGTAAGTATCTGTATGTAAGTGTCTGTGTGTAAGTTTCTGTATGTAAGTGTCTGTTTGTAAGTGTCTGTATGTAAGTGTCTGTATGTAAGTGTCAGTATGTAAGTGTCCGTATGTAAGTGTCTTCGTGTCTGTATGTAAGTGTCTGTATGTAAGTGTCTGTATGTAAGTGTCTCAGCGTCTGTATGTGTCTGTATGTAAGTGTCTGTATGTAAGGGTCTCAGTGTCTGTATGTAAGTGTCTGTATGTAAGCGTCTGTATGTAAGTGTCTATGTAAGTGTCTAAGTGTCTTTATGTAAGTGTCTGTATGTAAGTGTCTCAGTGTCTGTATGTAAGTGTCTGTATGTAAGTGTCTCAGTGTCTGTATGTAAGTGTCTGTATGTAAGTGTCTGTATGTAAGTGTCTCAGTGTCTGTATGAAAGTGTCTGTATGTAAGTGTCTCAGTGTCTGTATGTAAGTGTCTGTATGTAAGTGTCTGTATGTAAGTATATGTATGTAAGTGTCTCAAAGTCTGTATGTAAGTGTATGTATGTAAGTGTCTGTATGTAAGTGTCTTAGTGTCTGTATGTAAGTGTTTGTATGTAATTGTCTGTATGTAAGTGTCTTTATGTAAGAGTCTGTATGTAAGTGTCTGTATGTAAGTGTCTAAGTGTCTGTATGTAAGTGTCTTTATGTAAGAGTCTGTATGTAAGTGTCTCAGTGTCTGTTTGTGTCAGTATGTAAGTGTCTGTATGTAAGTGTCTATGTAAGTGCCTGTATGTAAGTGTCTGTATGTAAGTGTGTGTATAAAAGTGTCTGTATGTAAGTGTCTGTATGTAAGTGTCTTAGTATCTGTATGTAAATGTCTTTATGTAAGTGTCTGTATGTAAATGTCTGTATGTAAGTGTCTGTATGTAATTCTCAGTGTCTGTATGTCAGTGTGTGTTTGTAAGTGTCTGTATGTAAGTGTCTGTATGTAAGTGTCTGTATTTAAGTGTCTCAGTGTCTGTAAGTAAGTGTCTAAGTAAGTGTCTGTATGTAAGTGTCTCTATGTAAGTGTCTGTATATAAGTGTCTGTATGTAAGTGTCGGTATGTTAAGTGTTTGTATGTAAGAGTCTGTATGTAAATATCTCAGTGTCTGTAGGTAAGTGTCTGTATGTAGGTGTCTGTATGTAAGTGTCTGTATGTAAGTCTCTGTATGTAGGTGGCTGTATTTAAGTGTCTGTAAGTGTCTGTATGTAAGTATCTGTATGTAAGTGTCTGTGTGTAAGTTTCTGTATGTAAGTGTCTGTTTGTAAGTGTCTGTATGTAAGTGTCTGTATGTAAGTGTCAGTATGTAAGTGTCCGTATGTAAGTGTCTTCGTGTCTGTATGTAAGTGTCTGTATGTAAGTGTCTGTATGTAAGTGTCTCAGCGTCTGTATGTGTCTGTATGTAAGTGTCTGTATGTAAGGGTCTCAGTGTCTGTATGTAAGTGTCTGTATGTAAGCGAATGTATGTAAGTGTCTATGTAAGTGTCTAAGTGTCTTTATGTAAGTGTCTGTATGTAAGTGTCTCAGTGTCTGTATGTAAGTGTCTGTATGTAAGTGTCTCAGTGTCTGTATGTAAGTGTCTGTATGTAAGTGTCTGTATGTAAGTGTCTCAGTGTCTGTATGGAAGTGTCTGTATGTAAGTGTCTCAGTGTCTGTATGTAAGTGTCTGTATGTAAGTGTCTGTATGTAAGTATATGTATGTAAGTGTCTCAGTGTCTGTATGTAAGTGTATGTATGTAAGTGTCTGTATGTAAGTGTCTTAGTGTCTGTATGTAAGTGTTTGTATGTAATTGTCTGTATGTAAGTGTCTTTATGTAAGAGTCTGTATGTAAGTGTCTGTATGTAAGTGTCTAAGTGTCTGTATGTAAGTGTCTTTATGTAAGAGTCTGTATGTAAGTGTCTCAGTGTCTGTTTGTGTCAGTATGTAAGTGTCTGTATGTAAGTGTCTATGTAAGTGTCTGTATGTAAGTGCCTGTATGTAAGTGTTTCTATGTAAGTGTGTGTATGTAAGTGTCTGTATGTAAGTGTCTCAGTATCTGTATGTAAATGTCTTTATGTAAGTGTCTGTATGTAAGTGTCTGTATGTAAGTGTCTGTATGTAAGTCTCAGTGTCTGTATGTCAGTGTGTGTTTGTAAGTGTCTGTATGTAAGTATCTCTATGTAAGTGTCTGTATATAAGTGTCTGTATGTAAGTGTCGGTATGTTAAGTGTTTGTATGTAAGTGTCTGTATGTAAATATCTCAGTGTCTGTATGTAAGTGTCTGTATGTAAGTGTCTGTATGTAAATATCTCAGTGTCTGTAGGTAAGTGTCTGTATGTAGGTGTCTGTATGTAAGTGTCTGTATGTAAGTCTCTGTATGTAGGTGGCTGTATTTAAGTGTCTGTAAGTGTCTGTATGTAAGTATCTGTATGTAAGTGTCTGTTTGTAAGTGTCTGTATGTAAGTGTCTGTATGTAAGTGTCAGTATGTAAGTGTCCGTATGTAAGTGTCTTCGTGTCTGTATGTAAGTGTCTGTATGTAAGTGTCTGTATGTAAGTGTCTCAGCGTCTGTATGTGTCTGTATGTAAGTGTCTGTATGTAAGGGTCTCAGTGTCTGTATGTAAGTGTCTGTATGTAAGCGTCTGTATGTAAGTGTCTATGTAAGTGTCTAAGTGTCTTTATGTAAGTGTCTGTATGTAAGTGTCTCAGTGTCTGTATGTAAGTGTCTGTATGTAAGTGTCTCAGTGTCTGTATGTAAGTGTCTGTATGTAAGTGTCTGTATGTAAGTGTCTCAGTGTCTGTATGAAAGTGTCTGTATGTAAGTGTCTCAGTGTCTGTATGTAAGTGTCTGTATGTAAGTGTCTGTATGTAAGTATATGTATGTAAGTGTCTCAAAGTCTGTATGTAAGTGTATGTATGTAAGTGTCTGTATGTAAGTGTCTTAGTGTCTGTATGTAAGTGTTTGTATGTAATTGTCTGTATGTAAGTGTCTTTATGTAAGAGTCTGTATGTAAGTGTCTGTATGTAAGTGTCTAAGTGTCTGTATGTAAGTGTCTTTATGTAAGAGTCTGTATGTAAGTGTCTCAGTGTCTGTTTGTGTCAGTATGTAAGTGTCTGTATGTAAGTGTCTATGTAAGTGCCTGTATGTAAGTGTCTGTATGTAAGTGTGTGTATAAAAGTGTCTGTATGTAAGTGTCTGTATGTAAGTGTCTTAGTATCTGTATGTAAATGTCTTTATGTAAGTGTCTGTATGTAAATGTCTGTATGTAAGTGTCTGTATGTAATTCTCAGTGTCTGTATGTCAGTGTGTGTTTGTAAGTGTCTGTATGTAAGTGTCTGTATGTAAGTGTCTGTATTTAAGTGTCTCAGTGTCTGTAAGTAAGTGTCTAAGTAAGTGTCTGTATGTAAGTGTCTCTATGTAAGTGTCTGTATATAAGTGTCTGTATGTAAGTGTCGGTATGTTAAGTGTTTGTATGTAAGAGTCTGTATGTAAATATCTCAGTGTCTGTAGGTAAGTGTCTGTATGTAGGTGTCTGTATGTAAGTGTCTGTATGTAAGTCTCTGTATGTAGGTGGCTGTATTTAAGTGTCTGTAAGTGTCTGTATGTAAGTATCTGTATGTAAGTGTCTGTGTGTAAGTTTCTGTATGTAAGTGTCTGTTTGTAAGTGTCTGTATGTAAGTGTCTGTATGTAAGTGTCAGTATGTAAGTGTCCGTATGTAAGTGTCTTCGTGTCTGTATGTAAGTGTCTGTATGTAAGTGTCTGTATGTAAGTGTCTCAGCGTCTGTATGTGTCTGTATGTAAGTGTCTGTATGTAAGGGTCTCAGTGTCTGTATGTAAGTGTCTGTATGTAAGCGAATGTATGTAAGTGTCTATGTAAGTGTCTAAGTGTCTTTATGTAAGTGTCTGTATGTAAGTGTCTCAGTGTCTGTATGTAAGTGTCTGTATGTAAGTGTCTCAGTGTCTGTATAAAAGTGTCTGTATGTAAGTGTCTGTATGTAAGTGTCTCAGTATCTGTATGTAAATGTCTTTATGTAAGTGTCTGTATGTAAATGTCTGTATGTAAGTGTCTGTATGTAATTCTCAGTGTCTGTATGTCAGTGTGTGTTTGTAAGTGTCTGTATGTAAGTGTCTGTATGTAAGTGTCTGTATTTAAGTGTCTCGGTGTCTGTAAGTAAGTGTCTAAGTAAGTGTCTGTATGTAAGTGTCTCTATGTAAGTGTCTGTATATAAGTGTCTGTATGTAAGTGTCGGTATGTTAAGTGTTTGTATGTAAGTGTCTGTATGTAAATATCTCAGTGTCTGTAGGTAAGTGTCTGTATGTAGGTGTCTGTATGTAAGTGTCTGTATGTAAGTCTCTGTATGTAGGTGGCTGTATTTAAGTGTCTGTAAGTGTCTGTATGTAAGTATCTGTATGTAAGTGTCTGTGTGTAAGTTTCTGTATGTAAGTGTCTGTTTGTAAGTGTCTGTATGTAAGTGTCTGTATGTAAGTGTCAGTATGTAAGTGTCCGTATGTAAGTGTCTTCGTGTCTGTATGTAAGTGTCTGTATGTAAGTGTCTGTATGTAAGTGTCTCAGCGTCTGTATGTGTCTGTATGTAAGTGTCTGTATGTAAGGGTCTCAGTGTCTGTATGTAAGTGTCTGTATGTAAGCGTCTGTATGTAAGTGTCTATGTAAGTGTCTAAGTGTCTTTATGTAAGTGTCTGTATGTAAGTGTCTCAGTGTCTGTATGTAAGTGTCTGTATGTAAGTGTCTCAGTGTCTGTATGTAAGTGTCTGTATGTAAGTGTCTGTATGTAAGTGTCTCAGTGTCTGTATGAAAGTGTCTGTATGTAAGTGTCTCAGTGTCTGTATGTAAGTGTCTGTATGTAAGTGTCTGTATGTAAGTATATGTATGTAAGTGTCTCAAAGTCTGTATGTAAGTGTATGTATGTAAGTGTCTGTATGTAAGTGTCTTAGTGTCTGTATGTAAGTGTTTGTATGTAATTGTCTGTATGTACGTGTCTTTATGTAAGAGTCTGTATGTAAGTGTCTGTATGTAAGTGTCTAAGTGTCTGTATGTAAGTGTCTTTATGTAAGAGTCTGTATGTAAGTGTCTCAGTGTCTGTTTGTGTCAGTATGTAAGTGTCTGTATGTAAGTGTCTATGTAAGTGCCTGTATGTAAGTGTCTGTATGTAAGTGTGTGTATAAAAGTGTCTGTATGTAAGTGTCTGTATGTAAGTGTCTTAGTATCTGTATGTAAATGTCTTTATGTAAGTGTCTGTATGTAAATGTCTGTATGTAAGTGTCTGTATGTAATTCTCAGTGTCTGTATGTCAGTGTGTGTTTGTAAGTGTCTGTATGTAAGTGTCTGTATGTAAGTGTCTGTATTTAAGTGTCTCAGTGTCTGTAAGTAAGTGTCTAAGTAAGTGTCTGTATGTAAGTGTCTCTATGTAAGTGTCTGTATATAAGTGTCTGTATGTAAGTGTCGGTATGTTAAGTGTTTGTATGTAAGAGTCTGTATGTAAATATCTCAGTGTCTGTAGGTAAGTGTCTGTATGTAGGTGTCTGTATGTAAGTGTCTGTATGTAAGTCTCTGTATGTAGGTGGCTGTATTTAAGTGTCTGTAAGTGTCTGTATGTAAGTATCTGTATGTAAGTGTCTGTGTGTAAGTTTCTGTATGTAAGTGTCTGTTTGTAAGTGTCTGTATGTAAGTGTCTGTATGTAAGTGTCAGTATGTAAGTGTCCGTATGTAAGTGTCTTCGTGTCTGTATGTAAGTGTCTGTATGTAAGTGTCTGTATGTAAGTGTCTCAGCGTCTGTATGTGTCTGTATGTAAGTGTCTGTATGTAAGGGTCTCAGTGTCTGTATGTAAGTGTCTGTATGTAAGCGAATGTATGTAAGTGTCTATGTAAGTGTCTAAGTGTCTTTATGTAAGTGTCTGTATGTAAGTGTCTCAGTGTCTGTATGTAAGTGTCTGTATGTAAGTGTCTCAGTGTCTGTATGTAAGTGTCTGTATGTAAGTGTCTGTATGTAAGTGTCTCAGTGTCTGTATGGAAGTGTCTGTATGTAAGTGTCTCAGTGTCTGTATGTAAGTGTCTGTATGTAAGTGTCTGTATGTAAGTATATGTATGTAAGTGTCTCAGTGTCTGTATGTAAGTGTATGTATGTAAGTGTCTGTATGTAAGTGTCTTAGTGTCTGTATGTAAGTGTTTGTATGTAATTGTCTGTATGTAAGTGTCTTTATGTAAGAGTCTGTATGTAAGTGTCTGTATGTAAGTGTCTAAGTGTCTGTATGTAAGTGTCTTTATGTAAGAGTCTGTATGTAAGTGTCTCAGTGTCTGTTTGTGTCAGTATGTAAGTGTCTGTATGTAAGTGTCTATGTAAGTGTCTGTATGTAAGTGCCTGTATGTAAGTGTTTCTATGTAAGTGTGTGTATGTAAGTGTCTGTATGTAAGTGTCTCAGTATCTGTATGTAAATGTCTTTATGTAAGTGTCTGTATGTAAGTGTCTGTATGTAAGTGTCTGTATGTAAGTCTCAGTGTCTGTATGTCAGTGTGTGTTTGTAAGTGTCTGTATGTAAGTATCTCTATGTAAGTGTCTGTATATAAGTGTCTGTATGTAAGTGTCGGTATGTTAAGTGTTTGTATGTAAGTGTCTGTATGTAAATATCTCAGTGTCTGTATGTAAGTGTCTATATGTAAGTGTCTGTATGTAAGTGTCTCAGTGTCTGTATGTAAGTGTCTGTATCTAAGTGTCTGTATGTGTCTGTATGTAAGTGTCTGTATGTAAGTGTCTGTATGTAAGTCTCTGTATGTAGGTGGCTGTATTTAAGTGTCTGTAAGTGTCTGTATGTAAGTATCTGTATGTAAGTGTCTGTGTGTAAGTTTCTGTATGTAAGTGTCTGTTTGTAAGTGTCTGTATGTAAGTGTCTTAGTGTCTGTATGTAAGTGTTTGTATGTAATTGTCTGTATGTAAGTGTCTTTATGTAAGAGTCTGTATGTAAGTGTCTGTATGTAAGTGTCTAAGTGTCTGTATGTAAGTGTCTTTATGTAAGAGTCTGTATGTAAGTGTCTCAGTGTCTGTTTGTGTCAGTATGTAAGTGTCTGTATGTAAGTGTCTATGTAAGTGCCTGTATGTAAGTGTCTGTATGTAAGTGTGTGTATAAAAGTGTCTGTATGTAAGTGTCTGTATGTAAGTGTCTTAGTATCTGTATGTAAATGTCTTTATGTAAGTGTCTGTATGTAAATGTCTGTATGTAAGTGTCTGTATGTAATTCTCAGTGTCTGTATGTCAGTGTGTGTTTGTAAGTGTCTGTATGTAAGTGTCTGTATGTAAGTGTCTGTATTTAAGTGTCTCAGTGTCTGTAAGTAAGTGTCTAAGTAAGTGTCTGTATGTAAGTGTCTCTATGTAAGTGTCTGTATATAAGTGTCTGTATGTAAGTGTCGGTATGTTAAGTGTTTGTATGTAAGAGTCTGTATGTAAATATCTCAGTGTCTGTAGGTAAGTGTCTGTATGTAGGTGTCTGTATGTAAGTGTCTGTATGTAAGTCTCTGTATGTAGGTGGCTGTATTTAAGTGTCTGTAAGTGTCTGTATGTAAGTATCTGTATGTAAGTGTCTGTGTGTAAGTTTCTGTATGTAAGTGTCTGTTTGTAAGTGTCTGTATGTAAGTGTCTGTATGTAAGTGTCAGTATGTAAGTGTCCGTATGTAAGTGTCTTCGTGTCTGTATGTAAGTGTCTGTATGTAAGTGTCTGTATGTAAGTGTCTCAGCGTCTGTATGTGTCTGTATGTAAGTGTCTGTATGTAAGGGTCTCAGTGTCTGTATGTAAGTGTCTGTATGTAAGCGAATGTATGTAAGTGTCTATGTAAGTGTCTAAGTGTCTTTATGTAAGTGTCTGTATGTAAGTGTCTCAGTGTCTGTATGTAAGTGTCTGTATGTAAGTGTCTCAGTGTCTGTATGTAAGTGTCTGTATGTAAGTGTCTGTATGTAAGTGTCTCAGTGTCTGTATGGAAGTGTCTGTATGTAAGTGTCTCAGTGTCTGTATGTAAGTGTCTGTATGTAAGTGTCTGTATGTAAGTATATGTATGTAAGTGTCTCAGTGTCTGTATGTAAGTGTATGTATGTAAGTGTCTGTATGTAAGTGTCTTAGTGTCTGTATGTAAGTGTTTGTATGTAATTGTCTGTATGTAAGTGTCTTTATGTAAGAGTCTGTATGTAAGTGTCTGTATGTAAGTGTCTAAGTGTCTGTATGTAAGTGTCTTTATGTAAGAGTCTGTATGTAAGTGTCTCAGTGTCTGTTTGTGTCAGTATGTAAGTGTCTGTATGTAAGTGTCTATGTAAGTGTCTGTATGTAAGTGCCTGTATGTAAGTGTTTCTATGTAAGTGTGTGTATGTAAGTGTCTGTATGTAAGTGTCTCAGTATCTGTATGTAAATGTCTTTATGTAAGTGTCTGTATGTAAGTGTCTGTATGTAAGTGTCTGTATGTAAGTCTCAGTGTCTGTATGTCAGTGTGTGTTTGTAAGTGTCTGTATGTAAGTATCTCTATGTAAGTGTCTGTATATAAGTGTCTGTATGTAAGTGTCGGTATGTTAAGTGTTTGTATGTAAGTGTCTGTATGTAAATATCTCAGTGTCTGTATGTAAGTGTCTATATGTAAGTGTCTGTATGTAAGTGTCTCAGTGTCTGTATGTAAGTGTCTGTATCTAAGTGTCTGTATGTGTCTGTATGTAAGTGTCTGTATGTAAGTGTCTGTATGTAAGTCTCTGTATGTAGGTGGCTGTATTTAAGTGTCTGTAAGTGTCTGTATGTAAGTATCTGTATGTAAGTGTCTGTGTGTAAGTTTCTGTATGTAAGTGTCTGTTTGTAAGTGTCTGTATGTAAGTGTCTTAGTGTCTGTATGTAAGTGTTTGTATGTAATTGTCTGTATGTAAGTGTCTTTATGTAAGAGTCTGTATGTAAGTGTCTGTATGTAAGTGTCTAAGTGTCTGTATGTAAGTGTCTTTATGTAAGAGTCTGTATGTAAGTGTCTCAGTGTCTGTTTGTGTCAGTATGTAAGTGTCTGTATGTAAGTGTCTATGTAAGTGCCTGTATGTAAGTGTCTGTATGTAAGTGTGTGTATAAAAGTGTCTGTATGTAAGTGTCTGTATGTAAGTGTCTTAGTATCTGTATGTAAATGTCTTTATGTAAGTGTCTGTATGTAAATGTCTGTATGTAAGTGTCTGTATGTAATTCTCAGTGTCTGTATGTCTGTGTGTGTTTGTAAGTGTCTGTATGTAAGTGTCTGTATGTAAGTGTCTGTATTTAAGTGTCTCAGTGTCTGTAAGTAAGTGTCTAAGTAAGTGTCTGTATGTAAGTGTCTCTATGTAAGTGTCTGTATATAAGTGTCTGTATGTAAGTGTCGGTATGTTAAGTGTTTGTATGTAAGAGTCTGTATGTAAATATCTCAGTGTCTGTAGGTAAGTGTCTGTATGTAGGTGTCTGTATGTAAGTGTCTGTATGTAAGTCTCTGTATGTAGGTGGCTGTATTTAAGTGTCTGTAAGTGTCTGTATGTAAGTATCTGTATGTAAGTGTCTGTGTGTAAGTTTCTGTATGTAAGTGTCTGTTTGTAAGTGTCTGTATGTAAGTGTCTGTATGTAAGTGTCAGTATGTAAGTGTCCGTATGTAAGTGTCTTCGTGTCTGTATGTAAGTGTCTGTATGTAAGTGTCTGTATGTAAGTGTCTCAGCGTCTGTATGTGTCTGTATGTAAGTGTCTGTATGTAAGGGTCTCAGTGTCTGTATGTAAGTGTCTGTATGTAAGCGAATGTATGTAAGTGTCTATGTAAGTGTCTAAGTGTCTTTATGTAAGTGTCTGTATGTAAGTGTCTCAGTGTCTGTATGTAAGTGTCTGTATGTAAGTGTCTCAGTGTCTGTATGTAAGTGTCTGTATGTAAGTGTCTGTATGTAAGTGTCTCAGTGTCTGTATGGAAGTGTCTGTATGTAAGTGTCTCAGTGTCTGTATGTAAGTGTCTGTATGTAAGTGTCTGTATGTAAGTATATGTATGTAAGTGTCTCAGTGTCTGTATGTAAGTGTATGTATGTAAGTGTCTGTATGTAAGTGTCTTAGTGTCTGTATGTAAGTGTTTGTATGTAATTGTCTGTATGTAAGTGTCTTTATGTAAGAGTCTGTATGTAAGTGTCTGTATGTAAGTGTCTAAGTGTCTGTATGTAAGTGTCTTTATGTAAGAGTCTGTATGTAAGTGTCTCAGTGTCTGTTTGTGTCAGTATGTAAGTGTCTGTATGTAAGTGTCTATGTAAGTGTCTGTATGTAAGTGCCTGTATGTAAGTGTTTCTATGTAAGTGTGTGTATGTAAGTGTCTGTATGTAAGTGTCTCAGTATCTGTATGTAAATGTCTTTATGTAAGTGTCTGTATGTAAGTGTCTGTATGTAAGTGTCTGTATGTAAGTCTCAGTGTCTGTATGTCAGTGTGTGTTTGTAAGTGTCTGTATGTAAGTATCTCTATGTAAGTGTCTGTATATAAGTGTCTGTATGTAAGTGTCGGTATGTTAAGTGTTTGTATGTAAGTGTCTGTATGTAAATATCTCAGTGTCTGTATGTAAGTGTCTGTATGTAAGTGTCTGTATGTAAGTGTCTCAGTGTCTGTATGTAAGTGTCTGTATCTAAGTGTCTGTATGTGTCTGTATGTAAGTGTCTGTATGTAAGTGTCTGTATGTAAGTGTCTGTATGTAAGTCTCTGTATGTAGGTGGCTGTATTTAAGTGTCTGTAAGTGTCTGTATGTAAGTATCTGTATGTAAGTGTCTGTGTGTAAGTTTCTGTATGTAAGTGTCTGTTTGTAAGTGTCTGTATGTAAGTGTCTGTATGTAAGTGTCAGTATGTAAGCGTCTGTATGTAAGTGTCTTCGTGTCTGTATGTAAGTGTCTGTATGTAAGTGTCTCAGCGTCTGTATGTGTCTGTATGTAAGTGTCTGTATGTAAGTGTCTCAGTGTCTGTATGTAAGTGTCTGTATGTAAGCGTCTGTATGTAAGTGTCTATGTAAGTGTCTCAGTGTCTTTATGTAAGTGTCTGTATGTAAGTGTCTCAGTGTCTGTATGTAAGTGTCTATATGTAAGTGTCTCAGTGTCTGTATGTAAGTGTCTGTATGTAAGTGTCTGTATGTAAGTGTCTCAGTGTCTGTATGGAAGTGTCTGTATGTAAGTGTCTCAGTGTCTGTATGTAAGTGTCTGTATGTAAGTGTCTGTATGTAAGTATATGTATGTAAGTGTCTCAGTGTCTGTATGTAAGTGTATGTATGTAAGTGTCTGTATGTAAGTGTCTTAGTGTCTGTATGTAAGTGTTTGTATGTAATTGTCTGTATGTAAGTGTCTTTATGTAAGAGTCTGTATGTAAGTGTCTGTATGTAAGTGTCTAAGTGTCTGTATGTAAGTGTCTTTATGTAAGAGTCTGTATGTAAGTGTCTGTATGTAAGTGTCTAAGTGTCTGTATGTAAGGGTCTGTATGTAAGTGTCTCTATGTAAGTGTCTGTATGTACGTGTCTCAGTGTCTGTTTGTGTCAGTATGTAAGTGTCTGTATGTAAGTGTCTATGTAAGTGTCTGTATGTAAGTGCCTGTATGTAAGTGTTTGTATGTAAGTGTGTGTAAGTGTCTGTATGTAAGTGTCTCAGTGTCTGTATGTAAGTGTATGTAAGTGTCTGTATGTAAGTATATGTATGTAAGTGTCTCAGTGTCTCTATGTAAGTATATGTATGTAAGTGTCTGTATGTAAGTGTCTTAGTGTCTGTATGTAAGTGTTTGTATGTAATTGTCTGTATAAAGGGTCTTTATGTAAGAGTCTGTATGTAAGTGTCTGTATGTAAGTGTCTAAGTGTCTGTATGTAAGTGTCTTTATGTAAGAGTCTGTATGTAAGTGTCTGTATGTAAGTGTCTAAGTGTCTGTATGTAAGTGTCTTTATGTAAGAGTCTGTATGTAAGTGTCTGTATGTAAGTGTCTAAGTGTTTGTATGTAAGGGTCTGTATGTAAGTGTCTGTATGTAAGTGTCTGTATGTAAGTGTCTGTATGTAAGTGTTTGTATGTAAGTGTCTGTATGTAAGTGTCTCAGTGTCTGTTTGTGTCAGTATGTAAGTGTCTGTATGTAAGTGTCTGTATGTAAGTGTCTGTATTTAAGTGTCTCAGTGTCTGTAAGTAAGTGTCTAAGTAAGTGTCTGTATGTAAGTGTCTCTATGTAAGTGTCTGTATATAAGTGTCTGTATGTAAGTGTCTGTATGTTAAGTGTTTGTATGTAAGTGTCTGTATGTAAATATCTCAGTGTCTGTATGTAAGTGTCTGTATGTAAGTGTCTGTATGTAAGTGTCTCAGTGTCTGTATGTAAGTGTGTGTATGTAAGTGTCTGTATGTGTCTGTATGTAAGTGTCTGTATGTAAGTCTCTGTATGTAGGTGGCTGTATGTAAGTGTCTGTAAGTGTCTGTATGTAAGTATCTGTATGTAAGTGTCTGTGTGTAAGTTTCTGTATGTAAGTGTCTGTTTGTAAGTGTCTGTATGTAAGAGTCTGTATGTAAGTGTCTGTATGTAAGTGTCTGTATGTAAGTGTCTTCGTGTCTGTATGTAAGTGTCTGTATGTAAGTGTCTGTATGTAAGTGTCTCAAGGTCTGTATGTGTCTGTATGTAAGTGTCTGTATGTAAGTGTCTCAGTGTCTGTATGTAAGTGTCTGTATGTAAGTGTCTCAGTGTCTGTATGTAAGTGTCTGTATGTAAGTATATGTATGTAAGTGTCTCAGTGTCTGTATGTAAGTGTATGTATGTAAGTGTCTGTATGTAAGTGTCTTAGTGTCTGTATGTAAGTGTTTGTATGTAATTGTCTGTATGTAAGTGTCTTTATGTAAGAGTCTGTATGTAAGTGTCTGTATGTAAGTGTCTAAGTGTCTGTATGTAAGTGTCTTTATGTAAGAGTCTGTATGTAAGTGTCTGTATGTAAGTGTCTAAGTGTCTGTATGTAAGTGTCTTTACATAAGAGTCTGTATGTAAGTGTCTGTATGTAATTGTCTAAGTGTTTGTATGTAAGGGTCTGTATGTAAGTGTCTGTATGTAAGTGTCTGTATGTAAGTGTCTGTATGTAAGTGTTTGTATGTAAGTTTCTGTATGTAAGTGTCTCAGTGTCTGTTTGTGTCAGTATGTAAGTGTCTGTATGTAAGTGTCTATGTAAGTGCCTGTATGTAAGTGTCTGTATGTAAGTGTGTGTATAAAAGTGTCTGTATGTAAGTGTCTGTATGTAAGTGTCTCAGTATCTGTATGTAAATGTCTTTATGTAAGTGTCTGTATGTAAATGTCTGTATGTAAGTGTCTGTATGTAATTCTCAGTGTCTGTATGTCAGTGTGTGTTTGTAAGTGTCTGTATGTAAGTGTCTGTATGTAAGTGTCTGTATTTAAGTGTCTCAGTGTCTGTAAGTAAGTGTCTAAGTAAGTGTCTGTATGTAAGTGTCTCTATGTAAGTGTCTGTATATAAGTGTCTGTATGTAAGTGTCGGTATGTTAAGTGTTTGTATGTAAGTGTCTGTATGTAAATATCTCAGTGTCTGTAGGTAAGTGTCTGTATGTAGGTGTCTGTATGTAAGTGTCTGTATGTAAGTCTCTGTATGTAGGTGGCTGTATTTAAGTGTCTGTAAGTGTCTGTATGTAAGTATCTGTATGTAAGTGTCTGTGTGTAAGTTTCTGTATGTAAGTGTCTGTTTGTAAGTGTCTGTATGTAAGTGTCTGTATGTAAGTGTCAGTATGTAAGTGTCCGTATGTAAGTGTCTTCGTGTCTGTATGTAAGTGTCTGTATGTAAGTGTCTGTATGTAAGTGTCTCAGCGTCTGTATGTGTCTGTATGTAAGTGTCTGTATGTAAGGGTCTCAGTGTCTGTATGTAAGTGTCTGTATGTAAGCGTCTGTATGTAAGTGTCTATGTAAGTGTCTAAGTGTCTTTATGTAAGTGTCTGTATGTAAGTGTCTCAGTGTCTGTATGTAAGTGTCTGTATGTAAGTGTCTCAGTGTCTGTATGTAAGTGTCTGTATGTAAGTGTCTGTATGTAAGTGTATCAGTGTCTGTATGGAAGTGTCTGTATGTAAGTGTCTCAGTGTCTGTATGTAAGTGTATGTAAGTGTCTGTATGTAAGTATATGTATGTAAGTGTCTCAGTGTCTGTATGTAAGTATATGTATGTAAGTGTCTGTATGTAAGTGTCTTAGTGTCTGTATGTAAGTGTTTGTATGTAATTGTCTGTATGTAAGGGTCTTTATGTAAGAGTCTGTATGTAAGTGTCTGTATGTAAGTGTCTAAGTGTCTGTATGTAAGTGTCTTTATGTAAGAGTCTGTATGTAAGTGTCTGTATGTAAGTGTCTAAGTGTCTGTATGTAAGTGTCTTTATGTAAGAGTCTGTATGTAAGTGTCTGTATGTAAGTGTCTAAGTGTTTGTATGTAAGGGTCTGTATGTAAGTGTCTGTATGTAAGTGTCTGTATGTAAGTGTCTGTATGTAAGTGTTTGTATGTAAGTGTCTGTATGTAAGTGTCTCAGTGTCTGTTTGTGTCAGTATGTAAGTGTCTGTATGTAAGTGTCTGTATGTAAGTGTCTGTATTTAAGTGTCTCAGTGTCTGTAAGTAAGTGTCTAAGTAAGTGTCTGTATGTAAGTGTCTCTATGTAAGTGTCTGTATATAAGTGTCTGTATGTAAGTGTCTGTATGTTAAGTGTTTGTATGTAAGTGTCTGTATGTAAATATCTCAGTGTCTGTATGTAAGTGTCTGTATGTAAGTGTCTGTATGTAAGTGTCTCAGTGTCTGTATGTAAGTGTGTGTATGTAAGTGTCTGTATGTGTCTGTATGTAAGTGTCTGTATGTAAGTCTCTGTATGTAGGTGGCTGTATGTAAGTGTCTGTAAGTGTCTGTATGTAAGTATCTGTATGTAAGTGTCTGTGTGTAAGTTTCTGAATGTAAGTGTCTGTTTGTAAGTGTCTGTATGTAAGAGTCTGTATGTAAGTGTCTGTATGTAAGTGTCTGTATGTAAGTGTCTTCGTGTCTGTATGTAAGTGTCTGTATGTAAGTGTCTGTATGTAAGTGTCTCAACGTCTGTATGTGTCTGTATGTAAGTGTCTGTATGTAAGTGTCTGTATGTAAGTGTCTCAGTGTCTGTATGTAAGTGTCTGTATGTAAGTATATGTATGTAAGTGTCTCAGTGTCTGTATGTAAGTGTATGTATGTAAGTGTCTGTATGTAAGTGTCTTAGTGTCT
Source organism: Petromyzon marinus (assembly GCF_048934315.1). Lineage (NCBI taxonomy): Eukaryota > Metazoa > Chordata > Hyperoartia > Petromyzontiformes > Petromyzontidae > Petromyzon > Petromyzon marinus. The sequence goes on along the minus strand of NW_027423056.1, from coordinate 542,568 downwards.
GTATGTAAGTGTTTGTATGTAATTGTCTGTATGTAAGTGTCTTTATGTAAGAGTCTGTATGTAAGTGTCTGTATGTAAGTGTCTAAGTGTCTGTATGTAAGTGTCTTTATGTAAGAGTCTGTATGTAAGTGTCTGTATGTAAGTGTCTAAGTGTCTGTATGTAAGTGTCTTTACATAAGAGTCTGTATGTAAGTGTCTGTATGTAATTGTCTAAGTGTTTGTATGTAAGGGTCTGTATGTAAGTGTCTGTATGTAAGTGTCTGTATGTAAGTGTCTGTATGTAAGTGTTTGTATGTAAGTTTCTGTATGTAAGTGTCTCAGTGTCTGTTTGTGTCAGTATGTAAGTGTCTGTATGTAAGTGTCTATGTAAGTGCCTGTATGTAAGTGTCTGTATGTAAGTGTGTGTATAAAAGTGTCTGTATGTAAGTGTCTGTATGTAAGTGTCTCAGTATCTGTATGTAAATGTCTTTATGTAAGTGGCTGTATGTAAATGTCTGTATGTAAGTGTCTGTATGTAATTCTCAGTGTCTGTATGTCAGTGTGTGTTTGTAAGTGTCTGTATGTAAGTGTCTGTATGTAAGTGTCTGTATTTAAGTGTCTCAGTGTCTGTAAGTAAGTGTCTAAGTAAGTGTCTGTATGTAAGTGTCTCTATGTAAGTGTCTGTATATAAGTGTCTGTATGTAAGTGTCGGTATGTTAAGTGTTTGTATGTAATTGTCTGTATGTAAATATCTCAGTGTCTGTAGGTAAGTGTCTGTATGTAGGTGTCTGTATGTAAGTGTCTGTATGTAAGTCTCTGTATGTAGGTGGCTGTATTTAAGTGTCTGTAAGTGTCTGTATGTAAGTATCTGTATGTAAGTGTCTGTGTGTAAGTTTCTGTATGTAAGTGTCTGTTTGTAAGTGTCTGTATGTAAGTGTCTGTATGTAAGTGTCAGTATGTAAGTGTCCGTATGTAAGTGTCTTCGTGTCTGTATGTAAGTGTCTGTATGTAAGTGTCTGTATGTAAGTGTCTCAGCGTCTGTATGTGTCTGTATGTAAGTGTCTGTATGTAAGGGTCTCAGTGTCTGTATGTAAGTGCCTGTATGTAAGCGTCTGTATGTAAGTGTCTATGTAAGTGTCTAAGTGTCTTTATGTAAGTGTCTGTATGTAAGTGTCTCAGTGTCTGTATGTAAGTGTCTGTATGTAAGTGTCTCAGTGTCTGTATGTAAGTGTCTGTATGTAAGTGTCTGTATGTAAGTGTCTCAGTGTCTGTATGGAAGTGTCTGTATGTAAGTGTCTCAGTGTCTGTATGTAAGTGTATGTAAGTGTCTGTATGTAAGTATATGTATGTAAGTGTCTCAGTGTCTGTATGTAAGTATATGTATGTAAGTGTCTGTATGTAAGTGTCTTAGTGTCTGTATGTAAGTGTTTGTATGTAATTGTCTGTATGTAAGGGTCTTTATGTAAGAGTCTGTATGTAAGTGTCTGTATGTAAGTGTCTAAGTGTCTGTATGTAAGTGTCTTTATGTAAGAGTCTGTATGTAAGTGTCTGTATGTAAGTGTCTAAGTGTCTGTATGTAAGTGTCTTTATGTAAGAGTCTGTATGTAAGTGTCTGTATGTAAGTGTCTAAGTGTTTGTATGTAAGGGTCTGTATGTAAGTGTCTGTATGTAAGTGTCTGTATGTAAGTGTCTGTATGTAAGTGTTTGTATGTAAGTGTCTGTATGTAAGTGTCTCAGTGTCTGTTTGTGTCAGTATGTAAGTGTCTGTATGTAAGTGTCTGTATGTAAGTGTCTGTATTTAAGTGTCTCAGTGTCTGTAAGTAAGTGTCTAAGTAAGTGTCTGTATGTAAGTGTCTCTATGTAAGTGTCTGTATATAAGTGTCTGTATGTAAGTGTCTGTATGTTAAGTGTTTGTATGTAAGTGTCTGTATGTAAATATCTCAGTGTCTGTATGTAAGTGTCTGTATGTAAGTGTCTGTATGTAAGTGTCTCAGTGTCTGTATGTAAGTGTGTGTATGTAAGTGTCTGTATGTGTCTGTATGTAAGTGTCTGTATGTAAGTCTCTGTATGTAGGTGGCTGTATGTAAGTGTCTGTAAGTGTCTGTATGTAAGTATCTGTATGTAAGTGTCTGTGTGTAAGTTTCTGAATGTAAGTGTCTGTTTGTAAGTGTCTGTATGTAAGAGTCTGTATGTAAGTGTCTGTATGTAAGTGTCTGTATGTAAGTGTCTTCGTGTCTGTATGTAAGTGTCTGTATGTAAGTGTCTGTATGTAAGTGTCTCAACGTCTGTATGTGTCTGTATGTAAGTGTCTGTATGTAAGTGTCTGTATGTAAGTGTCTCAGTGTCTGTATGTAAGTGTCTGTATGTAAGTATATGTATGTAAGTGTCTCAGTGTCTGTATGTAAGTGTATGTATGTAAGTGTCTGTATGTAAGTGTCTTAGTGTCTGTATGTAAGTGTTTGTATGTAATTGTCTGTATGTAAGTGTCTTTATGTAAGAGTCTGTATGTAAGTGTCTGTATGTAAGTGTCTAAGTGTCTGTATGTAAGTGTCTTTATGTAAGAGTCTGTATGTAAGTGTCTGTATGTAAGTGTCTAAGTGTCTGTATGTAAGTGTCTTTACATAAGAGTCTGTATGTAAGTGTCTGTATGTAATTGTCTAAGTGTTTGTATGTAAGGGTCTGTATGTAAGTGTCTGTATGTAAGTGTCTGTATGTAAGTGTCTGTATGTAAGTGTTTGTATGTAAGTTTCTGTATGTAAGTGTCTCAGTGTCTGTTTGTGTCAGTATGTAAGTGTCTGTATGTAAGTGTCTATGTAAGTGCCTGTATGTAAGTGTCTGTATGTAAGTGTGTGTATAAAAGTGTCTGTATGTAAGTGTCTGTATGTAAGTGTCTCAGTATCTGTATGTAAATGTCTTTATGTAAGTGTCTGTATGTAAATGTCTGTATGTAAGTGTCTGTATGTAATTCTCAGTGTCTGTATGTCAGTGTGTGTTTGAAAGTGTCTGTATGTAAGTGTCTGTATGTAAGTGTCTGTATTTAAGTGTCTCAGTGTCTGTAAGTAAGTGTCTAAGTAAGTGTCTGTATGTAAGTGTCTCTATGTAAGTGTCTGTATATAAGTGTCTGTATGTAAGTGTCGGTATGTTAAGTGTTTGTATGTAATTGTCTGTATGTAAATATCTCAGTGTCTGTAGGTAAGTGTCTGTATGTAGGTGTCTGTATGTAAGTGTCTGTATGTAAGTCTCTGTATGTAGGTGGCTGTATTTAAGTGTCTGTAAGTGTCTGTATGTAAGTATCTGTATGTAAGTGTCTGTGTGTAAGTTTCTGTATGTAAGTGTCTGTTTGTAAGTGTCTGTATGTAAGTGTCTGTATGTAAGTGTCAGTATGTAAGTGTCCGTATGTAAGTGTCTTCGTGTCTGTATGTAAGTGTCTGTATGTAAGTGTCTGTATGTAAGTGTCTCAGCGTCTGTATGTGTCTGTATGTAAGTGTCTGTATGTAAGGGTCTCAGTGTCTGTATGTAAGTGTCTGTATGTAAGCGTCTGTATGTAAGTGTCTATGTAAGTGTCTAAGTGTCTTTATGTAAGTGTCTGTATGTAAGTGTCTCAGTGTCTGTATGTAAGTGTCTGTATGTAAGTGTCTCAGTGTCTGTATGTAAGTGTCTGTATGTAAGTGTCTGTATGTAAGTGTCTCAGTGTCTGTATGGAAGTGTCTGTATGTAAGTGTCTCAGTGTCTGTATGTAAGTGTCTGTATGTAAGTGTCTGTATGTAAGTATATGTATGTAAGTGTCTCAGTGTCTGTATGTAAGTGTATGTATGTAAGTGTCTGTATGTAAGTGTCTTAGTGTCTGTATGTAAGTGTTTGTATGTAATTGTCTGTATGTAAGTGTCTTTATGTAAGAGTCTGTATGTAAGTGTCTGTATGTAAGTGTCTAAGTGTCTGTATGTAAGTGTCTTTATGTAAGAGTCTGTATGTAAGTGTCTTTATGTAAGTGTCTAAGTGTCTGTATGTAAGGGTCTGTATGTAAGTGTCTCTATGTAAGTGTCTGTATGTACGTGTCTCAGTGTCTGTTTGTGTCAGTATGTAAGTGTCTGTATGTAAGTGTCTATGTAAGTGTCTGTATGTAAGTGCCTGTATGTAAGTGTTTGTATGTAAGTGTGTGTAAGTGTCTGTATGTAAGTGTCTGTATGTAAGTGTCTCAGTATCTGTATGTAAATGTCTTTATGTAAGTGTCTGTATGTAAGTGTCTGTATGTAAGTGTCTGTATGTAAGTCTCAGTGTCTGTATGTCAGTGTGTGTTTGTAAGTGTCTGTATGTAAGTGTCTGTATGTAAGTGTTTGTATTTAAGTGTCTCAGTGTCTGTAAGTAAGTGTCTAAGTAAGTGTCTGTATGTAAGTGTTTCTATGTAAGTGTCTGTATATAAGTGTCTGTATGTAAGTGTCTGTATGTCAAGTGTTTGTATGTAAGTGTCTGTATGTAAATATCTCAGTGTCTGTATGTAAGTGTCTGTATGTAAGTGTCTGTATGTGAGTGTCTCAGTGTCTGTATGTAAGTGTCTGTATCTAAGTGTCTGTATGTGTCTGTATGTAAGTGTCTGTATGTAAGTGTCTGTATGTAAGTCTCTGTATGTAGGTGGCTGTATTTAAGTGTCTGTAAGTGTCTGTATGTAAGTATCTGTATGTAAGTGCCTGTGTGTAAGTTTCTGTATGTAAGTGTCTGTTTGTAAGTGTCTGTATGTAAGTGTCTGTATGTAAGTGTCAGTATGTAAGTGTCTGTATGTAAGTGTCTTCGTGTCTGTATGTAAGTGTCTGTATGTAAGTGTCTGTATGTAAGTGTCTCAGCGTCTGTATGTGTCTGTATGGAAGTGTCTGTATGTAAGTGTCTCAGTGTCTGTATGTAAGTGTCTGTATGTAAGCATCTGTATGTAAGTGTCTATGTAAGTGTCTCAGTGTCTTTATGTAAGTGTCTGTATGTAAGTGTCTCAGTGTCTGTATGTAAGTGTCTCAGTGTCTGTATGTAAGTGTCTGTATGTAAGTGTCTCAGTGTCTGTATGTAAGTGTCTGTATGTAAGTGTCTGTATGTAAGTGTCTGTATGTAAGTGTCTCAGTGTCTGTATGGAAGTGTCTGTATGTAAGTGTCTCAGTGTCTGTATGTAAGTGTCTGTATGTAAGTGTCTGTATGTAAGTATATGTATGTAAGTGTCTCGGTATCTGTATGTAAGTGTATGTAAGCGTCTGTATGTAAGTGTCTATGTAGGTGTCTCAGTGTCTGTATGTAAGTGTCTGTATGTAAGTGTCTATGTAGGTGTCTCAGTGTCTGTATGTAATTGTCTGTATGTAAGTGTCTTTATGTAAGAGTCTGTATGTAAGTGTCTGTATGTAAGTGTCTAAGTGTCTGTATGTAATGGTCTGTATGTAAGTGTCTCTATGTAAGTGTCTGTATGTAAGTGTCAGTATGTAAGTGTCTGTATGTAAGTGTCTTCGTGTCTGTATGTAAGTGTCTGTATGTAAGTGTCTGTATGTAAGTGTCTCAGCGTCTGTATGTGTCTGTATGTAAGTGTCTGTATGTAAGTGTCTCAGTGTCTGTATGTAAGTGTCTGTATGTAAGCATCTGTATGTAAGTGTCTATGTAAGTGTCTCAGTGTCTTTATGTAAGTGTCTGTATGTAAGTGTCTCAGTGTCTGTATGTAAGTGTCTCAGTGTCTGTATGTAAGTGTCTGTATGTAAGTGTCTCAGTGTCTGTATGTAAGTGTCTGTATGTAAGTGTCTGTATGTAAGTGTCTGTATGTAAGTGTCTGTATGTAAGTGTCAGTATGTAAGTGTCTGTATGTAAGTGTCTTCGTGTCTGTATGTAAGTGTCTGTATGTAAGTGTCTCACTTACATACAGACACTTACATACAGACACTTACAAACACACACTGACATACAGACACTGAGACTTACATACAGACACTTACATACAGACACTTACATACAGACACTTACATAAAGACATTTACATACAGATACTGAGACACTTACATACAGACACTTACATACAGACACTTACATACACACACTTACATACAAACACTTACATACAGGCACTTACATACAGACACTTACATAGACACTTACATACAGACACTTACATACTGACACAAACAGACACTGAGACACTTACATACAGACCCTTACATACAGACACTTAGACACTTACATACAGACACTTACATACAGACTCTTACATAAAGACACTTACATACAGACACTTAGACACTTACATACAGACACTTACATACAGACTCTTACATAAAGACACTTACATACAGACAATTACATACAAACACTTACATACAGACACTAAGACACTTACATACAGACACTTACATACAGACACTGAGTCACTTACATAGACACTTACATACAGACGCTTACATACACTTACATACAGACACTGAGACACTTACATACATATACTTACATACAGACACTTACATACAGACACTGAGACACTTACATACAGACACTTCCATACAGACACTGAGACACTTACATACAGACACAGTGTCTGTAAGTAAGTGTCTAAGTAAGTGTCTGTATGTAAGTGTTTATATGTAAGTGTCTGTATATAAGTGTCTGTATGTAAGTGTCTGTACGTTAAGTGTTTGTATGGAAGTGTCTGTATGTTAATATCTCAGTGTCTGTATGTAAGTGTCTGTATGTAAGTGTTGGTATGTAAGTGTCTCAGTGTCTGTATGTAAGTGTCTGTATCTAAGTGTCTGTATGTGTCTGTATGTAAGTGTCTGTATGTAAGTGTCTGTATGTAAGTGTCTGTATGTAAGTGTCTGTATGTAAGTGTCTGTAAGTGTCTGTATGTAAGTATCTGTATGTAAGTGTCTGTATGTAAGTTTCTGTATGTAAGTGTCTCTATGTAAGTATCTGTATGTAAGTGTCTGTATGTCAGTGTCACAGTGTCAGTATGTAAGTGTCTGTATGTAAGTGTCTGTATGTAAGTGTCTGTATGTAAGTGTCTTTATGTAAGTGTCTCAGTGTCTGTTTGTGTCAGTATGTAAGTGTCTGTATGTAAGTGTCTATGTAAGTGTCTGTATGTAAGTGCCTGTATGTAAGTGTCTGTATGTAAGTGTGTGTATGTAAGTGTCTGTATGTAAGTGTCTGTATGTAAGTGTCTCAGTATCTGTATGTAAATGTCTTTATGTAAGTGTCTGTATGTAAGTGTCTGTATGTAAGTCTCAGTGTCTCTATGTCAGTGTGTGTTTGTAAGTGTCTGTATGTAAGTGTCTGTATGTAAGTGTTTGTATTTAAGTGTCTCAGTGTCTCTAAGTAAATGTCTAAGTAAGTGTCTGTATGTAAGTGTCTGTATGTAAGTGTCTGTATGTAAGTGTCTCAGTGTCTGTATGTAAGTGTCTGTATGTAAGTGTCTGTATGTAAGTGTCTGTATGTTAAGTGTCTGTATGTAAGTGTCTGTATGTAAGTATCTCAGTGTCTGTATGTAAGTTTCTGTATGTAAGTGTCTGTATGTAAGTGTCTCAGCGTCTGTATGTAAGTGTCTGTATGTAAGTGTCTGTATGTAAGTATCTGTATGTAAATGTCTGTGTGTAAGTGTCTGTATGTAAGTGTCTTAGGGTCTGTATGTAAATGTCTGTATACAAGTGTCTGTATGTGTCTGTATGTAAGTGTCTGTATGTAAGTGTCTGTATGTAAGTGTCTGTATGTAAGTGGCTGTATGTAAGTGTCTGTAAGTGTCTGTATGTAAGTATCTGTATGTAAGTGTCTGTACGTAAGTTTCTGTATGTAAGTGTCTCTATGTAAGTATCTGTATGTAAGTGTCTGTATGTAAGTGTCTGTATGTAAGTGTCTGTATGTAAGTATCCCAGTATCTATGTAAGTGTCTTTATGTAAATGTCTTTATGTAAGTTTCTGTATGTAAGTGTCTGTATGTAAGTGTCTGTATGTAAGTCTCAGTGTCTGTATGTCAGTGTGTGTTTGTAAGTGTCTGTATGTAAGTGTCTGTATGGAAGTGTTTGTATTTAAGTGTCTCAGTGTCTGTAAGTAAATGTCTAAGTAAGTGTCTGTATATAAGTGTCTGTATGTAAGTGTCTGTATGTTAAGTGTTTGTATGTAAGTGTCTGTATGTGAATATCTCAGTGTCTGTATGTAAGTGTCTGTATGTAAGTGTCTGTATGTAAGTGTCTCAGTGTCTGTATGTAAGTGTCTGTATGTAAGTGTCTGTATGTAAGTGTCTGTATGTAAGTGTCCGTATGTTAATTGTCTGTATGTAAGTGTCTGTATGTAAGTATCTCAGTGTCTCTATGTAAGTTTCTGTATGTAAGTGTCTGTATGTAAGTGTCTCAGTGTCTGTATGTAAGTGTCTGTATGTAAGTGTCTGTATGCAAGTATCTGTATGTAAATGTCTGTGTGTAAGTGTCTGTATGTAAGTGTCTTAGGGTCTGTATGTAAGTGTCTGTATGTAAGTGTCTGTATGTGTCTGTATGTAAGTGTCTGTATGTAAGTTTCTGTATGTAAGTGTCTGTATGTAAGTGGATGTATGTAAGTGTCTGTAAGTGTCTGTATGTAAGTATCTGTATGTAAGTGTCTGTATGTAAGTTTCTGTATGTAAGTGTCTCTATGTAAGTATCTGTATGTAAGTGTCTGTATGTCAGTGTCACAGTGTCAGTATGTAAGTGTCTGTATGTAAGTGTCTGTATGTAAGTGTCTGTATGTAAGTGTCTGTATGTTAGTGTCTGTATGTAAGTGTCTCAGTGTCTGTATGTAAGTGTCTGTATGTAAGCGTCTATATGTAAGTGTCTCAGTGTCTGTATGTAAGTGTCTGTATGAAAGTGTCTGTATGTAAGTGTCTCAGTGTCGGTATGTAAGCGTCTGTATGTAAGTGTCTATGTAAGTGTCTCAGTGTCTTTATGTAAGTGTCTGTATGTAAGTGTCTCAGTGCCTGTATGTAAGTGTCTCAGTGTCTGTATGTAAGTGTCTGTATGTAAGTGTCTCAGTGTCTGTATGTAAGTGTCTGTATGTAAGTGTCTGTATGTAAGTGTCTGTATGTAAGTGTCTCAGTGTCTGTATGTAAGTGTCTGTATGTAAGTGCCTCAGTGTCTGTATGTAAGTGTCTGTATGTAAGTGTCTGTATGTAAGTGTCTGTATGTAAATGTCTCAGTGTCTGTATGTAAGTGTATGTAAGCGTCTGTATGTAAGTATCTATGTAAGTGTCTCAGTGTCTGTATGTAAGTGTCTGTATGTAATTGTCTGTATGTAAGTGTCTTAGTGTCTGTATGTAAGTGTCTGTATGTAATTGTCTGTATGTAAGTGTCTTTATGTAAGTGTCTAAGTGTCTGTATGTAAGTGTCTTTATGTAAGAGTCTGTATGTAAGTGTCTGTATGTTAGTGTGTAAGTGTGTGTATGTAAGGGTCTGTATGTAAGTGTCTGTATGTAAGTGTCTGTATGTAAGTGTCTGTATGTAAGTGTTTGTATGTAAGTGTCTGTATGTAAGTGTGTGTATATAAGAGTCTGTATGTAAGTGTCTGTATGTAAGTGTCTATGTAAGTGTCTGTATGTAAGTGCCTGTATGTAAGTGTCTGTATGTAAGTGTCTATGTAAGTGTCTGTATGTAAGTGCCTGTATGTAAGTGTCTGTATGTAAGTGTCTGTATGTAAGTGTCTGTATGTAAGTGTGTGTATATAAGTGTCTGTATGTAAGTGTCTGTATGTAAGTGTCTCAGTGTCTGTATGTAAGTGTCTGTATGTAAGTGTCTGTATGTAAGTGTCTGTATGTAAGTCTCAGTGTCTGTATGTCAGTGTGTGTTTGTAAGTGTCTGTATGTAAGTGTCTGTATGTAAGTGTCTGTATTTAAGTGTCTCAGTGTCTGTAAGTAAGTGTCTAAGTAAGTGTCTGTATGTAAGTGTCTGTATGCAAGTGTCTGTATGTTAAGTGTTTGTATGTAAGTGTCTGTATGTGAATATCTCAGTGTCTGTATGTAAGTGTCTGTATGTAAGTGTCTGTATGTGTCTGTATGTAAGTGTCTGTATGTAAGTCTCTGTATGTAGGTGGCTGTATTTAAGTGTCTGTAAGTGTCTGTATGTAAGTATCTGTATGTAAGTGTCTGTGTGTAAGTTTCTGTATGTAAGTGTCTGTTTGTAAGTGTCTGTATGTAAGTGTCTGTATGTGTCAGTATGTAAGTGTCTGTATGTAAGTGTCTTCGTGTCTTTATGTAAGTGTCTGTATGTAAGTGTCTCAGTGTCTGTATGTAAGTGTCTGTATGTAAGTGTCTCAGCGTCTGTATGTGTCTGTATGTAAGTGTCTGTATGTAAGTGTCTCAGTGTCTGTATGTAAGTGTCTGTATGTAAGCGTCTGTATGTAAGTGTCTATGTAAGTGTCTCAGTGTCTTTATGTACTTACATACAGACACTTACATACAGACACTTACATACAGACACTTACATACAGACACTTACATACAGACACTTACATACAGGCACTTACATACAGACACTTACATACAGACACTTACATACAGACACATACTGACACTTACAAACAGACACTGAGACACTTACATACAGACACTTACATACAAACACTTACATACAGACACTTACATACAGACACTTACATACAGACCCTTACATACAGACACTTAGACAATTACATACAGACACTTACATACAGACTCTTACATAAAGACACTTACATACAGACACTTAGACACTTACATACAGACACTTACATACACTCTTGCATAAAGACACTTACATACAGACAATTACATACAAACACTTACATTAAGACACTGAGACACTTACATAGACACTTACATACAGACACTTACATACAGACACTGAGACACTTACATAGACACTTACATACAGATGCTTACATACACTTACATACAGACACTGAGACACTTACATACAGACACTTACATACAGACACTGAGACACTTACATATACACATACAGATGCTTACATACAGACACTTACATACAGACACTGAGACACTTACATACAGACACTTACATACAGACCATTACATACAGACACTGACATACAGACACTTACAGACACTTACATACAGAAACAAACATACAGACACTTACATACAGACACTTACATAAAGACACTTACATAGACACTGAGACACTTACATACAGACACTTACATACAGACACTTACAGACACTTACATACAGACACTGACATACAAACACTTACAGACACTTACATACAGACACTTACATACAGACAGACACTTACATACAGACACTTACATACTGACACTTACAAACAGACACTGAGACACTTACATACACACACTTACATACAGACACTTACATACAGACAGACACTTACATACAGACAGTTACGCACAGACACTTACGTACATACACTTGCGTACAGACACTTATGTACAGACACTTACATAATGACACTAACATACAGACACTTACGTACAGACACTTACGTACAGACACGTACAGACACTTACGTACAGACACTTACATAAACTTACATACAGACACACAGACACTTACCAACAGACACTTACATACAGACACTTACATACAGACACTTACATACAGACACTTACATACAGACACTTACATACAGACACTTACATACAGACACTTACATACAGACAAGTATACACTTACTTACAGACACTTACATACAAACACTTACATACAGACACACAGCTACTTACATACAGACACTTACATACAGACACTTTCATACAGACACTTACATACATACAGACACTTACATACATAAACTTACATACAGACACCTACATACAGACACTTACAGACACTTACATACAGACACTTACATACAGACACTTACATACAGACACTTACATACATACACTTACATACAGACACACAAACACTTACATACAGACACTTAGACACTTACATACAGACACATACAGACAATTACATACAGACACTTACATACAGACACTTACATACAGACACTTACATACAGACACCTACATACAGACACTGCGACACTTACATACAGACACTGCGACACTTACATACAGACACTTACATATAGACACTTACATACAGACACTGAGACACTTACATACAGACACTTACATACAGACACTTACATACAGACACTTACATACTGACACAAACAGACACTGAGACACTTACATACAGACACTTGCATACAGACACTTACATACAGATACTGAGACACTTACATACAGACACTTACATACAGACACTTACATACAGACACTTACATACAAACACTTACATACAGACACTTACATACAGACACTTACATACAGGCACTTACATACAGACACTTACATAGACACTTACATACAGACACTTACATACTGACACTTACAAACAGACACTGAGACACTTACATACAGACACTTACATACAAACACTTACATACAGACACTTACATACAGACAGACACTTACATACAGACACTTACATACATACACTTACATACAGACACTTACATACAGATACTGAGACACTTACATACAGACACTTACATACAGACACATACAGACACTTACATACAGACACTTACATACAGACACTTACATACAGACACTTACATAGACACTTACATACAGACACTTACATACTGACACTTACAAACAGACACTGAGACACTTACATACAGACACTTACATACAAACACTTACATACAGACACTTACATACAGACACTTACATACAGACCCTTACATACAGACACTTAGACAATTACATACAGACACTTACATACAGACTTTTACATAAAGACACTTACATACAGACACTTAGCCACTTACATACAGACACTTACATACTGACACTTACAAACAGACACTGAGACACTTACATACAGACACTTACATACAAACACGTACATACAGACACTTACATACAGACAATTACATACACACTTACATACAGACACTGAGACACTTACATACAGACACTTACATACAGACACTTACATACAGACACTGAGACACTTACATAGACGCTTACATACAGACGCTTACATCCACTTACATACAGACACTGAGACACTTACATACAGACACTTACATACAGACACTGAGACACTTACATAGACACATACAGACGCTTACATACAGACACTTACATACAGACACTGAGACACTTACATACAGACACTTACAAACAGACCAATACATACAGACACTGACATACAGACACTTACAGACACTTACATACAGAAACAAACATACAGACACTTACATACAGACACTTACATAAAGACACTTACATAGACACTGAGACACTTACATACAGGCACTTACATACAGACACTTACGGACACTTACATACAGACACTTACATACAGACACTCACATACAGACACTTACACACACTTACGTACAGACACTTACATACAGACAGACACTTACATACAGACACTTACATACTGACACTTACAAACAGACACTGAGACACTTACATACACATATACATACAGACACTTACATACAGACAGACACTTACATACAGACACTTACGTACAGACACTTACGTACAGACACGTACAGACACTTACGTACAGACACTCACATACAGCCACTCATGTACACACACTTACATTCACACATTTACATACAGATACTTACATACAGACACTTACATACACACACTTACATACACACACTTACATACAGACACTTACAGACAGACACTTATATACAGACACTTACATACAGACTTTTACATACAGACACTTACATACGGACACTTACATACAGACACTTACATACAGACACTTACGTACAGACACTTACATACACTTACATACAGACACACAGACACTTACATACAGACACTTACATACAGACACTTACATAGAGACACTTACATACAGACAAGTAGACACTTACTTACAGACACTTACATACAAACACTTACATACAGACACACAGCCACTTACATACAGACACTTACATACATACACTTTCATACAGACACTTACATAGAGAAACTTACATACATAAACTTACATACAGACACACAGACACTTACATACAGACATTTACAGACACTTACATACAGACACTTACATACAGACACTTACATACAGACACTTACATACAGACAAGTAGACACTTACTTACAGCCACTTACATACAAACACTTACATACAGACGCACAGCCACTTACATACAGACACTTACATACAGACACTTTCATACAGACACTTACATACAGACACTTACATACATACACTTACATACAGACACACAGACACTTGCATACAGACACTTACAGACACTTACATACAGACACTTACATACAGACACTTTCATACAGACACTTACATACAGACACTTACATACATACACTTACATACACACACACAGACACTTGCATACAGACACTTACAGACACTTACATACAGACACTTACATACAGACACTTACATACAGACACTTACATACAGACACTTACATACATACACTTACATACAGACACTTACATACAGATACTGAGACACTTCCATACAGACACTTACATACAGACACTTACATACAGACACTTACATACAGACACTTACATACAGACACTTACATACAGACACTTACATAGACACTTACATACAGACACTTACATACTGACACTTACAAACAGACACTGAGACACTTACATACAGACACTTACATACAAACACTTACATACAGACACTTACATACAGACACTTACATACAGACCCTTACATACAGACACTTAGACAATTACATACAGACACTTACATACAGACTCTTACATAAAGACACTTACATACAAACACTTAGCCACTTACATACAGACACTTACATACACTCTTACATAAAGACACTTACATACAGACAATTACATACAGCCACTTACATACAGACACTTACATACAGACACTTACATACAGACACTTACATACAGACACTTACATACAGACACTGAGACACTTACATAGACACTTACATACAGACGCTTACATCCACTTACATACAGACACTGAGACACTTACATACAGACACTTACATACAGACACTTACATACAGACACTGAGACACTTACATAGACACATACAGACGCTTACATACAGACACTTACATACAGACACTGAGACACTTACATACAGACACTTACAAACAGACCAATACATACAGACACTGACATACAGACACTTACAGACACTTACATACAGAAACAAACATACAGACACTTACATACAGACACTTACATACAGACTCTTACATAAAGACACTTACATACAGACACTTAGCCACTTACATACAGACACTTACATACAGACTCTTACATAAAGACACTTACATACAGACAATTACATACAAACACTTACATACAGACACTAAGACACTTACATACAGACACTTACATACAGACACTGAGTCACTTACATAGACACTTACATACAGACGCTTACATACACTTACATACAGACACTGAGACACTTACATACATATACTTACATACAGACACTTACATACAGACACTTACATACAGACACTGAGACACTTACATACAGACACTTCCATACAGACACTGAGACACTTACATACAGACACTTACATACAGACACTTACATACAGACACTTACATACAGACATTGAGACACTTACATACAGACACTTACATACAGACACTGAGACACTTACATACAGTCGCTTACATAAAGACACTGAGACACTTACATAGACACTTACATACAGATGCTTACATACAGACACTTACATACAGACACTGAGACACTTACATACAGACACTTACATACAGACACATACAGACGCTGAGACACTTACATACAGACACTTACATACAGACACTTACATACTGACACTTACATACAGACACTTACATACACTCTTGCATAAAGACACTTACATACATATACTTACATACAGACACTTACATACAGACACTTACATACAGACACTGAGACACTTACATACAGACACTTCCATACAGACACTGAGACACTTACATACAGACACTTACATACAGACACTTACATACAGACACTTACATACAGACATTGAGACACTTACATACAGACACTTACATACAGACACTGAGACACTTACATACAGTTGCTTACATAAAGACACTGAGACACTTACATAGACACTTACATACAGATGCTTACATACAGACACTTACATACAGACACTGAGACACTTACATACAGACACTTACATACAGACACATACAGACGCTGAGACACTTACATACAGACACTTACATACAGACACTTACATACACTTACATACAGACACTTACATATAGACACTTACATACAGACCCTTACATACAGACACTTAGACACTTACATACTGACACTTACATACAGACTCTTACATAGAGACACTTACATACAGACACTTAGACACGTACATACAGACACTTGCATACAGACTCTTACATAAAGACACTTACATACAGACAATTACATACAGACACTTACCTTGAGACACGTACATACAGACACTTACATACAGACACTTACATTGAGACACTTACATACAGACACTTACATACAGACACTGAGACACTTACATAGAGACACTACTTACAGACACTTACATACAGAAGCTTACATACAGACACTTACATACAGACACTTATATACAGACACTTACATACAGACACTTACATACAGACACTTACATACAGACAC
This sequence comes from Petromyzon marinus, assembly GCF_048934315.1. Classification (NCBI taxonomy): domain Eukaryota; kingdom Metazoa; phylum Chordata; class Hyperoartia; order Petromyzontiformes; family Petromyzontidae; genus Petromyzon; species Petromyzon marinus. The sequence goes on along the minus strand of NW_027423056.1, from coordinate 525,896 downwards.
TGAAACACTTACATAGACACATACATAAACTTACAGACACTTACATACAGACACTTAAATACAGACACTGAGACACTTACATAGACACATACAGACGCTTACATACAGACACTTACATACAGACACTGAGACACATAGACACTTACATACAGAAACTTACATACACTTACATACAGACACTTACATACAGACACTTATATACAGACACTTACATACAGACAGTTACATACAGACACTTACATACAGACACTTACATACAGACACTGAAACACTTACATAAACACTTACATACAGAAACTTACATACACTTACATACAGACACTGAGACACTTACATACAGACACTTACATACAGACACTTACATACACTTACATACAGACACTTACATACAGACACTTATATACAGACACTTACATTCAGACAGTTACATACAGACACTTACATACAGACACTGAGACACTTACATAGACACTTACATACAGAAACTTACATACACTTACATACAGACACTTACATACACTTATATACAGACACTTACATACAGACAGTTACATACAGACACTTACATACAGACACTTACAGACACTGAAACACTTACATAGACACTTACATACAGAAACTTACATACACTTACATACAGACACTGAGACACTTACATACAGACACTTACATACAGACACTTAAATACAGACACTGAGACACTTACATAGACACATACAGACGCTTACATACAGACACTTACATACAGACACTGAGACACTTACATACAGACACTTACATACAGACACTGTGACACTGACATACAGACACTTACATACAGACACTTACATTGAGACACTTACATACAGAAACTTACATAGAGACACTACTTACAGACACTTACATACAGAAGCTTACATACAGACACTTACATACAGACACTTACATTGAGACACTTACATACAGACACATACAGACACTGAGGCACTTACATAGAGACACTACTTACAGACACTTACATACGGAAGCTTACATACAGACACTTACATACAGACACTTATATACAGACACTTACATACAGACACTTACATACAGACACTTACATACAGACACTGAAACACTTACATAGACACATACATAAACTTACAGACACTTACATACAGACACTTAAATACAGACACTGAGACACTTACATAGACACATACAGACGCTTACATACAGACACTTACATACAGACACTGAGACACATAGACACTTACATACAGAAACTTACATACACTTACATACAGACACTTACATACAGACACTTATATACAGACACTTAAATACAGACAGTTACATACAGACACTTACATACAGACACTTACATACAGACACTGAAACACTTACATAGACACTTACATACAGAAACTTACATACACTTACATACAGACACTGAGACACTTACATACAGACACTTACATACAGACACTTACATACACTTACATACAGACACTTACATACAGACACTTATATACAGACACTTACATTCAGACAGTTACATACAGACACTTACATACAGACACTGAGACACTTACATAGACACTTACATACAGAAACTTACATACACTTACATACAGACACTTACATACAGACACTTATATACAGACACTTACATACAGACAGTTACATACAGACACTTACATACAGACACTTACATACAGACACTGAGACACTTACATACAGACACTTACATACAGACACTGTGACACTGACATACAGACACTTACATACAGACACTTACATTGAGACACTTACATACAGAAACTTACATAGAGACACTACTTACAGACACTTACATACAGAAGCTTACATACAGACACTTACATACAGACACTGAGACACTTACATACAGACACTTACATACAGACACTGAGACACTTACATACAGACACTTACATACAGGCACTTATATACAGACACTTACATACAGACACTTACAAACATACACTTACATACAGAAACTTACATACAGACACTTAGATACAGATACTTACATACAGACACTTACAGACACTTACATACAGCCACTTACATACAGACACAAACAGACACTTACATACAGACACTTACATACAGACACTAAGACACTTACATACAGACACTTACACACAGACATTTACATACAGATACTTACATACAGACACTTACATACAGACACTTACATACAGACACTTACATATAGACACTTACATACAGACCCTTACATACAGACACTTAGACACTTACATACTGACACTTACATACAGACTCTTACATAGAGACACTTACATACAGACACTTAGACACGTACATACAGACACTTGCATACAGACTCTTACATAAAGACACTTACATACAGACAATTACATACAGACACTTACCTTGAGACACGTACATACAGACACTTACATACAGACACTTACATTGAGACACTTACATACAGACACATACAGACACTGAGACACTTACATAGAGACACTACTTACAGACACTTACATACAGAAGCTTACATACAGACACTTACATACAGACACTTATATACAGACACTTACATACAGACACTTACATACAGACACTTACGTACAGACACTGAAACACTTATATAGACACATACAGAAACTTACATACACTTACATACAGACACTTACATACAGACACTTACATACACTTACATACAGACACTGAGACACTTACATACAGACACTTACATACAGACACTTAAACACAGACACTGAGACACTTACATAGACACATACAGACGCTTACATACAGACACTTACATACAGACACTGAGACACTTACATAGACACTTACATACAGAAACTTACATACACTTACATACAGACACTTACATACAGACACTTATATACAGACACTTACATACAGACAGTTACATACAGACACATACAGACACTTACATACAGACACTGAAACACTTACATAGACACTTACATACAGAAACTTACATACACTTACATACAGACACTGAGACACTTACATACAGACACTTACATACAGACACTTACATACACTTACATACAGACACTTACATACAGACACTTACATACAGACACTGAGACACTTACATAGACACTTACATACAGAAACTTACATACAGAAACTTACATACACTTACATACAGACACTTACATACAGACACTTATATACAGACACTTACATACAGACAGTTACATACAGACACTTACATACAGACACTGAAACACTTACATAGACACTTACATACAGAAACTTACATACACTTACATACAGACACTGAGACACTTACATACAGACACTTACATACAGACACTTACATACACTTACATACAAACACTGAGACACTTACATACAGACACTTACATACAGACACTTAAATACAGACACTGAGACACTTGCATAGACACATACAGACGCTTACATACAGACACTTACATACAGACACTGAGACACTTACATACAGACACTTACATACAGACACTGTGACACTGACATACAGACACTTACATACAGACACTTACATTGAAACACTTACATACAGAAACTTACATAGAGACACTACTTACAGACACTTACATACAGAAGCTTACATACAGACACTTACATACAGACACTGAGACACTTACATACAGACACTTACATACAGACACTGAGACACTTACATACAGACACTTACATACAGGCACTTATATACAGACACTTACATACAGACACTTACAAACAGGCACTTACATACAGACACTTACATACAGACACTTACAAACATACACTTACATACAGAAACTTACATACAGACACTTACATACAGACACTTACAGACAGACACTTACAGACACTTACATACAGCCACTTACATGAAGACACTTACATACAGACACTTACATACAGACCCTTACATACAGACACTTAGACACTTACATACTGACACTTACATACAGACTCTTACATAGAGATACTTACATACAGACACTTAGACACGTACATACAGACACTTGCATACAGACTCTTACATAAAGACACTTACATACAGACAATTACATACAGACACTTACCTTGAGACACGTACATACAGACACTTACATACAGACACTTACATTGAGACACTTACATACAGACACTTACATACAGACACTGAGACACTTACATAGAGACACTACTTACAGACACTTACATACAGAAGCTTACATACAGACACTTACATACAGACACTTATATACAGACACTTACATACAGACACTTACATACAGACACTTACATACAGACACTTACATACAGACACTGAAACACTTACATAGACACATACAGAAAGTTACATACACTTACATACAGACACTTACATACAGACACTTACATACACTTACATACAGACACTGAGACACTTACATACAGACACTTACATACAGACACTGAGACACTTACATACAGACACTTACATACAGGCACTTATATACAGACACTTACATACAGACACTTACAAACAGGCACTTACATACAGACACTTACATACAGACACTTACAAACATACACTTACATACAGAAACTTACATACAGACACTTACATACAGATACTTACATACAGACACTTACAGACACTTACATACAGCCACTTACATGAAGACACTTACATACAGACACTTACATACAGACCCTTACATACAGACACTTAGACACTTACATACTGACACTTACATACAGACTCTTACATAGAGATACTTACATACAGACACTTAGACACGTACATACAGACAATTGCATACAGACTCTTACATAAAGACACTTACATACAGACAATTACATACAGACACTTACCTTGAGACACGTACATACAGACACTTACATACAGACACTTACATTGAGACACTTACATACAGACACTTACATACAGACACTGAGACACTTACATAGAGACACTACTTACAGACACTTACATACAGAAGCTTACATACAGACACTTACATACAGACACTTATATACAGACACTTACATACAGACACTTACATACAGACACTTACATACAGACACTGAAACACTTACATAGACACATACAGAAACTTACATACACTTACATACAGACACTTACATACAGACACTTACATACACTTACATACAGACACTGAGACACTTACATACAGACACTTACATACAGACACTTAAATACAGACACTGAAACACTTACATAGACACATACAGACGCTTACATACAGACACTTACATACAGACACTGAGACACATAGACACTTACATACAGAAACTTACATACACTTACATACAGACACTTACATACAGACACTTATATACAGACACTTACATACAGACAGTTACATACAGACACTTACATACAGACACTTACATACAGACACTGAAACACTTACATAGACACTTACATACAGAAACTTACATACACTTACATACAGACACTGAGACACATACAGACACTTACATACAGACACTTACATACACTTACATACAGACACTTACATACAGACACTTATATACAGACACTTACATTCAGACAGTTACATACAGACACTTACATACAGACACTGAGACACTTACATAGACACTTACATACAGAAACTTACTTGCACTTACATACAGACACTTACATACAGACACTTATATACAGACACTTACATACAGACAGTTACATACACTTACATACAGACACTGAGACACTTACATACAGACACTTACATACAGACACTTAAATACAGACACTGAGACACTTACATAGACACATACAGACGCTTACATACAGACACTTACATACAGACACTGAGACACTTACATACAGACACTTACATACAGACACTGTGACACTGACATACAGACACTTACATACAGACACTTACATTGAGACACTTACATACAGAAACTTACATAGAGACACTACTTACAGACACTTACATACAGAAGCTTACATACAGACACTTACATACAGACACTGAGACACTTACATACAGACACTTACATACAGACACTGAGACACTTACATACAGACACTTACATACAGGCACTTATATACAGACACTTACATACAGACACTTACAAACATACACTTACATACAGAAACTTACATACAGACACTTAGATACAGATACTTACATACAGACACTTACATACAGCCACTTACATACAGACGCTTACATACAGACACTTACATACAGACACTTACATACAGACACTTACATACAGACACAAACAGACACTTACATACAGACACTTACATACAGACACTAAGACACTTACATACAGACACTTACACACAGACATTTACATACAGATACTTACATACAGACACTTACATACAGACACTTACATACAGACACTTACATACAGACACTTACATATAGACACTTACATACAGACACTTAGACACGTACATACAGACACTTGCATACAGACTCTTACATAAAGACACTTACATACAGACAATTACATACAGACACTTACCTTGAGACACGTACATACAGACACTTACATACAGACACTTACATTGAGACACTTACATACAGACACATACAGACACTGAGACAATTACATAGAGACACTACTTACAGACACTTACATACAGAAGCTTACATACAGACACTTACATACAGACACTTATATACAGACACTTACATACAGACACTTACATACAGACACTGAAACACTTACATAGACACATACAGAAACTTACATACACTTACATACAGACACTTACATACAGACACTTACATACAGACACTTACATACACTTACATACAGACACTGAGACACTTACATACAGACACTTACATACAGACACTTAAATACAGACACTGAGACACTTACATAGACACATACAGACGCTTACATACAGACACTTACATACAGACACTGAGACACTTACATAGACACTTACATACAGAAACTTACATACACTTACATACAGACACTTACATACAGACACTTACATACAGACACTGAAACACTTACATAGACACTTACATACAGAAACTTACATACACTTACATACAGACACTGAGACACTTACATACAGACACTTACATACAGACACTTACATACACTTACATACAGACACTTACATACAGACACTTATATACAGACACTTACATACAGACACTTACATACAGACACTGAGACACTTACATAGACACTTACATACAGAAACTTACATACAGAAACTTACATACACTTACATACAGACACTTACATACAGACACTTATATACAGACACTTACATACAGACAGTTACATACAGACACTTACATACAGACACTTACATACAGACACTGAAACACTTACATAGACACTTACATACAGAAACTTACATACACTTACATACAGACACTGAGACACTTACAAACAGGCACTTACATACAGACACTTACATACAGACACTTACATACAGAAACTTACATACAGAAACTTACATACAGATACTTACATACAGACACTTACAGACACTTACATACAGCCACTTACATACAGACACTTACATACAGACACTTACATACAGACACAAACAGACACTTACATACAGACACTTACATACAGACACTAAGACACTTACATACAGACACTTACACACAGACATTTACATACAGATACTTACATACAGAAACTTACATACAGACACTGAGACACTTACATAGAGACACTACTTACAGACACTTACATACAGAAGCTTACATACAGACACTTACATACAGACACTGAGACACTTACATACAGACACTTACATACAGACACTGAGACACTTACATACAGACACTTACACACAGACATTTACATACAGATACTTACATACAGAAACTTACATACAGACACTGAGACACTTACATAGAGACACTACTTACAGACACTTACATACAGAAGCTTACATACAGACACTTACATACAGACACTGAGACACTTACATACAGACACTTACATACAGACACTGAGACACTTACATACAGACACTTACATACAGGCACTTATATACAGACACTTACATACAGACACTTACAAACAGGCACTTACATACAGACACTTACATACAGACACTTACATACAGACACTTACATACAGAAACTTACATATAGACACTTACATACAGATACTTACATACAGACACTTACAGACACTTACATACAGCCACTTACATACAGACACTTACATACAGACACAAACAGACACTTACATACAGACACTTACATACAGACACTAAGACACTTACATACAGACACTTACACACAGACATTTACATACAGATACTTACATACAGACACTTACATACAGACACTTATATACAGACACTTACATACAGACACTTACATACAGGCACTTATATACAGACACTTACATACAGACACTTACAAACAGGCACTTACATACAGACACTTACATACAGACACTTACAAACATACACTTACATACAGAAACTTACATACAGACACTTAGATACAGATACTTACATACAGACACTTACAGACACTTACATACAGCCACTTACATACAGACGCTTACATACAGACACTTACATACAGACACTTACATACAGACACAAACAGACACTTACATACAGACACTTACATACAGACACTAAGACACTTACATACAGACACTTACACACAGACATTTACATACAGATACTTACATACAGACACTTACATACAGACACTTACATACAGACACTTACATACAGACACTTACATATAGACACTTACATACAGACCCTTACATACAGACACTTAGACACTTACATACTGACACTTACATACAGACTCTTACATAGAGACACTTACATACAGACACTTAGACACGTACATACAGACACTTGCATACAGACTCTTACATAAAGACACTTACATACAGACAATTACATACAGACACTTACCTTGAGACACGTACATACAGACACTTACATACAGACACTTACATACAGACACATACAGACACTGAGACACTTACATAGAGACACTACTTACAGACACTTACATACAGAAGCTTACATACAGACACTTACATACAGACACTTATATACAGACACTTACATACAGACACTTACATACAGACACTTACATACAGACACTGAAACACTTACATAGACACATACAGAAACTTACATACACTTACATACAGACACTTACATACAGACACTTACATACACTTACATACAGACACTTACATACAGACACTTATATACAGACACTTACATTCAGACAGTTACATACAGACACTTACATACAGACACTGAGACACTTACATAGACACTTACATACAGAAACTTACATACACTTACATACAGACACTTACATACAGACACTTATATACACACACTTACATACAGACAGTTACATACAGACACTTACATACAGACACTTACATACAGACACTGAAACACTTACATAGACACTTACATACAGAAACTTACATACACTTACATACAGACACTGAGACACTTACATACAGACACTTACATACAGACACTTAAATACAGACACTGAGACACTTACATACAGACACTTACATATAGACACTTACATACAGACCCTTACATACAGACACTTAGACACTTACATACTGACACTTACATACAGACTCTTACATAGAGACACTTACATACAGACACTTAGACACGTACATACAGACACTTGCATACAGACTCTTACATAAAGACACTTACATACAGACAATTACATACAGACACTTACCTTGAGACACGTACATACAGACACTTACATACAGACACTTACATTGAGACACTTACATACAGACACATACAGACACTGAGACACTTACATAGAGACACTACTTACAGACACTTACATACAGAAGCTTACATACAGACACTTACATACAGACACTTATATACAGACACTTACATACAGACACTTACATACAGACACTTACATACAGACACTGAACCACTTACATAGACACATACAGAAACTTACATACACTTACATACAGACACTTACATACAGACACTTACATACACTTACATACAGACACTGAGACACTTACATACAGACACTTACATACAGACACTTAAATACAGACACTGAGACACTTACATAGACACATACAGATGCTTACATACAGACACTTACATACAGACACTGAGACACATAGACACTTACATACAGAAACTTACATACACTTACATACAGACACTTACATACAGACACTTATATACAGACACTTACATACAGACAGTTACATACAGACACTTACATACAGACACTTACATACAGACACTGAAACACTTACATAGACACTTACATACAGAAACTTACATACACTTACATACAGACACTGAGACACTTACATACAGACACTTACATACAGACACTTACATACACTTACATACAGACACTTACATACAGACACTTATATACAGACACTTACATTCAGACAGTTACATACAGACACTTACATACAGACACTGAGACACTTACATAGACACTTACATACAGAAACTTACATACACTTACATACAGACACTGAGACACTTACATACAGACACTTACATACAGACACTTAAATACAGACACTGAGACACTTACATAGACACATACAGACGCTTACATACAGACACTTACATACAGACACTGAGACACTTACATACAGACACTTACATATAGACACTTACATACAGACCCTTACATACAGACACTTAGACACTTACATACTGACACTTACATACAGACTCTTACATAGAGACACTTACATACAGACACTTAGACACGTACATACAGACACTTGCATACAGACTCTTACATAAAGACACTTACATACAGACAATTACATACAGACACTTACCTTGAGACACGTACATACAGACACTTACATACAGACACTTACATTGAGACACTTACATACAGACACATACAGACACTGAGACACTTACATAGAGACACTACTTACAGACACTTACATACAGAAGCTTACATACAGACACTTACATACAGACACTCATATACAGACACTTACATACAGACACTTACATACAGACACTGAAACACTTACATAGACACATACAGAAACTTACATACACTTACATACAGACACTTACATACAGACACTTACATACACTTACATACAGACACTGAGACACTTACATACAGACACTTACATACAGACACTTAAATACAGACACTGAGACACTTACATAGACACATACAGACGCTTACATACAGACACTTACATACAGACACTGAGACACATAGACACTTACATACAGAAACTTACATACACTTACATACAGACACTTACATACAGACACTTATATACAGACACTTACATACAGACAGTTACATACAGACACTTACATACAGACACTTACATACAGACACTGAAACACTTACATAGACACTTACATACAGAAACTTACATACACTTACATACAGACACTGAGACACTTACATACAGACACTTACATACAGACACTTACATACACTTACATACAGACACTTACATACAGACACTTATATACAGACACTTACATTCAGACAGTTACATACAGACACTTACATACAGACACTGAGACACTTACATAGACACTTACATACAGAAACTTACATACACTTACATACAGACACTTACATACAGACACTTATATACAGACACTTACATACAGACAGTTACATACAGACACTTACATACAGACACTTACATACAGACACTGAAACACTTACATAGACACTTACATACAGAAACTTACATACACTTACATACAGACACTGAGACACTTACATACAGACACTTACATACAGACACTTAAATACAGACACTGAGACACTTACATAGACACATACAGACGCTTACATACAGACACTTACATACAGACACTGAGACACTTACATACAGACACTTACATACAGACACTGTGACACTGACATACAGACACTTACATACAGACACTTACATTGAGACACTTACATACAGAAACTTACATAGAGACACTACTTACAGACACTTACATACAGAAGCTTACATACAGACACTTACATACAGACACTGAGACACTTACATACAGACACTTACATACAGACACTGAGACACTTACATACAGACACTTACAGACACTTACATACAGACACTTACATACAGACACTTACAAACATACACTTACATACAGAAACTTACATACAGACACAAACAGACACTTACATACAGACACTTACATACAGACACTAAGACACTTACATACAGACACTTACACACAGACATTTACATACAGATACTTACATACAGACACTTACATACAGACACTTACATACAGACACTTACATACAGACACTTACATATAGACACTTACATACAGACCCTTACATACAGACACTTAGACACTTACATACTGACACTTACATACAGACTCTTACATAGAGACACTTACATACAGACACTTAGACACGTACATACAGACACTTGCATACAGACTCTTACATAAAGACACTTACATACAGACAATTACATACAGACACTTACCTTGAGACACGTACATACAGACACTTACATACAGACACTTACATTGAGACACTTACATACAGACACATACAGACACTGAGACACTTACATAGAGACACTACTTACAGACACTTACATACAGAAGCTTACATACAAACACTTACATACAGACACTTATATACAGACACTTACATACAGACACTTACATACAGACACTTACATACAGACACTTACATACAGACACTGAAACACTTACATAGACACATACAGAAACTTACATACACTTACATACAGACGTTTACATACAGACACTTACATACACTTACATACAGACACTGAGACACTTACATACAGACACTTACATACAGACACTGAGACACTTACATAGACACATACAGACGCTTACATACAGACACTTACATACAGACACTGAGACACTTACATAGACACTTACATACAGAAACTTACATACACTTACATACAGACACTTACATACAGACACTTATATACAGACACTTACATACAGACACTGAAACACTTACATAGACACTTACATACAGAAACTTACATACACTTACATACAGACACTGAGACACTTACATACAGACACTTACATACAGACACTTACATACACTTACATACAGACACTTACATACAGACACTTATATACAGACACTTACATACAGACACTTACATACAGACACTGAGACACTTACATAGACACTTACATACAGAAACTTACATACAGAAACTTACATACACTTACATACAGACACTTACATACAGACACTTACATACAGACAGTTACATACAGACACTTACATACAGACACTTACATACAGACACTGAAACACTTACATAGACACTTACATACAGAAACTTACATACACTTACATACAGACACTGAGACACTTACATACAGACACTTACATACAGACACTTAAATACAGACACTGAGACACTTACATAGACACATACAGACGCTTACATACAGACACTTACATACAGACACTGAGACACTTACATACAGACACTTACATATAGACACTTACATACAGACAATTACATACAGACACTTACCTTGAGACACGTACATACAGACACTTACATACAGACACTTACATTGAGACACTTACATACAGACACATACAGACACTGAGACACTTACATAGAGACACTACTTACAGACACTTACATACAGAAGCTTACATACAGACACTTACATACAGACACTTATATACAGACACTTACATACAGACACTTACATACAGACACTGAAACACTTACATAGACACATACAGAAACTTACATACACTTACATACAGACACTTACATACAGACACTTACATACACTTACATACAGACACTGAGACACTTACATACAGACACTTACATACAGACACTTAAATACAGACACTGAGACACTTACATAGACACATACAGATGCTTACATACAGACACTTACATACAGACACTGAGACACATAGACACTTACATACAGAAACTTACATACACTTACATACAGACACTTACATACAGACACTTATATACAGACACTTACATACAGACAGTTACATACAGACACTTACATACAGACACTTACATACAGACACTGAAACACTTACATAGACACTTACATACAGAAACTTACATACACTTACATACAGACACTGAGACACTTACATACAGACACTTACATACAGACACTTACATACACTTACATACAGACACTTACATACAGACACTTATATACAGACACTTACATTCAGACAGTTACATACAGACACTTACATACAGACACTGAGACACTTACATAGACACTTACATACAGAAACTTACATACACTTACATACAGACACTTACATACAGACACTTATATACAGACACTTACATACAGACAGTTACATACAGACACTTACATACAGACACTTACATACAGACACTGAAACACTTACATAGACACTTACATACAGAAACTTACATACACTTACATACAGACACTGAGACACTTACATACAGACACTTACATACAGACACTTAAGACACTTAGACACTTACATATGTAAGTGTTTCAGTGTCTGTATGTAAGTGTCTGTATGTAAGTGTCTGTATGTAAGTGTCTGTATATAAGTGTCTGTATGTAAGTGTCTGTATGTAAGCTTCTGTATGTAAGTGTCTGTAAGTAGTGTCTCTATGTAAGTGTCTCAGTGTCTGTATGTGTCTGTATGTAAGTGTCTCAATGTAAGTGTCTGTATGTAAGTGTCTGTATGTACGTGTCTCAAGGTAAGTGTCTGTATGTAATTGTCTGTATGTAAGTGTCTTTATGTAAGAGTCTGTATGCAAGTGTCTGTATGTACGTGTCTAAGTGTCTGTATGTAAGTGTCTCTATGTAAGAGTCTGTATGTAAGTGTCTAAGTGTCTGTATGTAAGGGTCTGTATGTAAGTGTCTGTATGTAAGTGTCTGTATGTAAGTGTCTGTATGTAAGTATCTGTATGTAAATGTCTGTGTGTAAGTGTCTGTATGTAAGTGTCTTAGTGTCTGTATGTAAGTGTCTGTATGTAAGTGTCTGTTTGTGTCTGTATGTAAGTGTCTGTATGTAAGTGTCTGTATGTAAGTGTCTGTATGTAAGCGTCTGTATGTAAGTGGCTGTATGTAAGTGTCTGTATGTAAGTGTCTCAGTGTCTGTATGTAAGTGTCTGTAAGTAGTGTCTCTATGTAAGTTTCTGTATGTAAGTGTCTCAATGTAAGTGTCTGCATGTAAGTGTCTGTATGTCAGTGTCACAGTGTCTGTATGTAAGTGTCTGTATGTAAGTGTCTCAGTGTCTGTATGTAAGTGTCTGTATGTAAGCGTCTGTATGTGTCTATGTAAGTGTCTCAGTGTCTGTATTTAAGTGTCTGTATGTAAGTGTCTGTATGTAAGTGTCTCAGTGTCTGTATGTAAGTGTATGTAAGTTTCTGTATGTAAGTGTCTATGTAAGTGTTTCAGTGTCTGTATGTAAGTGTCTGTATGTAAGTGTCTGTATGTAACTGTCTGTATGTAAGTGTCTGTATATAAGTGTCTGTATGTAAGTGTCTGTATGTAAGTGCATGTAAGTTTCTGTATGTAAGTGTCTATGTAAGTGTCTCAGTGTCTGTATGTAAGTGTCTGTATGTAACTGTCTGAATGTAAGTGTCTGTATATAAGTGTCTGTATGTAAGTGTCTGTATGTAAGTGTATGTAAGTGTCTGTATGTGTCTCAGTGTCTGTATGTAAGTGTATGTAAGTTTCTGTATGTAAGTGTCTATGTAAGTGTTTCAGTGTCTGTATGTAAGTGTCTGTATGTAAGTGTCTGTATGTAACTGTCTGTATGTAAGTGTCTGTATATAAGTGTCTGTATGTAAGTGTCTATGTGTCTCAGTGTCTGTATGTAAGTGTCTGTATGTAAGCGTCTGTATGTGTCTATGTAAGTGTCTCAGTGTCTGTATTTAAGTGTCTGTATGTAAGTGTCTGTATGTAAGTGTCTCAGTGTCTGTATGTAAGTGTATGTAAGTGTCTATATGTAAGTGTCTGTATGTAAGTGTCTGTATGTAAGTGTCTGTATGTAAGTATCTGTATGTAAATGTCTGTGTGTAAGTGTCTGTATGTAAGTGTCTTAGTGTCTGTATGTAAGTGTCTGTATGTAAGTGTCTTAGTGTCTGTATGTAAGCGTCTGTATGTAAGTGGCTGTATGTAAGTGTATGTAAGTGTCTGTATGTAAGTGTCTGTATGTAAGTGTATGTAAGTTTCTGTATGTGTCTATGTAAGTGTTTCAGTGTCTGTATGTAAGTGTCTGTATGTAAGTGTCTGTATGTAAGTGTCTGTATATAAGTGTCTGTATGTAAGTGTCTGTATGTAAGCTTCTGTATGTAAGTGTCTGTAAGTAGTGTCTCTATGTAAGTGTCTCAGTGTCTGTATGTGTCTGTATGTAAGTGTCTCAATGTAAGTGTCTGTATGTAAGTGTCTGTATGTACGTGTCTCAAGGTAAGTGTCTGTATGTAATTGTCTGTATGTAAGTGTCTTTATGTAAGAGTCTGTATGCAAGTGTCTGTATGTACGTGTCTAAGTGTCTGTATGTAAGTGTCTCTATGTAAGAGTCTGTATGTAAGTGTCAGTATGTAAGTGTCTAAATGTCTGTATGTAAGGGTCTGTATGTAAGTGTCTATATGTAAGTGTCTGTATGTAAGTGTCTGTATGTAAGTGTCTGTATGTAAGTGTCTGTTTGTGTCTGTATGTAAGTGTCTGTATGTAAGTGTCTGTATGTAAGCGTCTGTATGTAAGTGGCTGTATGTAAGTGTCTGTATGTAAGTATCTGTATCTAAGTGTCTATATGTAAGTTTCTGTATGTAAGTGTATGTTTGTAAGTGTCTGTATGTAAGTGTCTGTATGTAAGTGTATGTAAGTTTCTGTATGTAAGTGTCTATGTAAGTGTTTCAGTGTCTGTATGTAAGTGTCTGTATGTAAGTGTCTGTATGTAACTGTCTGTATGTAAGTGTCTGTATATAAGTGTCTGTATGTAAGTGTCTGTATGTAAGTGTATGTAAGTTTCTGTATGTAAGTGTCTATGTGTCTCAGTGTCTGTATGTAAGTGTCTGTATGTAAGCGTCTGTATGTGTCTATGTAAGTGTCTCAGTGTCTGTATTTAAGTGTCTGTATGTAAGTGTCTGTAAGTTTATGTATGTGTCTATGTAAGTGTTTCAGTGTCTGTATGTAAGTGTCTGTATGTAAGTGTCTGTATGTAAGTGTCTGTATATAAGTGTCTGTATGTAAGTGTCTGTATTTAAGCTTCTGTATGTAAGTGTCTGTAAGTAGTGTCTCTATGTAAGTGTCTCAGTGTCTGTATGTGTCTGTATGTAAGTGTCTCAATGTAAGTGTCTGTATGTAAGTGTCTGTATGTACGTGTCTCAAGGTAAGTGTCTGTATGTAATTGTCTGTATGTAAGTGTCTTTATGTAAGAGTCTGTATGCAAGTGTCTGTATGTACGTGTCTAAGTGTCTGTATGTAAGTGTCTCTATGTAAGAGTCTGTATGTAAGTGTCTAAGTGTCTGTATGTAAGGGTCTGTATGTAAGTGTCTGTATGTAAGTGTCTGTATGTAAGTGTCTGTATGTAAGTATCTGTATGTAAATGTCTGTGTGTAAGTGTCTGTATGTAAGTGTCTTAGTGTCTGTATGTAAGTGTCTGTATGTAAGTGTCTGTATGTAAGCGTCTGTATGTAAGTGGCTGTATGTAAGTGTCTGTATGTAAGTGTCTGTATGTAAGCGTCTGTATGTAAGTGGCTGTATGTAAGTGTCTGTATGTAAGTGTCTCAGTGTCTGTATGTAAGTGTCTGTAAGTAGTGTCTCTATGTAAGTTTATGTATGTAAGTGTCTCAATGTAAGTGTCTGTATGTAAGTGTCTGTATGTCAGTGTCACAGTGTCTGTATGTAAGTGTCTGTATGTAAGTGTCTCAGTGTCTGTATGTAAGTGTCTGTATGTAAGCGTCTGTATGTGTCTATGTAAGTGTCTCAGTGTCTGTATTTAAGTGTCTGTATGTAAGTGTCTGTATGTAAGTGTCTCAGTGTCTGTATGTAAGTGTATGTAAGTTTCTGTATGTAAGTGTCTATGTAAGTGTTTCAGTGTCTGTATGTAAGTGTCTGTATGTAAGTGTCTGTATGTAACTGTCTGTATGTAAGTGTCTGTATATAAGTGTCTGTATGTAAGTGTCTGTATGTAAGTGCATGTAAGTTTCTGTATGTAAGTGTCTATGTAAGTGTCTCAGTGTCTGTATGTAAGTGTCTGTATGTAACTGTCTGAATGTAAGTGTCTGTATATAAGTGTCTGTATGTAAGTGTCTGTATGTAAGTGTATGTAAGTGTCTGTATGTGTCTCAGTGTCTGTATGTAAGTGTATGTAAGTTTCTGTATGTAAGTGTCTATGTAAGTGTTTCAGTGTCTGTATGTAAGTGTCTGTATGTAAGTGTCTGTATGTAACTGTCTGTATGTAAGTGTCTGTATATAAGTGTCTGTATGTAAGTGTCTATGTGTCTCAGTGTCTGTATGTAAGTGTCTGTATGTAAGCGTCTGTATGTGTCTATGTAAGTGTCTCAGTGTCTGTATTTAAGTGTCTGTATGTAAGTGTCTGTATGTAAGTGTCTCAGTGTCTGTATGTAAGTGTATGTAAGTGTCTATATGTAAGTGTCTGTATGTAAGTGTCTGTATGTAAGTGTCTGTATGTAAGTATCTGTATGTAAATGTCTGTGTGTAAGTGTCTGTATGTAAGTGTCTTAGTGTCTGTATGTAAGTGTCTGTATGTAAGTGTCTTAGTGTCTGTATGTAAGTGTCTGTATGTAAGCGTCTGTATGTAAGTGGCTGTATGTAAGTGTCTGTAAGTGTCTGTATGTAAGTATCTGTATCTAAGTGTCTGTATGTAAGTGTCTGTATGTAACTGTCTGTATGTAAGTGTCTGTATATAAGTGTCTGTATGTAAGTGTCTATGTGTATCAGTGTCTGTATGTAAGTGTCTGTATGTAAGCGTCTGTATGTGTCTATGTAAGTGTCTCAGTGTCTGTATGTAAGTGTCTGTATGTAAGTGTCTCAGTGTCTGTATGTAAGTGTATGTAAGTGTCTATATGTAAGTGTCTGTATGTAAGTGTCTGTATGTAAGTATCTGTATGTAAATGTCTGTGTGTAAGTGTCTGTATGTAAGTGTCTTAGTGTCTGTATGTAAGTGTCTGTATGTAAGTGTCTGTTTGTGTCTGTATGTAAGTGTCTGTATGTAAGCGTCTGTATGTAAGTGGCTGTATGTAAGTGTCTGTAAGTGTCTGTATGTAAGTATCTGTATCTAAGTGTCTGTATGTAAGTTTCTGTATGTAAGTGTATGTTTGTAAGTGTCTGTATGTAAGTGTCTGTATGTAAGTGCCTGTTTGTAAGTGTCTGTATGTAAGTGTCTGTATATAAGTGCCTGTATGTAAGTGTCTGTATGTAAGTGTCTGTATATAAGTGTCTGTATGTAAGTGTCTGTATGTAAGTATCTGTATGTAAATGTCTGTGTGTAAGTGTCTGTATGTAAGTGTCTGTATGTAAGTGTCTGTATGTAAGTATCTGTATGTAAATGTCTGTAAGTGTCTGTATGTAAGTGTCTTAGTGTCTGTATGTAAGTGTCTGTATGTAAGTTTCTGTATGTAAGTGTCTGTATGTAAGTGTCTGTATGTAAGTGGCTGTATGTAAGTGTCTGTAAGTGTCTGTATGTAAGTATCTGTATGTAAGTGTCTGTATGTAAGTTTCTGTTTTTAAGTGTCTGTATGTAAGTGTCTGTATGTAAGTGTCTGTATGTAAGTGCCTGTTTGCAAGTGTCTGTATGTAAGTGTCTCAGTGTCTGTATGTAAGTGTCTGTATGTAAGCTTCTGTATGTAAGTGTCTGTAAGTAGTGTCTCTATGTAAGTGTCTCAGTGTCTGTATGTAAGTTTCTGTATGTAAGTATCTGTATGTAAATGTCTGTGTGTAAGTGTCTGTATGTAAGTGTCTTAGTGTCTGTATGTAAGTGTCTGTATGTAAGTGTCTGTTTGTGTCTGTATGTAAGTGTCTGTATGTAAGTGTCTGTATGTAAGTGTCTGTATGTAAGTGGCTGTATGTAAGTGTCTGTAAGTGTCTGTATGTAAGTATCTGTATGTAAGTGTCTGTATGTAAGTTTCTATATGTAAGTGTCTGTATGTAAGTGTCTGTATGTAAGTGTCTGTATGTAAGTGCCTGTTTGTAAGTGTCTCAGTGTCTGTATGTAAGTGTATGTAAGTTTCTGTATGTAAGTGTCTATGTAAGTGTTTCAGTGTCTGTATGTAAGTGTCTGTATGTAAGTGTCTGTATGTAACTGTCTGTATGTAAGTGTCTGTATATAAGTGTCTGTATGTAAGTGTCTGTATGTAAGTGTCTGTATATAAGTGTCTGTATGTAAGTGTCTATGTAAGTGTCTCAGTGTCTGTATGTAAGTGTCTGTATATAAGTGTCTGTATGTAAGTGTCTGTATGTAAGTGTATGTAAGTGTCTGTATGTAAGTGTCTCAGTGTCTGTATGTAAGTGTATGTAAGTTTCTGTATGTAAGTGTCTATGTAAGTGTTTCAGTGTCTGTATGTAAGTGTCTGTATGTAAGTGTCTGTATGTAACTGTCTGTATGTAAGTGTCTGTATATAAGTGTCTGTATGTAAGTGTCTCAGTGTCTGTATGTAAGTGTATGTAAGTGTCTGTATGTAAGTGTCTGTATGTAAGTGTATGTAAGTTTCTGTATGTGTCTATGTAAGTGTTTCAGTGTCTGTATGTGTCTGTATGTAAGTGTCTGTATATAAGTGTCTGTATGTAAGTGTCTCAATGTAAGTGTCTGTATGTAAGTGTCTGTATGTACGTGTCTCAAGGTAAGTGTCTGTATGTAATTGTCTGTATGTAAGTGTCTTCATGTAAGAGTCTGTATGCAAGTGTCTGTATGTACGTGTCTAAGTGTCTGTATGTAAGTGTCTCTATGTAAGAGTCTGTATGTAAGTGTCAGTATGTAAGTGTCTAAGTGTCTGTATGTAAGGGTCTGTATGTAAGTGTCTATATGTAAGTGTCTGTATGTAAGTGTCTGTATGTAAGTGTCTGTATGTAAGTGTCTGTATGTAAGTATCTGTATGTAAATGTCTGTGTGTAAGTGTCTGTATGTAAGTGTCTTAGTGTCTGTATGTAAGTGTCTGTATGTAAGTGTCTGTTTGTGTCTGTATGTAAGTGTCTGTATGTAAGTGTCTGTATGTAAGTGTCTGTATGTAAGCGTCTGTATGTAAGTGGCTGTATGTAAGTGTCTGTATATAAGTGCCTGTATGTAAGTGTCTGTATGTAAGTGTCTCAGTGTCTGTATGTAAGTGTCTGTATGTAAGTGTCTCAGTGTCTGTATGTAAGTGTCTGTATGTAAGCTTCTGTATGTAAGTGTCTGTAAGTAGTGTCTCTATGTAAGTTTCTGTATGTAAGTGTCTCAATGTAAGTGTCTGTATGTAAGTGTCAGTATGTAAGTGTCTAAGTGTCTGTATGTAAGGGTCTGTATGTAAGTGTCTATATGTAAGTGTCTGTATGTAAGTGTCTGTATGTAAGTGTCTGTATGTAAGTATCTGTATGTAAATGTCTGTGTGTAAGTGTCTGTATGTAAGTGTCTTAGTGTCTGTATGTAAGTGTCTGTATGTAAGTGTCTGTTTGTGTCTGTATGTAAGTGTCTGTATGTAAGTGTCTGTATGTAAGTGTCTGTATGTAAGCGTCTGTATGTAAGTGGCTGTATGTAAGTGGCTGTATGTAAGTGTCTGTATATAAGTGCCTGTATGTAAGTGTCTGTATGTAAGTGTCTCAGTGTCTGTATGTAAGTGTCTGTATGTAAGTGTCTCAGTGTCTGTATGTAAGTGTCTGTATGTAAGCTTCTGTATGTAAGTGTCTGTAAGTAGTGTCTCTATGTAAGTTTCTGTATGTAAGTGTCTCAATGTAAGTGTCTGTATGTAAGTGTCTGTATGTCAGTGTCACAGTGTCTGTATGTAAGTGTCTGTATGTAAGTGTCTCAGTGTCTGTATGTAAGTGTCTGTATGTAAGCGTCTGTATGTGTCTATGTAAGTGTCTCAGTGTCTGTATTTAAGTGTCTGTATGTAAGTGTCTGTATGTAAGTGTCTCAGTGTCTGTATGTAAGTGTATGTAAGTTTCTGTATGTAAGTGTCTATGTAAGTGTTTCAGTGTCTGTATGTAAGTGTCTGTATGTAAGTGTCTGTATGTAACTGTCTGTATGTAAGTGTCTGTATATAAGTGTCTGTATGTAAGTGTCTGTATGTAAGTGCATGTAAGTTTCTGTATGTAAGTGTCTATGTAAGTGTCTCAGTGTCTGTATGTAAGTGTCTGTATGTAACTGTCTGAATGTGTCTGTATATAAGTGTCTGTATGTAAGTGTCTGTATGTAAGTGTATGTAAGTGTCTGTATGTGTCTCAGTGTCTGTATGTAAGTGTATGTAAGTTTCTGTATGTAAGTGTCTATGTAAGTGTTTCAGTGTCTGTATGTAAGTGTCTGTATGTAAGTGTCTGTATGTAACTGTCTGTATGTAAGTGTCTGTATATAACTGTCTGTATGTAAGTGTCTATGTGTCTCAGTGTCTGTATGTAAGTGTCTGTATGTAAGCGTCTGTATGTGTCTATGTAAGTGTCTCAGTGTCTGTATTTAAGTGTCTGTATGTAAGTGTCTGTATGTAAGTGTCTCAGTGTCTGTATGTAAGTGTATGTAAGTGTCTGTATGTAAGTGTCTGTATGTAAGTGTATGTAAGTTTCTGTATGTGTCTATGTAAGTGTTTCAGTGTCTGTATGTAAGTGTCTGTATGTAAGTGTCTGTATGTAAGTGTCTGTATGTAAGTGTCTGTATATAAGTGTCTGTATGTAAGTGTCTGTATGTAAGCTTCTGTATGTAAGTGTCTGTAAGTAGTGTCTCTATGTAAGTGTCTCAGTGTCTGTATGTGTCTGTATGTAAGTGTCTCAATGTAAGTGTCTGTATGTAAGTGTCTGTATGTACGTGTCTCAAGGTAAGTGTCTGTATGTAATTGTCTGTATGTAAGTGTCTTTATGTAAGAGTCTGTATGCAAGTGTCTGTATGTACGTGTCTAAGTGTCTGTATGTAAGTGTCTCTATGTAAGAGTCTGTATGTAAGTGTCAGTATGTAAGTGTCTAAGTGTCTGTATGTAAGGGTCTGTATGTAAGTGTCTATATGTAAGTGTCTGTATGTAAGTGTCTGTATGTAAGTGTCTGTATGTAAGTATCTGTATGTAAATGTCTGTGTGTAAGTGTCTGTATGTAAGTGTCTTAGTGTCTGTATGTAAGTGTCTGTTTGTGTCTGTATGTAAGTGTCTGTATGTAAGTGTCTGTATGTAAGTGGCTGTATGTAAGTGTCTGTAAGTGTCTGTATGTAAGTATCTGTATGTAAGTGTCTGTATGTAAGTTTCGGTATGTAAGTGTCTGTATGTAAGTGTCTGTATGTAAGTGTCTGTATGTAAGTGTCTCAGTGTCTGTATGTAAGTGTATGTAAGTTTCTGTATGTAAGTGTCTGTATGTAAGTGTCTCAGTGTCTGTATGTAAGTGTCTGTATGTAAGTGTCTCAGTGTCTGTATGTAAGTGTCTGTATGTAAGCTTCTGTATGTAAGTGTCTGTAAGTAGTGTCTCTATGTAAGTGTCTCAGTGTCTGTATGTAAGTTTCTGTATGTAAGTGTCTGTATGTAAGTGTCTGTATGTAAGTGTCTGTATGTAAGTGTCTGTATGTAAGTGTCTGTATGTAAGTGGCTGTATGTAAGTGTCTGTAAGTGTCTGTATGTAAGTATCTGTATGTAAGTGTCTGTATGTAAGTTTCTGTATGTAAGTGTCTGTATGTAAGTGTCTGTATGTAAGTGTCTGTATGTAAGTGCCTGTTTGTAAGTGTCTCAGTGTCTGTATGTAAGTGTATGTAAGTTTCTGTATGTAAGTGTCTATGTAAGTGTTTCAGTGTCTGTATGTAAGTGTCTGTATGTAAGTGTCTGTATGTAACTGTCTGTATGTAAGTGTCTGTATATAAGTGTCTGTATGTAAGTGTCTGTATGTAAGTGTATGTAAGTTTCTGTATGTAAGTTTCTGTATGTAAGTGTCTATGTAAGTGTCTCAGTGTCTGTATGTAAGTGTCTGTATGTAAGTGTCTGTATATAAGTGTCTGTATGTAAGTGTCTCAGTGTCTGTATGTAAGTGTATGTAAGTTTCTGTATGTAAGTGTCTATGTAAGTGTTTCAGTGTCTGTATGTAAGTGTCTGTATGTAAGTGTCTGTATGTAACTGTCTGTATGTAAGTGTCTGTATATAAGTGTCTGTATGTAAGTGTCTCAGTGTCTGTATGTAAGTGTATGTAAGTAGTGTCTCTATGTAAGTGTCTCAGTGTCTGTATGTAAGTTTCTGTATGTAAGTATCTGTATGTAAATGTCTGTGTGTAAGTGTCTGTATGTAAGTGTCTGTATGTAAGTGTCTGTATGTAAGTGTCTGTATGTAAGTGGCTGTATGTAAGTGTCTGTAAGTGTCTGTATGTAAGTATCTGTATGTAAGTGTCTGTATGTAAGTTTCTGTATGTAAGTGTCTGTATGTAAGTGTCTGTATGTAAGTGTCTGTATGTAAGTGCCTGTTTGTAAGTGTCTCAGTGTCTGTATGTAAGTGTATGTAAGTTTCTGTATGTAAGTGTCTATGTAAGTGTTTCAGTGTCTGTATGTAAGTGTCTGTATGTAAGTGTCTGTATGTAACTGTCTGTATGTAAGTGTCTGTATATAAGTGTCTGTATGTAAGTGTCTGTATGTAAGTGTATGTAAGTTTCTGTATGTAAGTTTCTGTATGTAAGTGTCTATGTAAGTGTCTCAGTGTCTGTATGTAAGTGTCTGTATGTAAGTGTCTGTATATAAGTGTCTGTATGTAAGTGTCTCAGTGTCTGTATGTAAGTGTATGTAAGTTTCTGTATGTAAGTGTCTATGTAAGTGTTTCAGTGTCTGTATGTAAGTGTCTGTATGTAAGTGTCTGTATGTAACTGTCTGTATGTAAGTGTCTGTATATAAGTGTCTGTATGTAAGTGTCTCAGTGTCTGTATGTAAGTGTATGTAAGTAGTGTCTCTATGTAAGTGTCTCAGTGTCTGTATGTAAGTTTCTGTATGTAAGTATCTGTATGTAAATGTCTGTGTGTAAGTGTCTGTATGTAAGTGTCTGTATGTAAGTGTCTGTATGTAAGTGTCTGTATGTAAGTGGCTGTATGTAAGTGTCTGTAAGTGTCTGTATGTAAGTATCTGTATGTAAGTGTCTGTATGTAAGTTTCTGTATGTAAGTGTCTGTATGTAAGTGTCTGTATGTAAGTGTCTGTATGTAAGTGCCTGTTTGTAAGTGTCTGTATGTAAGTGTCTGTATATAAGTGCCTGTATGTAAGTGTCTGTATGTAAGTGTCTCAGTGTCTGTATGTAAGTGTCTGTATGTAAGTGTCTCAGTGTCTGTATGTAAGTGTCTGTATGTAAGCTTCTGTATGTAAGTGTCTGTAAGTAGTGTCTCTATGTAAGTGTCTCAGTGTCTGTATGTAAGTTTCTGTATGTAAGTGTCTGTATGTAAGTGTCTGTATGTAAGTGTCTGTATGTAAGTGTCTGTATGTAAGTGTCTGTATGTAAGTGGCTGTATGTAAGTGTCTGTAAGTGTCTGTATGTAAGTATCTGTATGTAAGTGTCTGTATGTAAGTGTCTGTATGTAAGTGTCTGTATGTAAGTGCCTGTTTGTAAGTGTCTCAGTGTCTGTATGTAAGTGTATGTAAGTTTCTGTATGTAAGTGTCTATGTAAGTGTTTCAGTGTCTGTATGTAAGTGTCTGTATGTAAGTGTCTGTATGTAACTGTCTGTATGTAAGTGTCTGTATATAAGTGTCTGTATGTAAGTGTCTGTATGTAAGTGTATGTAAGTTTCTGTATGTAAGTTTCTGTATGTAAGTGTCTATGTAAGTGTCTCAGTGTCTGTATGTAAGTGTCTGTATGTAAGTGTCTGTATATAAGTGTCTGTATGTAAGTGTCTCAGTGTCTGTATGTAAGTGTATGTAAGTTTCTGTATGTAAGTGTCTATGTAAGTGTTTCAGTGTCTGTATGTAAGTGTCTGTATGTAAGTGTCTGTATGTAACTGTCTGTATGTAAGTGTCTGTATATAAGTGTCTGTATGTAAGTGTCTCAGTGTCTGTATGTAAGTGTATGTAAGTAGTGTCTCTATGTAAGTGTCTCAGTGTCTGTATGTAAGTTTCTGTATGTAAGTATCTGTATGTAAATGTCTGTGTGTAAGTGTCTGTATGTAAGTGTCTGTATGTAAGTGTCTGTATGTAAGTGTCTGTATGTAAGTGGCTGTATGTAAGTGTCTGTAAGTGTCTGTATGTAAGTATCTGTATGTAAGTGTCTGTATGTAAGTTTCTGTATGTAAGTGTCTGTATGTAAGTGTCTGTATGTAAGTGTCTGTATGTAAGTGCCTGTTTGTAAGTGTCTCAGTGTCTGTATGTAAGTGTATGTAAGTTTCTGTATGTAAGTGTCTATGTAAGTGTTTCAGTGTCTGTATGTAAGTGTCTGTATGTAAGTGTCTGTATGTAAGTGTCTGTATGTAAGTGTATGTAAGTTTCTGTATGTAAGTTTCTGTATGTAAGTGTCTATGTAAGTGTCTCAGTGTCTGTATGTAAGTGTCTGTATGTAAGTGTCTGTATATAAGTGTCTGTATGTAAGTGTCTGTATGTAAGTGTATGTAAGTGTCTGTATGTAAGTGTCTGTATGTAAGTGTCTCAGTGTCTGTATGTAAGTGTATGTAAGTTTCTGTATGTAAGTGTCTGTATGTAAGTGTCTCAGTGTCTGTATGTAAGTGTCTGTATGTAAGTGTCTCAGTGTCTGTATGTAAGTGTCTGTATGTAAGCTTCTGTATGTAAGTGTCTGTAAGTAGTGTCTCTATGTAAGTGTCTCAGTGTCTGTATGTAAGTTTCTGTATGTAAGTGTCTGTATGTAAGTGTCTGTATGTAAGTGTCTGTATGTAAGTGTCTGTATGTAAGTGTCTGTATGTAAGTGGCTGTATGTAAGTGTCTGTAAGTGTCTGTATGTAAGTATCTGTATGTAAGTGTCTGTATGTAAGTTTCTGTATGTAAGTGTCTGTATGTAAGTGTCTGTATGTAAGTGTCTGTATGTAAGTGCCTGTTTGTAAGTGTCTCAGTGTCTGTATGTAAGTGTATGTAAGTTTCTGTATGTAAGTGTCTATGTAAGTGTTTCAGTGTCTGTATGTAAGTGTCTGTATGTAAGTGTCTGTATGTAACTGTCTGTATGTAAGTGTCTGTATATAAGTGTCTGTATGTAAGTGTCTGTATGTAAGTGTATGTAAGTTTCTGTATGTAAGTTTCTGTATGTAAGTGTCTATGTAAGTGTCTCAGTGTCTGTATGTAAGTGTCTGTATGTAAGTGTCTGTATATAAGTGTCTGTATGTAAGTGTCTCAGTGTCTGTATGTAAGTGTATGTAAGTTTCTGTATGTAAGTGTCTATGTAAGTGTTTCAGTGTCTGTATGTAAGTGTCTGTATGTAAGTGTCTGTATGTAACTGTCTGTATGTAAGTGTCTGTATATAAGTGTCTGTATGTAAGTGTCTCAGTGTCTGTATGTAAGTGTATGTAAGTAGTGTCTCTATGTAAGTGTCTCAGTGTCTGTATGTAAGTTTCTGTATGTAAGTATCTGTATGTAAATGTCTGTGTGTAAGTGTCTGTATGTAAGTGTCTGTATGTAAGTGTCTGTATGTAAGTGTCTGTATGTAAGTGGCTGTATGTAAGTGTCTGTAAGTGTCTGTATGTAAGTATCTGTATGTAAGTGTCTGTATGTAAGTTTCTGTATGTAAGTGTCTGTATGTAAGTGTCTGTATGTAAGTGTCTGTATGTAAGTGCCTGTTTGTAAGTGTCTCAGTGTCTGTATGTAAGTGTATGTAAGTTTCTGTATGTAAGTGTCTATGTAAGTGTTTCAGTGTCTGTATGTAAGTGTCTGTATGTAAGCGTCTGTATGTGTCTATGTAAGTGTCTCAGTGTCTGTATTTAAGTGTCTGTATGTAAGTGTCTGTATGTAAGTGTCTCAGTGTCTGTATGTAAGTGTATGTAAGTTTCTGTATGTAAGTGTCTATGTAAGTGTTTCAGTGTCTGTATGTAAGTGTCTGTATGTAAGTGTCTGTATGTAACTGTCTGTATGTAAGTGTCTGTATATAAGTGTCTGTATGTAAGTGTCTGTATGTAAGTGCATGTAAGTTTCTGTATGTAAGTGTCTATGTAAGTGTCTCAGTGTCTGTATGTAAGTGTCTGTATGTAACTGTCTGAATGTGTCTGTATGTAAGTGTCTGTATGTAAGTGTATGTAAGTGTCTGTATGTAAGTGTCTGTATGTAAGTGTCTCAGTGTCTGTATGTAAGTGTATGTAAGTTTCTGTATGTAAGTGTCTGTATGTAAGTGTCTCAGTGTCTGTATGTAAGTGTCTGTATGTAAGTGTCTCAGTGTCTGTATGTAAGTGTCTGTATGTAAGCTTCTGTATGTAAGTGTCTGTAAGTAGTGTCTCTATGTAAGTGTCTCAGTGTCTGTATGTAAGTTTCTGTATGTAAGTGTCTGTATGTAAGTGTCTGTATGTAAGTGTCTGTATGTAAGTGTCTGTATGTAAGTGTCTGTATGTAAGTGGCTGTATGTAAGTGTCTGTAAGTGTCTGTATGTAAGTATCTGTATGTAAGTGTCTGTATGTAAGTTTCTGTATGTAAGTGTCTGTATGTAAGTGTCTGTATGTAAGTGTCTGTATGTAAGTGCCTGTTTGTAAGTGTCTCAGTGTCTGTATGTAAGTGTATGTAAGTTTCTGTATGTAAGTGTCTATGTAAGTGTTTCAGTGTCTGTATGTAAGTGTCTGTATGTAAGTGTCTGTATGTAACTGTCTGTATGTAAGTGTCTGTATATAAGTGTCTGTATGTAAGTGTCTGTATGTAAGTGTATGTAAGTTTCTGTATGTAAGTTTCTGTATGTAAGTGTCTATGTAAGTGTCTCAGTGTCTGTATGTAAGTGTCTGTATGTAAGTGTCTGTATATAAGTGTCTGTATGTAAGTGTCTCAGTGTCTGTATGTAAGTGTATGTAAGTTTCTGTATGTAAGTGTCTATGTAAGTGTTTCAGTGTCTGTATGTAAGTGTCTGTATGTAAGTGTCTGTATGTAACTGTCTGTATGTAAGTGTCTGTATATAAGTGTCTGTATGTAAGTGTCTCAGTGTCTGTATGTAAGTGTATGTAAGTAGTGTCTCTATGTAAGTGTCTCAGTGTCTGTATGTAAGTTTCTGTATGTAAGTATCTGTATGTAAATGTCTGTGTGTAAGTGTCTGTATGTAAGTGTCTGTATGTAAGTGTCTGTATGTAAGTGTCTGTATGTAAGTGGCTGTATGTAAGTGTCTGTAAGTGTCTGTATGTAAGTATCTGTATGTAAGTGTCTGTATGTAAGTGTCTGTATGTAAGTGCCTGTTTGTAAGTGTCTCAGTGTCTGTATGTAAGTGTATGTAAGTTTCTGTATGTAAGTGTCTATGTAAGTGTTTCAGTGTCTGTATGTAAGTGTCTGTATGTAAGTGTCTCAGTGTCTGTATGTAAGTGTCTGTATGTAAGCTTCTGTATGTAAGTGTCTGTAAGTAGTGTCTCTATGTAAGTGTCTCAGTGTCTGTATGTAAGTTTCTGTATGTAAGTGTCTGTATGTAAGTGTCTGTATGTAAGTGTCTGTATGTAAGTGTCTGTATGTAAGTGTCTGTATGTAAGTGGCTGTATGTAAGTGTCTGTAAGTGTCTGTATGTAAGTATCTGTATGTAAGTGTCTGTATGTAAGTGTCTGTATGTAAGTGTCTGTATGTAAGTGCCTGTTTGTAAGTGTCTCAGTGTCTGTATGTAAGTGTATGTAAGTTTCTGTATGTAAGTGTCTATGTAAGTGTTTCAGTGTCTGTATGTAAGTGTCTGTATGTAAGTGTCTGTATGTAACTGTCTGTATGTAAGTGTCTGTATATAAGTGTCTGTATGTAAGTGTCTGTATGTAAGTGTATGTAAGTTTCTGTATGTAAGTTTCTGTATGTAAGTGTCTATGTAAGTGTCTCAGTGTCTGTATGTAAGTGTCTGTATGTAAGTGTCTGTATATAAGTGTCTGTATGTAAGTGTCTCAGTGTCTGTATGTAAGTGTATGTAAGTTTCTGTATGTAAGTGTCTATGTAAGTGTTTCAGTGTCTGTATGTAAGTGTCTGTATGTAAGTGTCTGTATGTAACTGTCTGTATGTAAGTGTCTGTATATAAGTGTCTGTATGTAAGTGTCTCAGTGTCTGTATGTAAGTGTATGTAAGTAGTGTCTCTATGTAAGTGTCTCAGTGTCTGTATGTAAGTTTCTGTATGTAAGTATCTGTATGTAAATGTCTGTGTGTAAGTGTCTGTATGTAAGTGTCTGTATGTAAGTGTCTGTATGTAAGTGTCTGTATGTAAGTGGCTGTATGTAAGTGTCTGTAAGTGTCTGTATGTAAGTATCTGTATGTAAGTGTCTGTATGTAAGTTTCTGTATGTAAGTGTCTGTATGTAAGTGTCTGTATGTAAGTGTCTGTATGTAAGTGCCTGTTTGTAAGTGTCTCAGTGTCTGTATGTAAGTGTATGTAAGTTTCTGTATGTAAGTGTCTATGTAAGTGTCTCAGTGTCTGTATGTAAGTGTCTGTATGTAAGTGTCTGTATATAAGTGTCTGTATGTAAGTGTCTGTATGTAAGTGTATGTAAGTGTCTGTATGTAAGTGTCTGTATGTAAGTGTCTCAGTGTCTGTATGTAAGTGTATGTAAGTTTCTGTATGTAAGTGTCTGTATGTAAGTGTCTCAGTGTCTGTATGTAAGTGTCTGTATGTAAGTGTCTCAGTGTCTGTATGTAAGTGTCTGTATGTAAGCTTCTGTATGTAAGTGTCTGTAAGTAGTGTCTCTATGTAAGTGTCTCAGTGTCTGTATGTAAGTTTCTGTATGTAAGTGTCTGTATGTAAGTGTCTGTATGTAAGTGTCTGTATGTAAGTGTCTGTATGTAAGTGTCTGTATGTAAGTGGCTGTATGTAAGTGTCTGTAAGTGTCTGTATGTAAGTATCTGTATGTAAGTGTCTGTATGTAAGTTTCTGTATGTAAGTGTCTGTATGTAAGTGTCTGTATGTAAGTGTCTGTATGTAAGTGCCTGTTTGTAAGTGTCTCAGTGTCTGTATGTAAGTGTATGTAAGTTTCTGTATGTAAGTGTCTATGTAAGTGTCTCAGTGTCTGTATGTAAGTGTCTGTATGTAAGTGTCTGTATATAAGTGTCTGTATGTAAGTGTCTGTATGTAAGTGTATGTAAGTGTCTGTATGTAAGTGTCTGTATGTAAGTGTCTCAGTGTCTGTATGTAAGTGTATGTAAGTTTCTGTATGTAAGTGTCTGTATGTAAGTGTCTCAGTGTCTGTATGTAAGTGTCTGTATGTAAGTGTCTCAGTGTCTGTATGTAAGTGTCTGTATGTAAGCTTCTGTATGTAAGTGTCTGTAAGTAGTGTCTCTATGTAAGTGTCTCAGTGTCTGTATGTAAGTTTCTGTATGTAAGTGTCTGTATGTAAGTGTCTGTATGTAAGTGTCTGTATGTAAGTGTCTGTATGTAAGTGTCTGTATGTAAGTGGCTGTATGTAAGTGTCTGTAAGTGTCTGTATGTAAGTATCTGTATGTAAGTGTCTGTATGTAAGTTTCTGTATGTAAGTGTCTGTATGTAAGTGTCTGTATGTAAGTGTCTGTATGTAAGTGCCTGTTTGTAAGTGTCTCAGTGTCTGTATGTAAGTGTATGTAAGTTTCTGTATGTAAGTGTCTATGTAAGTGTCTCAGTGTCTGTATGTAAGTGTCTGTATGTAAGTGTCTGTATATAAGTGTCTGTATGTAAGTGTCTGTATGTAAGTGTATGTAAGTGTCTGTATGTAAGTGTCTGTATGTAAGTGTCTCAGTGTCTGTATGTAAGTGTATGTAAGTTTCTGTATGTAAGTGTCTGTATGTAAGTGTCTCAGTGTCTGTATGTAAGTGTCTGTATGTAAGTGTCTCAGTGTCTGTATGTAAGTGTCTGTATGTAAGCTTCTGTATGTAAGTGTCTGTAAGTAGTGTCTCTATGTAAGTGTCTCAGTGTCTGTATGTAAGTTTCTGTATGTAAGTGTCTGTATGTAAGTGTCTGTATGTAAGTGTCTGTATGTAAGTGTCTGTATGTAAGTGTCTGTATGTAAGTGGCTGTATGTAAGTGTCTGTAAGTGTCTGTATGTAAGTATCTGTATGTAAGTGTCTGTATGTAAGTTTCTGTATGTAAGTGTCTGTATGTAAGTGTCTGTATGTAAGTGTCTGTATGTAAGTGCCTGTTTGTAAGTGTCTCAGTGTCTGTATGTAAGTGTATGTAAGTTTCTGTATGTAAGTGTCTATGTAAGTGTTTCAGTGTCTGTATGTAAGTGTCTGTATGTAAGTGTCTGTATGTAACTGTCTGTATGTAAGTGTCTGTATATAAGTGTCTGTATGTAAGTGTCTGTATGTAAGTGTATGTAAGTTTCTGTATGTAAGTTTCTGTATGTAAGTGTCTATGTAAGTGTCTCAGTGTCTGTATGTAAGTGTCTGTATGTAAGTGTCTGTATATAAGTGTCTGTATGTAAGTGTCTCAGTGTCTGTATGTAAGTGTATGTAAGTTTCTGTATGTAAGTGTCTATGTAAGTGTTTCAGTGTCTGTATGTAAGTGTCTGTATGTAAGTGTCTGTATGTAACTGTCTGTATGTAAGTGTCTGTATATAAGTGTCTGTATGTAAGTGTCTCAGTGTCTGTATGTAAGTGTATGTAAGTAGTGTCTCTATGTAAGTGTCTCAGTGTCTGTATGTAAGTTTCTGTATGTAAGTATCTGTATGTAAATGTCTGTGTGTAAGTGTCTGTATGTAAGTGTCTGTATGTAAGTGTCTGTATGTAAGTGTCTGTATGTAAGTGGCTGTATGTAAGTGTCTGTAAGTGTCTGTATGTAAGTATCTGTATGTAAGTGTCTGTATGTAAGTTTCTGTATGTAAGTGTCTGTATGTAAGTGTCTGTATGTAAGTGTCTGTATGTAAGTGCCTGTTTGTAAGTGTCTCAGTGTCTGTATGTAAGTGTATGTAAGTTTCTGTATGTAAGTGTCTATGTAAGTGTCTCAGTGTCTGTATGTAAGTGTCTGTATGTAAGTGTCTGTATATAAGTGTCTGTATGTAAGTGTCTGTATGTAAGTGTATGTAAGTGTCTGTATGTAAGTGTCTGTATGTAAGTGTCTCAGTGTCTGTATGTAAGTGTATGTAAGTTTCTGTATGTAAGTGTCTGTATGTAAGTGTCTCAGTGTCTGTATGTAAGTGTCTGTATGTAAGTGTCTCAGTGTCTGTATGTAAGTGTCTGTATGTAAGCTTCTGTATGTAAGTGTCTGTAAGTAGTGTCTCTATGTAAGTGTCTCAGTGTCTGTATGTAAGTTTCTGTATGTAAGTGTCTGTATGTAAGTGTCTGTATGTAAGTGTCTGTATGTAAGTGTCTGTATGTAAGTGTCTGTATGTAAGTGGCTGTATGTAAGTGTCTGTAAGTGTCTGTATGTAAGTATCTGTATGTAAGTGTCTGTATGTAAGTGTCTGTATGTAAGTGTCTGTATGTAAGTGCCTGTTTGTAAGTGTCTCAGTGTCTGTATGTAAGTGTATGTAAGTTTCTGTATGTAAGTGTCTATGTAAGTGTTTCAGTGTCTGTATGTAAGTGTCTGTATGTAAGTGTCTGTATGTAACTGTCTGTATGTAAGTGTCTGTATATAAGTGTCTGTATGTAAGTGTCTGTATGTAAGTGTATGTAAGTTTCTGTATGTAAGTTTCTGTATGTAAGTGTCTATGTAAGTGTCTCAGTGTCTGTATGTAAGTGTCTGTATGTAAGTGTCTGTATATAAGTGTCTGTATGTAAGTGTCTCAGTGTCTGTATGTAAGTGTATGTAAGTTTCTGTATGTAAGTGTCTATGTAAGTGTTTCAGTGTCTGTATGTAAGTGTCTGTATGTAAGTGTCTGTATGTAACTGTCTGTATGTAAGTGTCTGTATATAAGTGTCTGTATGTAAGTGTCTCAGTGTCTGTATGTAAGTGTATGTAAGTAGTGTCTCTATGTAAGTGTCTCAGTGTCTGTATGTAAGTTTCTGTATGTAAGTATCTGTATGTAAATGTCTGTGTGTAAGTGTCTGTATGTAAGTGTCTGTATGTAAGTGTCTGTATGTAAGTGTCTGTATGTAAGTGGCTGTATGTAAGTGTCTGTAAGTGTCTGTATGTAAGTATCTGTATGTAAGTGTCTGTATGTAAGTTTCTGTATGTAAGTGTCTGTATGTAAGTGTCTGTATGTAAGTGTCTGTATGTAAGTGCCTGTTTGTAAGTGTCTCAGTGTCTGTATGTAAGTGTATGTAAGTTTC
The DNA here is from genome assembly GCF_048934315.1 of Petromyzon marinus. Lineage (NCBI taxonomy): Eukaryota > Metazoa > Chordata > Hyperoartia > Petromyzontiformes > Petromyzontidae > Petromyzon > Petromyzon marinus. Next base: position 491,469 of record NW_027423056.1, on the reverse strand, counting down.
TGTATGTAAGTGTCTATGTAAGTGTCTCAGTGTCTGTATGTAAGTGTCTGTATGTAAGTGTCTGTATATAAGTGTCTGTATGTAAGTGTCTGTATGTAAGTGTATGTAAGTGTCTGTATGTAAGTGTCTGTATGTAAGTGTCTCAGTGTCTGTATGTAAGTGTATGTAAGTTTCTGTATGTAAGTGTCTGTATGTAAGTGTCTCAGTGTCTGTATGTAAGTGTCTGTATGTAAGTGTCTCAGTGTCTGTATGTAAGTGTCTGTATGTAAGCTTCTGTATGTAAGTGTCTGTAAGTAGTGTCTCTATGTAAGTGTCTCAGTGTCTGTATGTAAGTTTCTGTATGTAAGTGTCTGTATGTAAGTGTCTGTATGTAAGTGTCTGTATGTAAGTGTCTGTATGTAAGTGTCTGTATGTAAGTGGCTGTATGTAAGTGTCTGTAAGTGTCTGTATGTAAGTATCTGTATGTAAGTGTCTGTATGTAAGTTTCTGTATGTAAGTGTCTGTATGTAAGTGTCTGTATGTAAGTGTCTGTATGTAAGTGCCTGTTTGTAAGTGTCTCAGTGTCTGTATGTAAGTGTATGTAAGTTTCTGTATGTAAGTGTCTATGTAAGTGTCTCAGTGTCTGTATGTAAGTGTCTGTATGTAAGTGTCTGTATATAAGTGTCTGTATGTAAGTGTCTGTATGTAAGTGTATGTAAGTGTCTGTATGTAAGTGTCTGTATGTAAGTGTCTCAGTGTCTGTATGTAAGTGTATGTAAGTTTCTGTATGTAAGTGTCTGTATGTAAGTGTCTCAGTGTCTGTATGTAAGTGTCTGTATGTAAGTGTCTCAGTGTCTGTATGTAAGTGTCTGTATGTAAGCTTCTGTATGTAAGTGTCTGTAAGTAGTGTCTCTATGTAAGTGTCTCAGTGTCTGTATGTAAGTTTCTGTATGTAAGTGTCTGTATGTAAGTGTCTGTATGTAAGTGTCTGTATGTAAGTGTCTGTATGTAAGTGTCTGTATGTAAGTGGCTGTATGTAAGTGTCTGTAAGTGTCTGTATGTAAGTATCTGTATGTAAGTGTCTGTATGTAAGTGTCTGTATGTAAGTGTCTGTATGTAAGTGCCTGTTTGTAAGTGTCTCAGTGTCTGTATGTAAGTGTATGTAAGTTTCTGTATGTAAGTGTCTATGTAAGTGTTTCAGTGTCTGTATGTAAGTGTCTGTATGTAAGTGTCTGTATGTAACTGTCTGTATGTAAGTGTCTGTATATAAGTGTCTGTATGTAAGTGTCTGTATGTAAGTGTATGTAAGTTTCTGTATGTAAGTTTCTGTATGTAAGTGTCTATGTAAGTGTCTCAGTGTCTGTATGTAAGTGTCTGTATGTAAGTGTCTGTATATAAGTGTCTGTATGTAAGTGTCTCAGTGTCTGTATGTAAGTGTATGTAAGTTTCTGTATGTAAGTGTCTATGTAAGTGTTTCAGTGTCTGTATGTAAGTGTCTGTATGTAAGTGTCTGTATGTAACTGTCTGTATGTAAGTGTCTGTATATAAGTGTCTGTATGTAAGTGTCTCAGTGTCTGTATGTAAGTGTATGTAAGTAGTGTCTCTATGTAAGTGTCTCAGTGTCTGTATGTAAGTTTCTGTATGTAAGTATCTGTATGTAAATGTCTGTGTGTAAGTGTCTGTATGTAAGTGTCTGTATGTAAGTGTCTGTATGTAAGTGTCTGTATGTAAGTGGCTGTATGTAAGTGTCTGTAAGTGTCTGTATGTAAGTATCTGTATGTAAGTGTCTGTATGTAAGTTTCTGTATGTAAGTGTCTGTATGTAAGTGTCTGTATGTAAGTGTCTGTATGTAAGTGCCTGTTTGTAAGTGTCTCAGTGTCTGTATGTAAGTGTATGTAAGTTTCTGTATGTAAGTGTCTATGTAAGTGTCTCAGTGTCTGTATGTAAGTGTCTGTATGTAAGTGTCTGTATATAAGTGTCTGTATGTAAGTGTCTGTATGTAAGTGTATGTAAGTGTCTGTATGTAAGTGTCTGTATGTAAGTGTCTCAGTGTCTGTATGTAAGTGTATGTAAGTTTCTGTATGTAAGTGTCTGTATGTAAGTGTCTCAGTGTCTGTATGTAAGTGTCTGTATGTAAGTGTCTCAGTGTCTGTATGTAAGTGTCTGTATGTAAGCTTCTGTATGTAAGTGTCTGTAAGTAGTGTCTCTATGTAAGTGTCTCAGTGTCTGTATGTAAGTTTCTGTATGTAAGTGTCTGTATGTAAGTGTCTGTATGTAAGTGTCTGTATGTAAGTGTCTGTATGTAAGTGTCTGTATGTAAGTGGCTGTATGTAAGTGTCTGTAAGTGTCTGTATGTAAGTATCTGTATGTAAGTGTCTGTATGTAAGTGTCTGTATGTAAGTGTCTGTATGTAAGTGCCTGTTTGTAAGTGTCTCAGTGTCTGTATGTAAGTGTATGTAAGTTTCTGTATGTAAGTGTCTATGTAAGTGTTTCAGTGTCTGTATGTAAGTGTCTGTATGTAAGTGTCTGTATGTAACTGTCTGTATGTAAGTGTCTGTATATAAGTGTCTGTATGTAAGTGTCTGTATGTAAGTGTATGTAAGTTTCTGTATGTAAGTTTCTGTATGTAAGTGTCTATGTAAGTGTCTCAGTGTCTGTATGTAAGTGTCTGTATGTAAGTGTCTGTATATAAGTGTCTGTATGTAAGTGTCTCAGTGTCTGTATGTAAGTGTATGTAAGTTTCTGTATGTAAGTGTCTATGTAAGTGTTTCAGTGTCTGTATGTAAGTGTCTGTATGTAAGTGTCTGTATGTAACTGTCTGTATGTAAGTGTCTGTATATAAGTGTCTGTATGTAAGTGTCTCAGTGTCTGTATGTAAGTGTATGTAAGTAGTGTCTCTATGTAAGTGTCTCAGTGTCTGTATGTAAGTTTCTGTATGTAAGTATCTGTATGTAAATGTCTGTGTGTAAGTGTCTGTATGTAAGTGTCTGTATGTAAGTGTCTGTATGTAAGTGTCTGTATGTAAGTGGCTGTATGTAAGTGTCTGTAAGTGTCTGTATGTAAGTATCTGTATGTAAGTGTCTGTATGTAAGTTTCTGTATGTAAGTGTCTGTATGTAAGTGTCTGTATGTAAGTGTCTGTATGTAAGTGCCTGTTTGTAAGTGTCTCAGTGTCTGTATGTAAGTGTATGTAAGTTTCTGTATGTAAGTGTCTATGTAAGTGTTTCAGTGTCTGTATGTAAGTGTCTGTATGTAAGTGTCTGTATGTAAGTGTCTGTATGTAAGTGTATGTAAGTTTCTGTATGTAAGTTTCTGTATGTAAGTGTCTATGTAAGTGTCTCAGTGTCTGTATGTAAGTGTCTGTATGTAAGTGTCTGTATATAAGTGTCTGTATGTAAGTGTCTGTATGTAAGTGTATGTAAGTGTCTGTATGTAAGTGTCTGTATGTAAGTGTCTCAGTGTCTGTATGTAAGTGTATGTAAGTTTCTGTATGTAAGTGTCTGTATGTAAGTGTCTCAGTGTCTGTATGTAAGTGTCTGTATGTAAGTGTCTCAGTGTCTGTATGTAAGTGTCTGTATGTAAGCTTCTGTATGTAAGTGTCTGTAAGTAGTGTCTCTATGTAAGTGTCTCAGTGTCTGTATGTAAGTTTCTGTATGTAAGTGTCTGTATGTAAGTGTCTGTATGTAAGTGTCTGTATGTAAGTGTCTGTATGTAAGTGTCTGTATGTAAGTGGCTGTATGTAAGTGTCTGTAAGTGTCTGTATGTAAGTATCTGTATGTAAGTGTCTGTATGTAAGTTTCTGTATGTAAGTGTCTGTATGTAAGTGTCTGTATGTAAGTGTCTGTATGTAAGTGCCTGTTTGTAAGTGTCTCAGTGTCTGTATGTAAGTGTATGTAAGTTTCTGTATGTAAGTGTCTATGTAAGTGTTTCAGTGTCTGTATGTAAGTGTCTGTATGTAAGTGTCTGTATGTAACTGTCTGTATGTAAGTGTCTGTATATAAGTGTCTGTATGTAAGTGTCTGTATGTAAGTGTATGTAAGTTTCTGTATGTAAGTTTCTGTATGTAAGTGTCTATGTAAGTGTCTCAGTGTCTGTATGTAAGTGTCTGTATGTAAGTGTCTGTATATAAGTGTCTGTATGTAAGTGTCTCAGTGTCTGTATGTAAGTGTATGTAAGTTTCTGTATGTAAGTGTCTATGTAAGTGTTTCAGTGTCTGTATGTAAGTGTCTGTATGTAAGTGTCTGTATGTAACTGTCTGTATGTAAGTGTCTGTATATAAGTGTCTGTATGTAAGTGTCTCAGTGTCTGTATGTAAGTGTATGTAAGTAGTGTCTCTATGTAAGTGTCTCAGTGTCTGTATGTAAGTTTCTGTATGTAAGTATCTGTATGTAAATGTCTGTGTGTAAGTGTCTGTATGTAAGTGTCTGTATGTAAGTGTCTGTATGTAAGTGTCTGTATGTAAGTGGCTGTATGTAAGTGTCTGTAAGTGTCTGTATGTAAGTATCTGTATGTAAGTGTCTGTATGTAAGTTTCTGTATGTAAGTGTCTGTATGTAAGTGTCTGTATGTAAGTGTCTGTATGTAAGTGCCTGTTTGTAAGTGTCTCAGTGTCTGTATGTAAGTGTATGTAAGTTTCTGTATGTAAGTGTCTATGTAAGTGTTTCAGTGTCTGTATGTAAGTGTCTGTATGTAAGTGTCTGTATGTAAGTGTCTGTATGTAAGTGTATGTAAGTTTCTGTATGTAAGTTTCTGTATGTAAGTGTCTATGTAAGTGTCTCAGTGTCTGTATGTAAGTGTCTGTATGTAAGTGTCTGTATATAAGTGTCTGTATGTAAGTGTCTGTATGTAAGTGTATGTAAGTGTCTGTATGTAAGTGTCTGTATGTAAGTGTCTCAGTGTCTGTATGTAAGTGTATGTAAGTTTCTGTATGTAAGTGTCTGTATGTAAGTGTCTCAGTGTCTGTATGTAAGTGTCTGTATGTAAGTGTCTCAGTGTCTGTATGTAAGTGTCTGTATGTAAGCTTCTGTATGTAAGTGTCTGTAAGTAGTGTCTCTATGTAAGTGTCTCAGTGTCTGTATGTAAGTTTCTGTATGTAAGTGTCTGTATGTAAGTGTCTGTATGTAAGTGTCTGTATGTAAGTGTCTGTATGTAAGTGTCTGTATGTAAGTGGCTGTATGTAAGTGTCTGTAAGTGTCTGTATGTAAGTATCTGTATGTAAGTGTCTGTATGTAAGTTTCTGTATGTAAGTGTCTGTATGTAAGTGTCTGTATGTAAGTGTCTGTATGTAAGTGCCTGTTTGTAAGTGTCTCAGTGTCTGTATGTAAGTGTATGTAAGTTTCTGTATGTAAGTGTCTATGTAAGTGTTTCAGTGTCTGTATGTAAGTGTCTGTATGTAAGTGTCTGTATGTAACTGTCTGTATGTAAGTGTCTGTATATAAGTGTCTGTATGTAAGTGTCTGTATGTAAGTGTATGTAAGTTTCTGTATGTAAGTTTCTGTATGTAAGTGTCTATGTAAGTGTCTCAGTGTCTGTATGTAAGTGTCTGTATGTAAGTGTCTGTATATAAGTGTCTGTATGTAAGTGTCTCAGTGTCTGTATGTAAGTGTATGTAAGTTTCTGTATGTAAGTGTCTATGTAAGTGTTTCAGTGTCTGTATGTAAGTGTCTGTATGTAAGTGTCTGTATGTAACTGTCTGTATGTAAGTGTCTGTATATAAGTGTCTGTATGTAAGTGTCTCAGTGTCTGTATGTAAGTGTATGTAAGTAGTGTCTCTATGTAAGTGTCTCAGTGTCTGTATGTAAGTTTCTGTATGTAAGTATCTGTATGTAAATGTCTGTGTGTAAGTGTCTGTATGTAAGTGTCTGTATGTAAGTGTCTGTATGTAAGTGTCTGTATGTAAGTGGCTGTATGTAAGTGTCTGTAAGTGTCTGTATGTAAGTATCTGTATGTAAGTGTCTGTATGTAAGTTTCTGTATGTAAGTGTCTGTATGTAAGTGTCTGTATGTAAGTGTCTGTATGTAAGTGCCTGTTTGTAAGTGTCTCAGTGTCTGTATGTAAGTGTATGTAAGTTTCTGTATGTAAGTGTCTATGTAAGTGTTTCAGTGTCTGTATGTAAGTGTCTGTATGTAAGTGTCTCAGTGTCTGTATGTAAGTGTCTGTATGTAAGCTTCTGTATGTAAGTGTCTGTAAGTAGTGTCTCTATGTAAGTGTCTCAGTGTCTGTATGTAAGTTTCTGTATGTAAGTGTCTGTATGTAAGTGTCTGTATGTAAGTGTCTGTATGTAAGTGTCTGTATGTAAGTGTCTGTATGTAAGTGGCTGTATGTAAGTGTCTGTAAGTGTCTGTATGTAAGTATCTGTATGTAAGTGTCTGTATGTAAGTGTCTGTATGTAAGTGTCTGTATGTAAGTGCCTGTTTGTAAGTGTCTCAGTGTCTGTATGTAAGTGTATGTAAGTTTCTGTATGTAAGTGTCTATGTAAGTGTTTCAGTGTCTGTATGTAAGTGTCTGTATGTAAGTGTCTGTATGTAACTGTCTGTATGTAAGTGTCTGTATATAAGTGTCTGTATGTAAGTGTCTGTATGTAAGTGTATGTAAGTTTCTGTATGTAAGTTTCTGTATGTAAGTGTCTATGTAAGTGTCTCAGTGTCTGTATGTAAGTGTCTGTATGTAAGTGTCTGTATATAAGTGTCTGTATGTAAGTGTCTCAGTGTCTGTATGTAAGTGTATGTAAGTTTCTGTATGTAAGTGTCTATGTAAGTGTTTCAGTGTCTGTATGTAAGTGTCTGTATGTAAGTGTCTGTATGTAACTGTCTGTATGTAAGTGTCTGTATATAAGTGTCTGTATGTAAGTGTCTCAGTGTCTGTATGTAAGTGTATGTAAGTAGTGTCTCTATGTAAGTGTCTCAGTGTCTGTATGTAAGTTTCTGTATGTAAGTATCTGTATGTAAATGTCTGTGTGTAAGTGTCTGTATGTAAGTGTCTGTATGTAAGTGTCTGTATGTAAGTGTCTGTATGTAAGTGGCTGTATGTAAGTGTCTGTAAGTGTCTGTATGTAAGTATCTGTATGTAAGTGTCTGTATGTAAGTTTCTGTATGTAAGTGTCTGTATGTAAGTGTCTGTATGTAAGTGTCTGTATGTAAGTGCCTGTTTGTAAGTGTCTCAGTGTCTGTATGTAAGTGTATGTAAGTTTCTGTATGTAAGTGTCTATGTAAGTGTCTCAGTGTCTGTATGTAAGTGTCTGTATGTAAGTGTCTGTATATAAGTGTCTGTATGTAAGTGTCTGTATGTAAGTGTATGTAAGTGTCTGTATGTAAGTGTCTGTATGTAAGTGTCTCAGTGTCTGTATGTAAGTGTATGTAAGTTTCTGTATGTAAGTGTCTGTATGTAAGTGTCTCAGTGTCTGTATGTAAGTGTCTGTATGTAAGTGTCTCAGTGTCTGTATGTAAGTGTCTGTATGTAAGCTTCTGTATGTAAGTGTCTGTAAGTAGTGTCTCTATGTAAGTGTCTCAGTGTCTGTATGTAAGTTTCTGTATGTAAGTGTCTGTATGTAAGTGTCTGTATGTAAGTGTCTGTATGTAAGTGTCTGTATGTAAGTGTCTGTATGTAAGTGGCTGTATGTAAGTGTCTGTAAGTGTCTGTATGTAAGTATCTGTATGTAAGTGTCTGTATGTAAGTTTCTGTATGTAAGTGTCTGTATGTAAGTGTCTGTATGTAAGTGTCTGTATGTAAGTGCCTGTTTGTAAGTGTCTCAGTGTCTGTATGTAAGTGTATGTAAGTTTCTGTATGTAAGTGTCTATGTAAGTGTCTCAGTGTCTGTATGTAAGTGTCTGTATGTAAGTGTCTGTATATAAGTGTCTGTATGTAAGTGTCTGTATGTAAGTGTATGTAAGTGTCTGTATGTAAGTGTCTGTATGTAAGTGTCTCAGTGTCTGTATGTAAGTGTATGTAAGTTTCTGTATGTAAGTGTCTGTATGTAAGTGTCTCAGTGTCTGTATGTAAGTGTCTGTATGTAAGTGTCTCAGTGTCTGTATGTAAGTGTCTGTATGTAAGCTTCTGTATGTAAGTGTCTGTAAGTAGTGTCTCTATGTAAGTGTCTCAGTGTCTGTATGTAAGTTTCTGTATGTAAGTGTCTGTATGTAAGTGTCTGTATGTAAGTGTCTGTATGTAAGTGTCTGTATGTAAGTGTCTGTATGTAAGTGGCTGTATGTAAGTGTCTGTAAGTGTCTGTATGTAAGTATCTGTATGTAAGTGTCTGTATGTAAGTTTCTGTATGTAAGTGTCTGTATGTAAGTGTCTGTATGTAAGTGTCTGTATGTAAGTGCCTGTTTGTAAGTGTCTCAGTGTCTGTATGTAAGTGTATGTAAGTTTCTGTATGTAAGTGTCTATGTAAGTGTTTCAGTGTCTGTATGTAAGTGTCTGTATGTAAGTGTCTGTATGTAACTGTCTGTATGTAAGTGTCTGTATATAAGTGTCTGTATGTAAGTGTCTGTATGTAAGTGTATGTAAGTTTCTGTATGTAAGTTTCTGTATGTAAGTGTCTATGTAAGTGTCTCAGTGTCTGTATGTAAGTGTCTGTATGTAAGTGTCTGTATATAAGTGTCTGTATGTAAGTGTCTCAGTGTCTGTATGTAAGTGTATGTAAGTTTCTGTATGTAAGTGTCTATGTAAGTGTTTCAGTGTCTGTATGTAAGTGTCTGTATGTAAGTGTCTGTATGTAACTGTCTGTATGTAAGTGTCTGTATATAAGTGTCTGTATGTAAGTGTCTCAGTGTCTGTATGTAAGTGTATGTAAGTAGTGTCTCTATGTAAGTGTCTCAGTGTCTGTATGTAAGTTTCTGTATGTAAGTATCTGTATGTAAATGTCTGTGTGTAAGTGTCTGTATGTAAGTGTCTGTATGTAAGTGTCTGTATGTAAGTGTCTGTATGTAAGTGGCTGTATGTAAGTGTCTGTAAGTGTCTGTATGTAAGTATCTGTATGTAAGTGTCTGTATGTAAGTTTCTGTATGTAAGTGTCTGTATGTAAGTGTCTGTATGTAAGTGTCTGTATGTAAGTGCCTGTTTGTAAGTGTCTCAGTGTCTGTATGTAAGTGTATGTAAGTTTCTGTATGTAAGTGTCTATGTAAGTGTCTCAGTGTCTGTATGTAAGTGTCTGTATGTAAGTGTCTGTATATAAGTGTCTGTATGTAAGTGTCTGTATGTAAGTGTATGTAAGTGTCTGTATGTAAGTGTCTGTATGTAAGTGTCTCAGTGTCTGTATGTAAGTGTATGTAAGTTTCTGTATGTAAGTGTCTGTATGTAAGTGTCTCAGTGTCTGTATGTAAGTGTCTGTATGTAAGTGTCTCAGTGTCTGTATGTAAGTGTCTGTATGTAAGCTTCTGTATGTAAGTGTCTGTAAGTAGTGTCTCTATGTAAGTGTCTCAGTGTCTGTATGTAAGTTTCTGTATGTAAGTGTCTGTATGTAAGTGTCTGTATGTAAGTGTCTGTATGTAAGTGTCTGTATGTAAGTGTCTGTATGTAAGTGGCTGTATGTAAGTGTCTGTAAGTGTCTGTATGTAAGTATCTGTATGTAAGTGTCTGTATGTAAGTGTCTGTATGTAAGTGTCTGTATGTAAGTGCCTGTTTGTAAGTGTCTCAGTGTCTGTATGTAAGTGTATGTAAGTTTCTGTATGTAAGTGTCTATGTAAGTGTTTCAGTGTCTGTATGTAAGTGTCTGTATGTAAGTGTCTGTATGTAACTGTCTGTATGTAAGTGTCTGTATATAAGTGTCTGTATGTAAGTGTCTGTATGTAAGTGTATGTAAGTTTCTGTATGTAAGTTTCTGTATGTAAGTGTCTATGTAAGTGTCTCAGTGTCTGTATGTAAGTGTCTGTATGTAAGTGTCTGTATATAAGTGTCTGTATGTAAGTGTCTCAGTGTCTGTATGTAAGTGTATGTAAGTTTCTGTATGTAAGTGTCTATGTAAGTGTTTCAGTGTCTGTATGTAAGTGTCTGTATGTAAGTGTCTGTATGTAACTGTCTGTATGTAAGTGTCTGTATATAAGTGTCTGTATGTAAGTGTCTCAGTGTCTGTATGTAAGTGTATGTAAGTAGTGTCTCTATGTAAGTGTCTCAGTGTCTGTATGTAAGTTTCTGTATGTAAGTATCTGTATGTAAATGTCTGTGTGTAAGTGTCTGTATGTAAGTGTCTGTATGTAAGTGTCTGTATGTAAGTGTCTGTATGTAAGTGGCTGTATGTAAGTGTCTGTAAGTGTCTGTATGTAAGTATCTGTATGTAAGTGTCTGTATGTAAGTTTCTGTATGTAAGTGTCTGTATGTAAGTGTCTGTATGTAAGTGTCTGTATGTAAGTGCCTGTTTGTAAGTGTCTCAGTGTCTGTATGTAAGTGTATGTAAGTTTCTGTATGTAAGTGTCTATGTAAGTGTCTCAGTGTCTGTATGTAAGTGTCTGTATGTAAGTGTCTGTATATAAGTGTCTGTATGTAAGTGTCTGTATGTAAGTGTATGTAAGTGTCTGTATGTAAGTGTCTGTATGTAAGTGTCTCAGTGTCTGTATGTAAGTGTATGTAAGTTTCTGTATGTAAGTGTCTGTATGTAAGTGTCTCAGTGTCTGTATGTAAGTGTCTGTATGTAAGTGTCTCAGTGTCTGTATGTAAGTGTCTGTATGTAAGCTTCTGTATGTAAGTGTCTGTAAGTAGTGTCTCTATGTAAGTGTCTCAGTGTCTGTATGTAAGTTTCTGTATGTAAGTGTCTGTATGTAAGTGTCTGTATGTAAGTGTCTGTATGTAAGTGTCTGTATGTAAGTGTCTGTATGTAAGTGGCTGTATGTAAGTGTCTGTAAGTGTCTGTATGTAAGTATCTGTATGTAAGTGTCTGTATGTAAGTTTCTGTATGTAAGTGTCTGTATGTAAGTGTCTGTATGTAAGTGTCTGTATGTAAGTGCCTGTTTGTAAGTGTCTCAGTGTCTGTATGTAAGTGTATGTAAGTTTCTGTATGTAAGTGTCTATGTAAGTGTCTCAGTGTCTGTATGTAAGTGTCTGTATGTAAGTGTCTGTATATAAGTGTCTGTATGTAAGTGTCTGTATGTAAGTGTATGTAAGTGTCTGTATGTAAGTGTCTGTATGTAAGTGTCTCAGTGTCTGTATGTAAGTGTATGTAAGTTTCTGTATGTAAGTGTCTGTATGTAAGTGTCTCAGTGTCTGTATGTAAGTGTCTGTATGTAAGTGTCTCAGTGTCTGTATGTAAGTGTCTGTATGTAAGCTTCTGTATGTAAGTGTCTGTAAGTAGTGTCTCTATGTAAGTGTCTCAGTGTCTGTATGTAAGTTTCTGTATGTAAGTGTCTGTATGTAAGTGTCTGTATGTAAGTGTCTGTATGTAAGTGTCTGTATGTAAGTGTCTGTATGTAAGTGGCTGTATGTAAGTGTCTGTAAGTGTCTGTATGTAAGTATCTGTATGTAAGTGTCTGTATGTAAGTGTCTGTATGTAAGTGTCTGTATGTAAGTGCCTGTTTGTAAGTGTCTCAGTGTCTGTATGTAAGTGTATGTAAGTTTCTGTATGTAAGTGTCTATGTAAGTGTTTCAGTGTCTGTATGTAAGTGTCTGTATGTAAGTGTCTGTATGTAACTGTCTGTATGTAAGTGTCTGTATATAAGTGTCTGTATGTAAGTGTCTGTATGTAAGTGTATGTAAGTTTCTGTATGTAAGTTTCTGTATGTAAGTGTCTATGTAAGTGTCTCAGTGTCTGTATGTAAGTGTCTGTATGTAAGTGTCTGTATATAAGTGTCTGTATGTAAGTGTCTCAGTGTCTGTATGTAAGTGTATGTAAGTTTCTGTATGTAAGTGTCTATGTAAGTGTTTCAGTGTCTGTATGTAAGTGTCTGTATGTAAGTGTCTGTATGTAACTGTCTGTATGTAAGTGTCTGTATATAAGTGTCTGTATGTAAGTGTCTCAGTGTCTGTATGTAAGTGTATGTAAGTAGTGTCTCTATGTAAGTGTCTCAGTGTCTGTATGTAAGTTTCTGTATGTAAGTATCTGTATGTAAATGTCTGTGTGTAAGTGTCTGTATGTAAGTGTCTGTATGTAAGTGTCTGTATGTAAGTGTCTGTATGTAAGTGGCTGTATGTAAGTGTCTGTAAGTGTCTGTATGTAAGTATCTGTATGTAAGTGTCTGTATGTAAGTTTCTGTATGTAAGTGTCTGTATGTAAGTGTCTGTATGTAAGTGTCTGTATGTAAGTGCCTGTTTGTAAGTGTCTCAGTGTCTGTATGTAAGTGTATGTAAGTTTCTGTATGTAAGTGTCTATGTAAGTGTTTCAGTGTCTGTATGTAAGTGTCTGTATGTAAGTGTCTGTATGTAAGTGTCTGTATGTAAGTGTATGTAAGTTTCTGTATGTAAGTTTCTGTATGTAAGTGTCTATGTAAGTGTCTCAGTGTCTGTATGTAAGTGTCTGTATGTAAGTGTCTGTATATAAGTGTCTGTATGTAAGTGTCTGTATGTAAGTGTATGTAAGTGTCTGTATGTAAGTGTCTGTATGTAAGTGTCTCAGTGTCTGTATGTAAGTGTATGTAAGTTTCTGTATGTAAGTGTCTGTATGTAAGTGTCTCAGTGTCTGTATGTAAGTGTCTGTATGTAAGTGTCTGTATATAAGTGTCTGTATGTAAGTGTCTGTATGTAAGTGTATGTAAGTGTCTGTATATAAGTGTCTGTATGTAAGTGTCTGTATGTAAGTGTATGTAAGTTTCTGTATGTAAGTTTCTGTATGTAAGTGTCTATGTAAGTGTCTCAGTGTCTGTATGTAAGTGTCTGTATGTAAGTGTCTGTATATAAGTGTCTGTATGTAAGTGTCTGTATGTAAGTGTATGTAAGTGTCTGTATGTAAGTGTCTGTATGTAAGTGTCTCAGTGTCTGTATGTAAGTGTATGTAAGTTTCTGTATGTAAGTGTCTGTATGTAAGTGTCTCAGTGTCTGTATGTAAGTGTCTGTATGTAAGTGTCTCAGTGTCTGTATGTAAGTGTCTGTATGTAAGCTTCTGTATGTAAGTGTCTGTAAGTAGTGTCTCTATGTAAGTGTCTCAGTGTCTGTATGTAAGTTTCTGTATGTAAGTGTCTGTATGTAAGTGTCTGTATGTAAGTGTCTGTATGTAAGTGTCTGTATGTAAGTGTCTGTATGTAAGTGGCTGTATGTAAGTGTCTGTAAGTGTCTGTATGTAAGTATCTGTATGTAAGTGTCTGTATGTAAGTTTCTGTATGTAAGTGTCTGTATGTAAGTGTCTGTATGTAAGTGTCTGTATGTAAGTGCCTGTTTGTAAGTGTCTCAGTGTCTGTATGTAAGTGTATGTAAGTTTCTGTATGTAAGTGTCTATGTAAGTGTTTCAGTGTCTGTATGTAAGTGTCTGTATGTAAGTGTCTGTATGTAACTGTCTGTATGTAAGTGTCTGTATATAAGTGTCTGTATGTAAGTGTCTGTATGTAAGTGTATGTAAGTTTCTGTATGTAAGTTTCTGTATGTAAGTGTCTATGTAAGTGTCTCAGTGTCTGTATGTAAGTGTCTGTATGTAAGTGTCTGTATATAAGTGTCTGTATGTAAGTGTCTCAGTGTCTGTATGTAAGTGTATGTAAGTTTCTGTATGTAAGTGTCTATGTAAGTGTTTCAGTGTCTGTATGTAAGTGTCTGTATGTAAGTGTCTGTATGTAACTGTCTGTATGTAAGTGTCTGTATATAAGTGTCTGTATGTAAGTGTCTCAGTGTCTGTATGTAAGTGTATGTAAGTAGTGTCTCTATGTAAGTGTCTCAGTGTCTGTATGTAAGTTTCTGTATGTAAGTATCTGTATGTAAATGTCCGTGTGTAAGTGTCTGTATGTAAGTGTCTGTATGTAAGTGTCTGTATGTAAGTGTCTGTATGTAAGTGGCTGTATGTAAGTGTCTGTAAGTGTCTGTATGTAAGTATCTGTATGTAAGTGTCTGTATGTAAGTTTCTGTATGTAAGTGTCTGTATGTAAGTGTCTGTATGTAAGTGTCTGTATGTAAGTGCCTGTTTGTAAGTGTCTCAGTGTCTGTATGTAAGTGTATGTAAGTTTCTGTATGTAAGTGTCTATGTAAGTGTTTCAGTGTCTGTATGTAAGTGTCTGTATGTAAGCGTCTGTATGTGTCTATGTAAGTGTCTCAGTGTCTGTATTTAAGTGTCTGTATGTAAGTGTCTGTATGTAAGTGTCTCAGTGTCTGTATGTAAGTGTATGTAAGTTTCTGTATGTAAGTGTCTATGTAAGTGTTTCAGTGTCTGTATGTAAGTGTCTGTATGTAAGTGTCTGTATGTAACTGTCTGTATGTAAGTGTCTGTATATAAGTGTCTGTATGTAAGTGTCTGTATGTAAGTGCATGTAAGTTTCTGTATGTAAGTGTCTATGTAAGTGTCTCAGTGTCTGTATGTAAGTGTCTGTATGTAACTGTCTGAATGTGTCTGTATATAAGTGTCTGTATGTAAGTGTCTGTATGTAAGTGTATGTAAGTGTCTGTATGTGTCTCAGTGTCTGTATGTAAGTGTATGTAAGTTTCTGTATGTAAGTGTCTATGTAAGTGTTTCAGTGTCTGTATGTAAGTGTCTGTATGTAAGTGTCTGTATGTAACTGTCTGTATGTAAGTGTCTGTATATAACTGTCTGTATGTAAGTGTCTATGTGTCTCAGTGTCTGTATGTAAGTGTCTGTATGTAAGCGTCTGTATGTGTCTATGTAAGTGTCTCAGTGTCTGTATTTAAGTGTCTGTATGTAAGTGTCTGTATGTAAGTGTCTCAGTGTCTGTATGTAAGTGTATGTAAGTGTCTGTATGTAAGTGTCTGTATGTAAGTGTATGTAAGTTTCTGTATGTGTCTATGTAAGTGTTTCAGTGTCTGTATGTAAGTGTCTGTATGTAAGTGTCTGTATGTAAGTGTCTGTATGTAAGTGTCTGTATATAAGTGTCTGTATGTAAGTGTCTGTATGTAAGCTTCTGTATGTAAGTGTCTCAATGTAAGTGTCTGTATGTAAGTGTCTGTATGTACGTGTCTCAAGGTAAGTGTCTGTATGTAATTGTCTGTATGTAAGTGTCTTTATGTAAGAGTCTGTATGCAAGTGTCTGTATGTACGTGTCTAAGTGTCTGTATGTAAGTGTCTCTATGTAAGAGTCTGTATGTAAGTGTCAGTATGTAAGTGTCTAAGTGTCTGTATGTAAGGGTCTGTATGTAAGTGTCTATATGTAAGTGTCTGTATGTAAGTGTCTGTATGTAAGTGTCTGTATGTAAGTATCTGTATGTAAATGTCTGTGTGTAAGTGTCTGTATGTAAGTGTCTTAGTGTCTGTATGTAAGTGTCTGTTTGTGTCTGTATGTAAGTGTCTGTATGTAAGTGTCTGTATGTAAGTGGCTGTATGTAAGTGTCTGTAAGTGTCTGTATGTAAGTTTCGGTATGTAAGTGTCTGTATGTAAGTTTCGGTATGTAAGTGTCTGTATGTAAGTGTCTGTATGTAAGTGTCTGTATGTAAGTGCCTGTTTGTAAGTGTCTGTATGTAAGTGTCTGTATATAAGTGCCTGTATGTAAGTGTCTGTATGTAAGTGTCTCAGTGTCTGTATGTAAGTGTCTGTATGTAAGTGTCTCAGTGTCTGTATGTAAGTGTCTGTATGTAAGCTTCTGTATGTAAGTGTCTGTAAGTAGTGTCTCTATGTAAGTGTCTCAGTGTCTGTATGTAAGTTTCTGTATGTAAGTGTCTGTATGTAAGTGTCTGTATGTAAGTGTCTGTATGTAAGTGTCTGTATGTAAGTGTCTGTATGTAAGTGGCTGTATGTAAGTGTCTGTAAGTGTCTGTATGTAAGTATCTGTATGTAAGTGTCTGTATGTAAGTGTCTGTATGTAAGTGTCTGTATGTAAGTGCCTGTTTGTAAGTGTCTCAGTGTCTGTATGTAAGTGTATGTAAGTTTCTGTATGTAAGTGTCTATGTAAGTGTTTCAGTGTCTGTATGTAAGTGTCTGTATGTAAGTGTCTGTATGTAACTGTCTGTATGTAAGTGTCTGTATATAAGTGTCTGTATGTAAGTGTCTGTATGTAAGTGTATGTAAGTTTCTGTATGTAAGTTTCTGTATGTAAGTGTCTATGTAAGTGTCTCAGTGTCTGTATGTAAGTGTCTGTATGTAAGTGTCTGTATATAAGTGTCTGTATGTAAGTGTCTCAGTGTCTGTATGTAAGTGTATGTAAGTTTCTGTATGTAAGTGTCTATGTAAGTGTTTCAGTGTCTGTATGTAAGTGTCTGTATGTAAGTGTCTGTATGTAACTGTCTGTATGTAAGTGTCTGTATATAAGTGTCTGTATGTAAGTGTCTCAGTGTCTGTATGTAAGTGTATGTAAGTAGTGTCTCTATGTAAGTGTCTCAGTGTCTGTATGTAAGTTTCTGTATGTAAGTATCTGTATGTAAATGTCTGTGTGTAAGTGTCTGTATGTAAGTGTCTGTATGTAAGTGTCTGTATGTAAGTGTCTGTATGTAAGTGGCTGTATGTAAGTGTCTGTAAGTGTCTGTATGTAAGTATCTGTATGTAAGTGTCTGTATGTAAGTTTCTGTATGTAAGTGTCTGTATGTAAGTGTCTGTATGTAAGTGTCTGTATGTAAGTGCCTGTTTGTAAGTGTCTCAGTGTCTGTATGTAAGTGTATGTAAGTTTCTGTATGTAAGTGTCTATGTAAGTGTTTCAGTGTCTGTATGTAAGTGTCTGTATGTAAGTGTCTGTATGTAAGTGTCTGTATGTAAGTGTATGTAAGTTTCTGTATGTAAGTTTCTGTATGTAAGTGTCTATGTAAGTGTCTCAGTGTCTGTATGTAAGTGTCTGTATGTAAGTGTCTGTATATAAGTGTCTGTATGTAAGTGTCTGTATGTAAGTGTATGTAAGTGTCTGTATGTAAGTGTCTGTATGTAAGTGTCTCAGTGTCTGTATGTAAGTGTATGTAAGTTTCTGTATGTAAGTGTCTGTATGTAAGTGTCTCAGTGTCTGTATGTAAGTGTCTGTATGTAAGTGTCTCAGTGTCTGTATGTAAGTGTCTGTATGTAAGCTTCTGTATGTAAGTGTCTGTAAGTAGTGTCTCTATGTAAGTGTCTCAGTGTCTGTATGTAAGTTTCTGTATGTAAGTGTCTGTATGTAAGTGTCTGTATGTAAGTGTCTGTATGTAAGTGTCTGTATGTAAGTGTCTGTATGTAAGTGGCTGTATGTAAGTGTCTGTAAGTGTCTGTATGTAAGTATCTGTATGTAAGTGTCTGTATGTAAGTTTCTGTATGTAAGTGTCTGTATGTAAGTGTCTGTATGTAAGTGTCTGTATGTAAGTGCCTGTTTGTAAGTGTCTCAGTGTCTGTATGTAAGTGTATGTAAGTTTCTGTATGTAAGTGTCTATGTAAGTGTTTCAGTGTCTGTATGTAAGTGTCTGTATGTAAGTGTCTGTATGTAACTGTCTGTATGTAAGTGTCTGTATATAAGTGTCTGTATGTAAGTGTCTGTATGTAAGTGTATGTAAGTTTCTGTATGTAAGTTTCTGTATGTAAGTGTCTATGTAAGTGTCTCAGTGTCTGTATGTAAGTGTCTGTATGTAAGTGTCTGTATATAAGTGTCTGTATGTAAGTGTCTCAGTGTCTGTATGTAAGTGTATGTAAGTTTCTGTATGTAAGTGTCTATGTAAGTGTTTCAGTGTCTGTATGTAAGTGTCTGTATGTAAGTGTCTGTATGTAACTGTCTGTATGTAAGTGTCTGTATATAAGTGTCTGTATGTAAGTGTCTCAGTGTCTGTATGTAAGTGTATGTAAGTAGTGTCTCTATGTAAGTGTCTCAGTGTCTGTATGTAAGTTTCTGTATGTAAGTATCTGTATGTAAATGTCTGTGTGTAAGTGTCTGTATGTAAGTGTCTGTATGTAAGTGTCTGTATGTAAGTGTCTGTATGTAAGTGGCTGTATGTAAGTGTCTGTAAGTGTCTGTATGTAAGTATCTGTATGTAAGTGTCTGTATGTAAGTTTCTGTATGTAAGTGTCTGTATGTAAGTGTCTGTATGTAAGTGTCTGTATGTAAGTGCCTGTTTGTAAGTGTCTCAGTGTCTGTATGTAAGTGTATGTAAGTTTCTGTATGTAAGTGTCTATGTAAGTGTTTCAGTGTCTGTATGTAAGTGTCTGTATGTAAGTGTCTGTATGTAAGTGTCTGTATGTAAGTGTATGTAAGTTTCTGTATGTAAGTTTCTGTATGTAAGTGTCTATGTAAGTGTCTCAGTGTCTGTATGTAAGTGTCTGTATGTAAGTGTCTGTATATAAGTGTCTGTATGTAAGTGTCTGTATGTAAGTGTATGTAAGTGTCTGTATGTAAGTGTCTGTATGTAAGTGTCTCAGTGTCTGTATGTAAGTGTATGTAAGTTTCTGTATGTAAGTGTCTATGTAAGTGTTTCAGTGTCTGTATGTAAGTGTCTGTATGTAAGTGTCTGTATGTAAGTGTCTGTATGTAAGTGTATGTAAGTTTCTGTATGTAAGTTTCTGTATGTAAGTGTCTATGTAAGTGTCTCAGTGTCTGTATGTAAGTGTCTGTATGTAAGTGTCTGTATATAAGTGTCTGTATGTAAGTGTCTGTATGTAAGTGTATGTAAGTGTCTGTATGTAAGTGTCTGTATGTAAGTGTCTCAGTGTCTGTATGTAAGTGTATGTAAGTTTCTGTATGTAAGTGTCTATGTAAGTGTTTCAGTGTCTGTATGTAAGTGTCTGTATGTAAGTGTCTGTATGTAACTGTCTGTATGTAAGTGTCTGTATGTAAGTGTCTCAGTGTCTGTATGTAAGTGTATGTAAGTTTCTGTATGTAAGTGTCTATGTAAGTGTTTCAGTGTCTGTATGTAAGTGTCTGTATGTAAGTGTCTGTATGTAACTGTCTGTATGTAAGTGTCTGTATATAAGTGTCTGTATGTAAGTGTCTCAGTGTCTGTATGTAAGTGTATGTAAGTGTCTGTATGTAAGTGTCTGTATGTAAGTGTATGTAAGTTTCTGTATGTGTCTATGTAAGTGTTTCAGTGTCTGTATGTAAGTGTCTGTATGTAAGTGTCTGTATGTAAGTGTCTGTATATAAGTGTCTGTATGTAAGTGTCTGTATGTAAGCTTCTGTATGTAAGTGTCTGTAAGTAGTGTCTCTATGTAAGTGTCTCAGTGTCTGTATGTGTCTGTATGTAAGTGTCTCAATGTAAGTGTCTGTATGTAAGTGTCTGTATGTACGTGTCTCAAGGTAAGTGTCTGTATGTAATTGTCTGTATGTAAGTGTCTTTATGTAAGAGTCTGTATGCAAGTGTCTGTATGTACGTGTCTAAGTGTCTGTATGTAAGTGTCTCTATGTAAGAGTCTGTATGTAAGTGTCAGTATGTAAGTGTCTAAATGTCTGTATGTAAGGGTCTGTATGTAAGTGTCTATATGTAAGTGTCTGTATGTAAGTGTCTGTATGTAAGTGTCTGTATGTAAGTGTCTGTATGTAAGTATCTGTATGTAAATGTCTGTGTGTAAGTGTCTGTATGTAAGTGTCTTAGTGTCTGTATGTAAGTGTCTGTTTGTGTCTGTTTGTGTCTGTATGTAAGTGTCTGTATGTAAGTGTCTGTATGTAAGCGTCTGTATGTAAGTGGCTGTATGTAAGTGTCTGTATGTAAGTATCTGTATCTAAGTGTCTGTATGTAAGTTTCTGTATGTAAGTGTATGTTTGTAAGTGTCTGTATGTAAGTGTCTGTATATAAGTGCCTGTATGTAAGTGTCTGTATGTAAGTGTCTCAGTGTCTGTATGTAAGTGTCTGTATGTAAGTGTCTCAGTGTCTGTATGTAAGTGTCTGTATGTAAGCTTCTGTATGTAAGTGTCTGTATGTCAGTGTCACAGTGTCTGTATGTAAGTGTCTGTATGTAAGTGTCTCAATGTAAGTGTCTGTATGTAAGTGTCTGTATGTCAGTGTCACAGTGTCTGTATGTAAGTGTCTGTATGTAAGTGTCTCAGTGTCTGTATGTAAGTGTCTGTATGTAAGCGTCTGTATGTGTCTATGTAAGTGTCTCAATGTCTGTATTTAAGTGTCTGTATGTAAGTATCTGTATGTAAGTGTCTCAGTGTCTGTATGTAAGTGTATGTAAGTTTCTGTATGTAAGTGTCTATGTAAGTGTTTCAGTGTCTGTATGTAAGTGTCTGTATGTAAGTGTCTGTATGTAACTGTCTGTATGTAAGTGTCTGTATATAAGTGTCTGTATGTAAGTGTCTGTATGTAAGTGCATGTAAGTTTCTGTATGTAAGTGTCTATGTAAGTGTCTCAGTGTCTGTATGTAAGTGTCTGTATGTAACTGTCTGAATGTAAGTGTCTGTATATAAGTGTCTGTATATAAGTGTCTGTATGTAAGTGTCTGTATGTAAGTGTATGTAAGTGTCTGTATGTAAGTGTCTGTATGTGTCTCAGTGTCTGTATGTAAGTGTATGTAAGTTTCTGTATGTAAGTGTCTATGTAAGTGTTTCAGTGTCTGTATGTAAGTGTCTGTATGTAACTGTCTGTATGTAAGTGTCTGTATATAAGTGTCTGTATGTAAGTGTCTATGTGTCTCAGTGTCTGTATGTAAGTGTCTGTATGTAAGCGTCTGTATGTGTCTATGTAAGTGTCTCAGTGTCTGTATTTAAGTGTCTGTATGTAAGTGTCTGTATGTAAGTGTCTCAGTGTCTGTATGTAAGTGTATGTAAGTGTCTGTATGTAAGTGTCTGTATGTAAGTGTATGTAAGTTTCTGTATGTGTCTATGTAAGTGTTTCAGTGTCTGTATGTAAGTGTCTGTATGTAAGTGTCTGTATGTACGTGTCTCAAGGTAAGTGTCTGTATGTAATTGTCTGTATGTAAGTGTCTTTATGTAAGAGTCTGTATGCAAGTGTCTGTATGTACGTGTCTAAGTGTCTGTATGTAAGTGTCTCTATGTAAGAGTCTGTATGTAAGTGTCAGTATGTAAGTGTCTAAGTGTCTGTATGTAAGGGTCTGTATGTAAGTGTCTATATGTAAGTGTCTGTATGTAAGTGTCTGTATGTAAGTGTCTGTATGTAAGTGTCTGTATGTAAGTATCTGTATGTAAATGTCTGTGTGTAAGTGTCTGTATGTAAGTGTCTTAGTGTCTGTATGTAAGTGTCTGTATGTAAGTGTCTGTTTGTGTCTGTATGTAAGTGTCTGTATGTAAGTGTCTGTATGTAAGCGTCTGTATGTAAGTGGCTGTATGTAAGTGTCTGTAAGTGTCTGTATGTAAGTATCTGTATCTAAGTGTCTGTATGTAAGTTTCTGTATGTAAGTGTATGTTTGTAAGTGTCTGTATGTAAGTGTCTGTATGTAAGTGCCTGTTTGTAAGTGTCTGTATGTAAGTGTCTGTATATAAGTGCCTGTATGTAAGTGTCTGTATGTAAGTGTCTGTATATAAGTGTCTGTATGTAAGTGTCTGTATGTAAGTATCTGTATGTAAATGTCTGTGTGTAAGTGTCTGTATGTAAGTGTCTTAGTGTCTGTATGTAAGTTTCTGTATGTAAGTGTCTGTTTGTGTCTGTATGTAAGTGTCTGTATGTAAGCGTCTGTATGTGTCTATGTAAGTGTCTCAATGTCTGTATTTAAGTGTCTGTATGTAAGTATCTGTATGTAAGTGTCTCAGTGTCTGTATGTAAGTGTATGTAAGTTTCTGTATGTAAGTGTCTATGTAAGTGTTTCAGTGTCTGTATGTAAGTGTCTGTATGTAAGTGTCTGTATGTAACTGTCTGTATGTAAGTGTCTGTATATAAGTGTCTGTATGTAAGTGTCTGTATGTAAGTGCATGTAAGTTTCTGTATGTAAGTGTCTATGTAAGTGTCTCAGTGTCTGTATGTAAGTGTCTGTATGTAACTGTCTGAATGTAAGTGTCTGTATATAAGTGTCTGTATATAAGTGTCTGTATGTAAGTGTCTGTATGTAAGTGTATGTAAGTGTCTGTATGTAAGTGTCTGTATGTGTCTCAGTGTCTGTATGTAAGTGTATGTAAGTTTCTGTATGTAAGTGTCTATGTAAGTGTTTCAGTGTCTGTATGTAAGTGTCTGTATGTAACTGTCTGTATGTAAGTGTCTGTATATAAGTGTCTGTATGTAAGTGTCTATGTGTCTCAGTGTCTGTATGTAAGTGTCTGTATGTAAGCGTCTGTATGTGTCTATGTAAGTGTCTCAGTGTCTGTATTTAAGTGTCTGTATGTAAGTGTCTGTATGTAAGTGTCTCAGTGTCTGTATGTAAGTGTATGTAAGTGTCTGTATGTAAGTGTCTGTATGTAAGTGTATGTAAGTTTCTGTATGTGTCTATGTAAGTGTTTCAGTGTCTCAATGTAAGTGTCTGTATGTAAGTGTCTGTATGTACGTGTCTCAAGGTAAGTGTCTGTATGTAATTGTCTGTATGTAAGTGTCTTTATGTAAGAGTCTGTATGCAAGTGTCTGTATGTACGTGTCTAAGTGTCTGTATGTAAGTGTCTCTATGTAAGAGTCTGTATGTAAGTGTCAGTATGTAAGTGTCTAAGTGTCTGTATGTAAGGGTCTGTATGTAAGTGTCTATATGTAAGTGTCTGTATGTAAGTGTCTGTATGTAAGTGTCTGTATGTAAGTGTCTGTATGTAAGTATCTGTATGTAAATGTCTGTGTGTAAGTGTCTGTATGTAAGTGTCTTAGTGTCTGTATGTAAGTGTCTGTATGTAAGTGTCTGTTTGTGTCTGTATGTAAGTGTCTGTATGTAAGTGTCTGTATGTAAGCGTCTGTATGTAAGTGGCTGTATGTAAGTGTCTGTAAGTGTCTGTATGTAAGTATCTGTATCTAAGTGTCTGTATGTAAGTTTCTGTATGTAAGTGTATGTTTGTAAGTGTCTGTATGTAAGTGTCTGTATGTAAGTGCCTGTTTGTAAGTGTCTGTATGTAAGTGTCTGTATATAAGTGCCTGTATGTAAGTGTCTGTATGTAAGTGTCTGTATATAAGTGTCTGTATGTAAGTGTCTGTATGTAAGTATCTGTATGTAAATGTCTGTGTGTAAGTGTCTGTATGTAAGTGTCTTAGTGTCTGTATGTAAGTTTCTGTATGTAAGTGTCTGTTTGTGTCTGTATGTAAGTGTCTGTATGTAAGTGTCTGTATGTAAGTGGCTGTATGTAAGTGTCTGTAAGTGTCTGTATGTAAGTATCTGTATGTAAATGTCTGTGTGTAAGTGTCTGTATGTAAGTGTCTTAGTGTCTGTATGTAAGTTTCTGTATGTAAGTGTCTGTTTGTGTCTGTATGTAAGTGTCTGTATGTAAGTGCCTGTTTGTAAGTGTCTGTATGTAAGTGTCTGTATATAAGTGCCTGTATGTAAGTGTCTGTATGTAAGTGTCTCAGTGTCTGTATGTAAGTGTCTGTATGTAAGTGTCTCAGTGTCTGTATGTAAGTGTCTGTATGTAAGCTTCTGTATGTAAGTGTCTGTAAGTAGTGTCTCTATGTAAGTGTCTCAGTGTCTGTATGTAAGTTTCTGTATGTAAGTATCTGTATGTAAATGTCTGTGTGTAAGTGTCTGTATGTAAGTGTCTTAGTGTCTGTATGTAAGTGTCTGTATGTAAGTGTCTGTTTGTGTCTGTATGTAAGTGTCTGTATGTAAGTGTCTGTATGTAAGTGTCTGTATGTAAGTGTCTGTATGTAAGTGTCTGTATGTAAGTGCCTGTTTGTAAGTGTCTGTATGTAAGTGTCTGTATATAAGTGCCTGTATGTAAGTGTCTGTATGTAAGTGTCTCAGTGTCTGTATGTAAGTGTCTGTATGTAAGTGTCTCAGTGTCTGTATGTAAGTGTCTGTATGTAAGTGTCTGTATATAAGTGCCTGTATGTAAGTGTCTGTATGTAAGTGTCTGTATATAAGTGTCTGTATGTAAGTGTCTGTATGTAAGTATCTGTATGTAAATGTCTGTGTGTACGTGTCTGTATGTAAGTGTCTTAGTGTCTGTATGTAAGTTTCTGTATGTAAGTGTCTGTTTGTGTCTGTATGTAAGTGTCTGTATGTAAGTGTCTGTATGTAAGTGGCTGTATGTAAGTGTCTGTAAGTGTCTGTATGTAAGTATCTGTATGTAAATGTCTGTGTGTAAGTGTCTGTATGTAAGTGTCTTAGTGTCTGTATGTAAGTTTCTGTATGTAAGTGTCTGTTTGTGTCTGTATGTAAGTGTCTGTATGTAAGTGCCTGTTTGTAAGTGTCTGTATGTAAGTGTCTGTATATAAGTGCCTGTATGTAAGTGTCTGTATGTAAGTGTCTCAGTGTCTGTATGTAAGTGTCTGTATGTAAGTGTCTCAGTGTCTGTATGTAAGTGTCTGTATGTAAGCTTCTGTATGTAAGTGTCTGTAAGTAGTGTCTCTATGTAAGTGTCTCAGTGTCTGTATGTAAGTTTCTGTATGTAAGTATCTGTATGTAAATGTCTGTGTGTAAGTGTCTGTATGTAAGTGTCTTAGTGTCTGTATGTAAGTGTCTGTATGTAAGTGTCTGTTTGTGTCTGTATGTAAGTGTCTGTATGTAAGTGTCTGTATGTAAGTGTCTGTATGTAAGTGTCTGTATGTAAGTGTCTGTATGTAAGTGCCTGTTTGTAAGTGTCTGTATGTAAGTGTCTGTATATAAGTGCCTGTATGTAAGTGTCTGTATGTAAGTGTCTCAGTGTCTGTATGTAAGTGTCTGTATGTAAGTGTCTCAGTGTCTGTATGTAAGTGTCTGTATGTAAGTGTCTGTATATAAGTGCCTGTATGTAAGTGTCTGTATGTAAGTGTCTCAGTGTCTGTATGTAAGTGTCTGTATGTAAGTGTCTCAGTGTCTGTATGTAAGTGTCTGTATGTAAGTGTCTGTATGTAAGTGTCTGTATGTAAGTGTCTGTATGTAAGTGTCTGTATGTAAGTGTCTGTATGTAAGTGCCTGTTTGTAAGTGTCTGTATGTAAGTGTCTGTATATAAGTGCCTGTATGTAAGTGTCTGTATGTAAGTGTCTCAGTGTCTGTATGTAAGTGTCTCAGTGTCTGTATGTAAGTGTCTGTATGTAAGCTTCTGTATGTAAGTGTCTGTAAGTAGTTTCTCTATGTAAGTGTCTCAGTGTCTGTATGTAAGTTTCTGTATGTAAGTGTCTCAATGTAAGTGTCTGTATATAAGTGTCTGTATGTAAGTGTCTGTATGTAAGTGTATGTAAGTTTCTGTATGTAAGTGTCTATGTAAGTGTCTCAGTGTCTGTATGTAAGTGTCTGTATGTAACTGTCTGAATGTAAGTGTCTGTATATAAGTGTCTGTATGTAAGTGTCTGTATGTAAGTGTATGTAAGTGTCTGTATGTAAGTGTCTGTATGTAAGTGTCTCAGTGTCTGTATGTAAGTGTATGTAAGTTTCTGTATGTAAGTGTCTGTATGTAAGTGTCTGTATGTAAGTGTCTGTATATAAGTGTCTGTATGTAAGTGTCTGTATGTAAGTGTATGTAAGTTTCTGTATGTAAGTGTCTATGTAAGTGTCTCAGTGTCTGTATATAAGTGTCTGTTTGTGTCTGTATGTAAGTGTCTGTATGTAAGTGTCTGTATGTAAGTGTCTGTATGTAAGTGTCTGTAAGTGTCTGTATGTAAGTATCTGTATGTAAATGTCTGTGTGTAAGTGTCTGTATGTAAGTGTCTTAGTGTCTGTATGTAAGTTTCTGTATGTAAGTGTCTGTTTGTGTCTGTATGTAAGTGTCTGTATGTAAGTGTCTGTATGTAAGTGGCTGTATGTAAGTGTCTGTAAGTGTCTGTATGTAAGTATCTGTATGTAAGTGTCTGTATGTAAGTTTCGGTATGTAAGTGTCTGTATGTAAGTGTCTGTATGTAAGTGCCTGTTTGTAAGTGTCTGTATGTAAGTGTCTGTATATAAGTGCCTGTATGTAAGTGTCTGTATGTAAGTGTCTCAGTGTCTGTATGTAAGTGTCTGTATGTAAGTGTCTCAGTGTCTGTATGTAAGTGTCTGTATGTAAGCTTCTGTATGTAAGTGTCTGTAAGTAGTGTCTCTATGTAAGTGTCTCAGTGTCTGTATGTAAGTTTCTGTATGTAAGTATCTGTATGTAAATGTCTGTGTGTAAGTGTCTGTATGTAAGTGTCTTAGTGTCTGTATGTAAGTGTCTGTATGTAAGTGTCTGTTTGTGTCTGTATGTAAGTGTCTGTATGTAAGTGTCTGTATGTAAGTGTCTGTATGTAAGTGTCTGTATGTAAGTGTCTGTATGTAAGTGCCTGTTTGTAAGTGTCTGTATGTAAGTGTCTGTATATAAGTGCCTGTATGTAAGTGTCTGTATGTGTCTGTATGTAAGTGTCTGTATGTAAGTGTCTGTATGTAAGTGTCTGTATATAAGTGCCTGTATGTAAGTGTCTGTTTGTGTCTGTATGTAAGTGTCTGTATGTAAGTGTCTGTATGTAAGTGTCTGTATGTAAGTGCCTGTTTGTAAGTGTCTGTATGTAAGTGTCTGTATATAAGTGCCTGTATGTAAGTGTCTGTATGTAAGTGTCTCAGTGTCTGTATGTAAGTGTCTGTATGTAAGTGTCTCAGTGTCTGTATGTAAGTGTCTGTATGTAAGTGTCTGTTTGTGTCTGTATGTAAGTGTCTGTATGTAAGTGTCTGTATGTAAGTGTCTGTATGTAAGTGTCTGTATGTAAGTGTCTGTATGTAAGTGCCTGTTTGTAAGTGTCTGTATGTAAGTGTCTGTATATAAGTGCCTGTATGTAAGTGTCTGTATGTAAGTGTCTCAGTGTCTGTATGTAAGTGTCTGTATGTAAGTGTCTCAGTGTCTGTATGTAAGTGTCTGTATGTAAGCTTCTGTATGTAAGTGTCTGTAAGTAGTTTCTCTATGTAAGTGTCTCAGTGTCTGTATGTAAGTTTCTGTATGTAAGTGTCTCAATGTAAGTGTCTGTATATAAGTGTCTGTATGTAAGTGTCTGTATGTAAGTGTATGTAAGTGTCTGTATGTAAGTGTCTGTATGTAAGTGTCTCAGTGTCTGTATGTAAGTGTATGTAAGTTTCTGTATGTAAGTGTCTGTATGTAAGTGTCTGTATGTAAGTGTCTGTATGTAAGTGTCTGTATATAAGTGTCTGTATGTAAGTGTCTGTATGTAAGTGTATGTAAGTTTCTGTATGTAAGTGTCTATGTAAGTGTCTCAGTGTCTGTATGTAAGTGTCTGTATGTAAGCGTCTGTATGTGTCTATGTAAGTGTCTCAGTGTCTGTATTTAAGTGTCTGTATGTAAGTGTATGTAAGTTTCTGTATGTGTCTATGTAAGTGTTTCAGTGTCTGTATGTAAGTGTCTGTATGTAAGTGTCTGTATGTAAGTGTCTGTATGTAAGTGTCTGTATATAAGTGTCTGTATGTAAGTGTCTGTATGTAAGCTTCTGTATGTAAGTGTCTGTAAGTAGTGTCTCTATGTAAGTGTCTCAGTGTCTGTATGTGTCTGTATGTAAGTGTCTCAATGTAAGTGTCTGTATGTAAGTGTCTGTATGTACGTGTCTCAAGGTAAGTGTCTGTATGTAATTGTCTGTATGTAAGTGTCTTTATGTAAGAGTCTGTATGCAAGTGTCTGTATGTACGTGTCTAAGTGTCTGTATGTAAGTGTCTCTATGTAAGAGTCTGTATGTAAGTGTCAGTATGTAAGTGTCCAAGTGTCTGTATGTAAGGGTCTGTATGTAAGTGTCTATATGTAAGTGTCTGTATGTAAGTGTCTGTATGTAAGTGTCTGTATGTAAGTATCTGTATGTAAATGTCTGTGTGTAAGTGTCTGTATGTAAGTGTCTGTATGTAAGTGTCTGTATGTAAGTGTCTGTATGTAAGTGCCTGTTTGTAAGTGTCTGTATGTAAGTGTCTGTATATAAGTGCCTGTATGTAAGTGTCTGTATGTAAGTGTCTCAGTGTCTGTATGTAAGTGTCTGTATGTAAGTGTCTCAGTGTCTGTATGTAAGTGTCTGTATGTAAGTGTCTGTTTGTGTCTGTATGTAAGTGTCTGTATGTAAGTGTCTGTATGTAAGTGTCTGTATGT
The DNA here is from genome assembly GCF_048934315.1 of Petromyzon marinus. Classification (NCBI taxonomy): domain Eukaryota; kingdom Metazoa; phylum Chordata; class Hyperoartia; order Petromyzontiformes; family Petromyzontidae; genus Petromyzon; species Petromyzon marinus. The sequence goes on along the minus strand of NW_027423056.1, from coordinate 463,468 downwards.
AAGTGTCTGTATGTAAGTGTCTGTATGTAAGTGCCTGTTTGTAAGTGTCTGTATGTAAGTGTCTGTATATAAGTGCCTGTATGTAAGTGTCTGTATGTAAGTGTCTCAGTGTCTGTATGTAAGTGTCTGTATGTAAGTGTCTCAGTGTCTGTATGTAAGTGTCTGTATGTAAGCTTCTGTATGTAAGTGTCTGTAAGTAGTTTCTCTATGTAAGTGTCTCAGTGTCTGTATGTAAGTTTCTGTATGTAAGTGTCTCAATGTAAGTGTCTGTATATAAGTGTCTGTATGTAAGTGTCTGTATGTAAGTGTATGTAAGTTTCTGTATGTAAGTGTCTATGTAAGTGTCTCAGTGTCTGTATGTAAGTGTCTGTATGTAACTGTCTGAATGTAAGTGTCTGTATATAAGTGTCTGTATGTAAGTGTCTGTATGTAAGTGTATGTAAGTGTCTGTATGTAAGTGTCTGTATGTAAGTGTCTCAGTGTCTGTATGTAAGTGTATGTAAGTTTCTGTATGTAAGTGTCTGTATGTAAGTGTCTGTATGTAAGTGTCTGTATGTAAGTGTCTGTATATAAGTGTCTGTATGTAAGTGTCTGTATGTAAGTGTATGTAAGTTTCTGTATGTAAGTGTCTATGTAAGTGTCTCAGTGTCTGTATGTAAGTGTCTGTTTGTGTCTGTATGTAAGTGTCTGTATGTAAGTGTCTGTATGTAAGTGTCTGTATGTAAGTGTCTGTAAGTGTCTGTATGTAAGTATCTGTATGTAAATGTCTGTGTGTAAGTGTCTGTATGTAAGTGTCTTAGTGTCTGTATGTAAGTTTCTGTATGTAAGTGTCTGTTTGTGTCTGTATGTAAGTGTCTGTATGTAAGTGTCTGTATGTAAGTGGCTGTATGTAAGTGTCTGTAAGTGTCTGTATGTAAGTATCTGTATGTAAGTGTCTGTATGTAAGTTTCGGTATGTAAGTGTCTGTATGTAAGTGTCTGTATGTAAGTGTCTGTATGTAAGTGCCTGTTTGTAAGTGTCTGTATGTAAGTGTCTGTATATAAGTGCCTGTATGTAAGTGTCTGTATGTAAGTGTCTCAGTGTCTGTATGTAAGTGTCTGTATGTAAGTGTCTCAGTGTCTGTATGTAAGTGTCTGTATGTAAGCTTCTGTATGTAAGTGTCTGTAAGTAGTGTCTCTATGTAAGTGTCTCAGTGTCTGTATGTAAGTTTCTGTATGTAAGTATCTGTATGTAAATGTCTGTGTGTAAGTGTCTGTATGTAAGTGTCTTAGTGTCTGTATGTAAGTGTCTGTATGTAAGTGTCTGTTTGTGTCTGTATGTAAGTGTCTGTATGTAAGTGTCTGTATGTAAGTGTCTGTATGTAAGTGTCTGTATGTAAGTGTCTGTATGTAAGTGCCTGTTTGTAAGTGTCTGTATGTAAGTGTCTGTATATAAGTGCCTGTATGTAAGTGTCTTTATGTGTCTGTATGTAAGTGTCTGTATGTAAGTGTCTGTATGTAAGTGTCTGTATGTAAGTGTCTGTATGTAAGTGTCTGTATATAAGTGCCTGTATGTAAGTGTCTGTTTGTGTCTGTATGTAAGTGTCTGTATGTAAGTGTCTGTATGTAAGTGTCTGTATGTAAGTGCCTGTTTGTAAGTGTCTGTATGTAAGTGTCTGTATATAAGTGCCTGTATGTAAGTGTCTGTATGTAAGTGTCTCAGTGTCTGTATGTAAGTGTCTGTATGTAAGTGTCTCAGTGTCTGTATGTAAGTGTCTGTATGTAAGTGTCTGTTTGTGTCTGTATGTAAGTGTCTGTATGTAAGTGTCTGTATGTAAGTGTCTGTATGTAAGTGTCTGTATGTAAGTGTCTGTATGTAAGTGCCTGTTTGTAAGTGTCTGTATGTAAGTGTCTGTATATAAGTGCCTGTATGTAAGTGTCTGTATGTGTCTGTATGTAAGTGTCTGTATGTAAGTGTCTGTATGTAAGTGTCTGTATGTAAGTGTCTGTATGTAAGTGTCTGTATATAAGTGCCTGTATGTAAGTGTCTGTTTGTGTCTGTATGTAAGTGTCTGTATGTAAGTGTCTGTATGTAAGTGTCTGTATGTAAGTGCCTGTTTGTAAGTGTCTGTATGTAAGTGTCTGTATATAAGTGCCTGTATGTAAGTGTCTGTATGTAAGTGTCTCAGTGTCTGTATGTAAGTGTCTGTATGTAAGTGTCTCAGTGTCTGTATGTAAGTGTCTGTATGTAAGTGTCTGTTTGTGTCTGTATGTAAGTGTCTGTATGTAAGTGTCTGTATGTAAGTGTCTGTATGTAAGTGCCTGTTTGTAAGTGTCTGTATGTAAGTGTCTGTATATAAGTGCCTGTATGTAAGTGTCTGTATGTAAGTGTCTCAGTGTCTGTATGTAAGTGTCTGTATGTAAGTGTCTCAGTGTCTGTATGTAAGTGTCTGTATGTAAGCTTCTGTATGTAAGTGTCTGTAAGTAGTTTCTCTATGTAAGTGTCTCAGTGTCTGTATGTAAGTTTCTGTATGTAAGTGTCTCAATGTAAGTGTCTGTATATAAGTGTCTGTATGTAAGTGTCTGTATGTAAGTGTATGTAAGTGTCTGTATGTAAGTGTCTGTATGTAAGTGTCTCAGTGTCTGTATGTAAGTGTATGTAAGTTTCTGTATGTAAGTGTCTGTATGTAAGTGTCTGTATGTAAGTGTCTGTATGTAAGTGTCTGTATATAAGTGTCTGTATGTAAGTGTCTGTATGTAAGTGTATGTAAGTTTCTGTATGTAAGTGTCTATGTAAGTGTCTCAGTGTCTGTATGTAAGTGTCTGTATGTAAGCGTCTGTATGTGTCTATGTAAGTGTCTCAGTGTCTGTATTTAAGTGTCTGTATGTAAGTGTATGTAAGTTTCTGTATGTGTCTATGTAAGTGTTTCAGTGTCTGTATGTAAGTGTCTGTATGTAAGTGTCTGTATGTAAGTGTCTGTATGTAAGTGTCTGTATATAAGTGTCTGTATGTAAGTGTCTGTATGTAAGCTTCTGTATGTAAGTGTCTGTAAGTAGTGTCTCTATGTAAGTGTCTCAGTGTCTGTATGTGTCTGTATGTAAGTGTCTCAATGTAAGTGTCTGTATGTAAGTGTCTGTATGTACGTGTCTCAAGGTAAGTGTCTGTATGTAATTGTCTGTATGTAAGTGTCTTTATGTAAGAGTCTGTATGCAAGTGTCTGTATGTACGTGTCTAAGTGTCTGTATGTAAGTGTCTCTATGTAAGAGTCTGTATGTAAGTGTCAGTATGTAAGTGTCCAAGTGTCTGTATGTAAGGGTCTGTATGTAAGTGTCTATATGTAAGTGTCTGTATGTAAGTGTCTGTATGTAAGTGTCTGTATGTAAGTATCTGTATGTAAATGTCTGTGTGTAAGTGTCTGTATGTAAGTGTCTGTATGTAAGTGTCTGTATGTAAGTGTCTGTATGTAAGTGCCTGTTTGTAAGTGTCTGTATGTAAGTGTCTGTATATAAGTGCCTGTATGTAAGTGTCTGTATGTAAGTGTCTCAGTGTCTGTATGTAAGTGTCTGTATGTAAGTGTCTCAGTGTCTGTATGTAAGTGTCTGTATGTAAGTGTCTGTTTGTGTCTGTATGTAAGTGTCTGTATGTAAGTGTCTGTATGTAAGTGTCTGTATGTAAGTGTCTGTATGTAAGTGTCTGTATGTAAGTGCCTGTTTGTAAGTGTCTGTATGTAAGTGTCTGTATATAAGTGCCTGTATGTAAGTGTCTGTATGTAAGTGTCTCAGTGTCTGTATGTAAGTGTCTGTATGTAAGTGTCTCAGTGTCTGTATGTAAGTGTCTGTATGTAAGCTTCTGTATGTAAGTGTCTGTAAGTAGTTTCTCTATGTAAGTGTCTCAGTGTCTGTATGTAAGTTTCTGTATGTAAGTGTCTCAATGTAAGTGTCTGTATATAAGTGTCTGTATGTAAGTGTCTGTATGTAAGTGTATGTAAGTTTCTGTATGTAAGTGTCTATGTAAGTGTCTCAGTGTCTGTATGTAAGTGTCTGTATGTAACTGTCTGAATGTAAGTGTCTGTATATAAGTGTCTGTATGTAAGTGTCTGTATGTAAGTGTCTGTATGTAAGTGTCTGTATATAAGTGTCTGTATGTAAGTGTCTGTATGTAAGTGTATGTAAGTTTCTGTATGTAAGTGTCTATGTAAGTGTCTCAGTGTCTGTATGTAAGTGTCTGTATGTAAGCGTCTGTATGTGTCTATGTAAGTGTCTCAGTGTCTGTATTTAAGTGTCTGTATGTAAGTGTATGTAAGTTTCTGTATGTGTCTATGTAAGTGTTTCAGTGTCTGTATGTAAGTGTCTGTATGTAAGTGTCTGTATGTAAGTGTCTGTATGTAAGTGTCTCAGTGTCTGTATGTAAGTGTCTGTATGTAAGTGTCTCAGTGTCTGTATGTAAGTGTCTGTATGTAAGCTTCTGTATGTAAGTGTCTGTAAGTAGTTTCTCTATGTAAGTGTCTCAGTGTCTGTATGTAAGTTTCTGTATGTAAGTGTCTCAATGTAAGTGTCTGTATATAAGTGTCTGTATGTAAGTGTCTCAGTGTCTGTATGTAAGTGTCTGTATGTAAGTGTCTCAGTGTCTGTATGTAAGTGTCTGTATGTAAGCTTCTGTATGTAAGTGTCTGTAAGTAGTTTCTCTATGTAAGTGTCTCAGTGTCTGTATGTAAGTTTCTGTATGTAAGTGTCTCAATGTAAGTGTCTGTATATAAGTGTCTGTATGTAAGTGTCTGTATGTAAGTGTATGTAAGTTTCTGTATGTAAGTGTCTATGTAAGTGTCTCAGTGTCTGTATGTAAGTGTCTGTATGTAACTGTCTGAATGTAAGTGTCTGTATATAAGTGTCTGTATGTAAGTGTCTGTATGTAAGTGTCTGTATGTAAGTGTCTGTATATAAGTGTCTGTATGTAAGTGTCTGTATGTAAGTGTATGTAAGTTTCTGTATGTAAGTGTCTATGTAAGTGTCTCAGTGTCTGTATGTAAGTGTCTGTATGTAAGCGTCTGTATGTGTCTATGTAAGTGTCTCAGTGTCTGTATTTAAGTGTCTGTATGTAAGTGTATGTAAGTTTCTGTATGTGTCTATGTAAGTGTTTCAGTGTCTGTATGTAAGTGTCTGTATGTAAGTGTCTGTATGTAAGTGTCTGTATGTAAGTGTCTGTATATAAGTGTCTGTATGTAAGTGTCTGTATGTAAGCTTCTGTATGTAAGTGTCTGTAAGTAGTGTCTCTATGTAAGTGTCTCAGTGTCTGTATGTGTCTGTATGTAAGTGTCTCAATGTAAGTGTCTGTATGTAAGTGTCTGTATGTACGTGTCTCAAGGTAAGTGTCTGTATGTAATTGTCTGTATGTAAGTGTCTTTATGTAAGAGTCTGTATGCAAGTGTCTGTATGTACGTGTCTAAGTGTCTGTATGTAAGTGTCTCTATGTAAGAGTCTGTATGTAAGTGTCAGTATGTAAGTGTCCAAGTGTCTGTATGTAAGGGTCTGTATGTAAGTGTCTATATGTAAGTGTCTGTATGTAAGTGTCTGTATGTAAGTGTCTGTATGTAAGTATCTGTATGTAAATGTCTGTGTGTAAGTGTCTGTATGTAAGTGTCTTAGTGTCTGTATGTAAGTGTCTGTATGTATGTGCAAGATGGCGCCGATGATGGCAGCCTCGGCCGGTTGGTGCGCCCTGTTTTGTCCAGTTTTGTCTTGTTTTGTCTTGAGAGGGGCTTGCTGTTCAACACACTCGTGCTGGTGAGAGAGGCCTGCTGTTCATCACACCCGTGCTGGTGAGAGAGGCCTGCTGTTTTGGGGCCTGCTGTTCATCACACCCGTGCTGGTGAGAGAGGCCTGCTGTTCAGTACACCCGTGTTGAGGGGCCTGCTGTTCAGCACACCCTTGCTGGTGAGAGAGGCCTGCTGTTCAACACACCCGTGCTGGTGAGAGGGGCCTGCTTTTCAGCACACCCTTGCTGGTGAGAGAGGCCTGCTGTTCAACACACCTGTGCTGGTGAGAGGGGCCTGCTTTTCAGCACACCCGTGCTGGTGAGAGAGGCCTGCTGTTCAACACACCCGTGCTGGTGAGAGGGGCCTGCTTTTCAGCACACCCGTGCTGGTGAGAGGGGCCTGCTGTTCAGCACACCCGTGCTGGTGAGAGAGGCCTGCTGTTCAGCTCACACGTGTTGAGGGGCCTGCTGTTCAGCACACCCGTGCTGGTGAGAGGGGCCTGCTGTTCATCACATCCGTGTTGGTGAGAGGGGCCTGCTGTTCAGCACACCGGTGCTGGTGAGAGAGGCCTGCTGTTCAGCACACCCGTGTTGAGGGGCCTGCTGTTCAGCACACCCGTGCTGGTGAGAGGGGCCTGCTGTTGAGGGGCCTACTGTTCAGCACACCCGTGTTGGTGAGAGAGGCCTGCTGTTCAGCACACCCGTGTTGAGGGGCCTACTGTTCAGCACACCCGTGCTGGTGAGAGGGGCCTGCTGTTCAACAGACCCGTGCTGGTGAGAGGGGCCTACTGTTCAGCACACCCGTGCTGGTGAGAGGGGCCTGCTGTTCAACACACCCGTGCTGGTGAGAGGGGCCTGCTGTTCAACACACCCGTGCTGGTGAGAGGGGCCTGCTGTTCATCACACCCGTGCTGGTGAGAGAGGCCTACTATTCATCACACCCGTGCTGGTGTGAGGGGCGTGCTGTTCATCACCCCCGTGTTGGTGAGAGGGGCCTGCTGTTCACTTCCATGCTGGTGAGAGAGGCCTACTGTTCATCACACCCGTGTTGGTGAGAGGGGCCTGCTGTTCACCACTCCCATGCTGGTGAGAGGGGCCTACTGTTCAACACACCAGTGCTGGTGAGAGAGTCCTGCTGTTCAGCACACCCGTGCTGGTGCGAAGATGGCGCTGATGATGGTAGCCTCAGCCGGTCGGTGCGCCCTGTTTTGTCTTGTTTTGTCTGTCAATTCAGTGTTTTGCCAAGATTTTCGGAGTTCTCTAACAAGAGACGAACTTTTAAATATCAGGGAAACAACTCCTGTGGATTTAATTCCTACTTTTCTGCTTCCAGCGGCAGAATTAGTAGGCATTCTAGTCAATGCCGCGCTAGGCTTTGCTCAAGCAACGAAACGCCGCCCAAGGGGTAAACGGTCGGGGGCTCTAGTACGGCTACGCAGACGCGGGATCCGAACAGTGCTTCCGAGCTTTTTCCTCTCCAACGTACGTTCAATGTACAACAAAATGGATGAACTTCAGCTACTGATGGTAAAAAACAAAGACTTTCTTTCAGCTTCTGCATTGTGCTTCACGGAAACATGGCTGTGTGATTTGATTCCGGACACTTCGCTACAACTAGCAGGATTCCATCTTGTAAGATCGGATCGTGACATAGCACTCTCCGGCAAGACGAAAGGCGGTGGTATTTGTTTTTACATTAACAGTGGCTGGTGTGTAGATGTCACAGTGATTCTGCAACATTGTTCTCCACTCCTTGAATCAATTTTTATAACCTGTAAACCGTTTTACTCGCCTCGCGAGTTCGCGTCGCTCATTTTGGTCGGAGTTTATTTGCCGCCTTGTCCTCAGGTTAAAGAGGCCCAACGCATGCTCGCCGATCAGATTCTGAGTGTGGAGCGATCAAATCCAGATTCGTTGGTTATCGTACTTGGCGACTTTAACAAAGGTAATCTCAGCCACGAACTCCCCAAATACATACAATTCATTAAATGCCCAACCAGAGAAGGGAACACTCTGGATCACTGTTACACTACAGTCAGTAGAGCCTACCACGCCGTCCCCCGAGCAGCACTAGGACACTCTGACCATGCCATGGTCCACCTGATTCCTGCATACAGGCAGAAACTAAAACTCTGTAAACCTGCTGTGAGGACATCTAAACAGTGGACCAGTGAGGCTGTGGAAGATTTGCGGGCGTGCTTAGACTGTACTGACTGGGATATGTTCACGACTGCTACCAATAGTCTGGATGAACTCACAGAGGCTGTGACGTCCTACATCAGCTTCTGTGAGGACTGCTGTATCCCAACACGTACCAGGGTGAACTTTAACAACAATAAGCCCTGGTTCTCAGCAAAGCTCAGAAGGTTGAGGTTGGAGAAGGAGGAAGCGTTTAGGAGTGGAGATAGAGACAGATTCAAGGAGTCGAAGAACAGGTTTAGCAAAGCGGTGAGAGAGGCTAAACGACTGTACTCAGAGAGACTAAAACACCAGTTCTCTACAAACGACGCTGCTTCTGTCTGGAGAGGGCTCAGGCAGATCACCAACTACAAACCCAGAGCCCCCCACACCACTAACGACTCCCGCCTAGCCAACGACCTGAACGAGTTCTACTGTAGATTTGAAAGACAATTGGACTGTCCTGAACCACCCCTTCCAACCCAAGAGGCCCCATCCCCCACCAATACTACAGAGACGACTATCTCCTTTCAGGAGGGAGAAGTTAATAGACTTTTCAAGAGGCAGAATCCACGCAAAGCAGCCGGGCCGGACTCTGTCTCTCCAGCCACCCTCAGGCACTGCGCTGACCAGCTGTCTCCGGTGTTCACCAACATCTTTAACACCTCCCTGGAGACATGCCATGTACCAGCCTGTCTCAAGTCCTCCACCATCATCCCTGTGCCCAAAAAGCTAAGGCCAACAGGACTAAATGATTACAGACCGGTCGCCCTTACATCTGTGGTAATGAAGTCTTTTGAGCGCCTGGTCCTGGCACACCTCAAAGCCATCACAGACCCTCTCCTGGACCCCCTTCAGTTTGCCTACAGAGCCAACAGGTCTGTGGACGATGCAGTTAACATGGCCCTCCACTTCACCCTACAGCATCTGGACGCCCCAGCATCCTACGCCAGGATCCTGTTTGTGGACTTCAGCTTTGCCTTCAACACCATCATCCCTGCCCTGCTTCAGGACAAGCTCTTCCAGCTGAACGTGCCATACACCACCTGTAAATGGATCACAGACTTCCTGTCTGACAGGAAGCAGTGCGTTAAGCTGGGAACACAAGTCTCTGGCTCCAGGTCCATCAGCACCGGAACTCCTCAGGGCTGCGTCCTTTCCCCTCTGCTCTTCTCCCTGTATACCAACAGCTGCACCTCCAATCATCTGTCCGTCAAACTATTGAAGTTTGCGGATGACACCACCCTCATTGGGCTGATCTCTGGTGGGGATGAGTCTGACTATAGGTGGGAAGCTGACAATCTGGTGACCTGGTGTAGCCAGAACAACTTAGAGCTAAATGCTCTAAAGACAGTTGAGATGGTTGTGGACTTCAGGAAGAATACAGCACCACTCACCCCCATCACCCTGTTAGACTCCCCAGTAAAAATTGTAGAGTCCTTCCGCTTCCTGGGCACTATTCTCTCCCGGGACCTCAAGTGGGAATTGAACATCAGCTCCCTCACCAAGAAAGCTCAACAGAGGATGTACTTTCTACGGCAGCTGAAGAAATTCAACCTGCCAAAGACAATGATGGTGCAATTCTATACAGCGATCATTGAATCCATCCTCACCTCCTCCATAACCGTCTGGTACGCTGCTGCCACTGCCAAGGACAAGAGCAGACTGCAGCGTATCATCCACACTGCTGAGAAGGTAATTGCCTGCAATCTACCGACCCTCGAGGACCTGCACACGACAAGGTCTATGAGGCGAGCGAGGAAGATTATGGCCGATTTCTCCCACCCTGGACACTCTCTGTTTCAGCTACTCCCCTCCGGCAGAAGGCTTCGGTCCATCAGGACCAAAACCTCACGCCATAAAAACAGTTTCTTCCCATCTGCTGCTGGCCTGTTAAACAAGGCCAAGGGCTAACACTGTTTTTAACATTTGATCTACATAACGACACGTTGCTGATATTAACTATGTTTCCCTATTTGTATTTTTAAATTATATCTTAAAGCTATTTTATATTCGATATTTATTTAATTTTATATACTTCAGCCCCTTAGTGTTAGACTTTTAACCCTTATTATAGTAAGACTTGTTTAAAACTTATTTAAGATTTTAGATTCCTATATGTTGAATGTATGCACCATCCTGCCAAAGTAAATTCCGTGTCGGTGTGAACTTACATGGCGAATAAAACCCTTTCTGATTCTGATTCTAAGTGTCTGTTTGTGTCTGTATGTAAGTGTCTGTATGTAAGTGTCTGTATGTAAGCGTCTGTATGTAAGTGGCTGTATGTAAGTGTCTGTAAGTGTCTGTATGTAAGTGTCTGTATATAAGTGTCTGTATGTAAGTGTCTGTATGTAAGTATCTGTATGTAAATGTCTGTGTGTAAGTGTCTGTATGTAAGTGTCTTAGTGTCTGTATGTAAGTGTCTGTATGTAAGTGTCTGTTTGTGTCTGTATGTAAGTGTCTGTATGTAAGTGGCTGTATGTAAGTGTCTGTAAGTGTCTGTATGTAAGTATCTGTATGTAAGTGTCTGTATGTAAGTTTCTGTATGTAAGTGTATGGTTGTAAGTGTCTGTATGTAAGTGTCTGTATGTAAGTGCCTGTTTGTAAGTGTCTGTATGTAAGTGTCTGTATATAAGTGCCTGTATGTAAGTGTCTGTATGTAAGTGTCTCAGTGTCTGTATGTAAGTGTCTGTAAGTAGTGTCTCTATGTAAGTGTCTCAGTGTCTGTATGTAAGTTTCTGTATGTAAGTGTCTCAATGTAAGTGTCTGTATGTAAGTGTCTGTATGTCAGTGTCACAGTGTCTGTATGTAAGTGTCTGTATGTAAGTGTCTCAGTGTCTGTATGTAAGTGTCTGTATGTAAGCGTCTGTATGTGTCTATGTAAGTGTCTCAGTGTCTGTATTTAAGTGTCTGTATGTAAGTGTCTGTATGTAAGTGTCTCAGTGTCTGTATGTAAGTGTATGTAAGTGTCTGTATGTAAGTGTCTGTATGTAAGTGTATGTAACTTTCTGTATGTGTCTATGTAAGTGTTTCAGTGTCTGTATGTAAGTGTCTGTATGTAAGTGTCTGTATGTAAGTGTCTGTATGTAAGTGTCTGTATATAAGTGTCTGTATGTAAGTGTCTGTATGTAAGCTTCTGTATGTACGTGTCTGTAAGTAGTGTCTCTATGTAAGTGTCTCAGTGTCTGTATGTAAGTGTCTGTATGTAAGTGTCTCAATGTAAGTGTCTGTATGTAAGTGTCTGTATGTACGTGTCTCAAGGTAAGTGTCTGTATGTAATTGTCTGTATGTAAGTGTCTTTATGTAAGAGTCTGTATGCAAGTGTCTGTATGTACGTGTCTAAGTGTCTGTATGTAAGTATCTCTATGTAAGAGTCTGTATGTAAGTGTCAGTATGTAAGTGTCTAAGTGTCTGTATGTAAGGGTCTGTATGTAAGTGTCTATATGTAAGTGTCTGTATGTAAGTGTCTGTATGTAAGTGTCTGTATGTAAGTATCTGTATGTAAGTGTCTGTATGTAAGTGTCTGTATGTAAGTGTCTGTATGTAAGTGTCTGTATGTAAGTGTCTCAGTATCTGTATGTAAGTGTCTGTATGTAAGTGTATGTAAGTGTCTGTATGTAAGTGTCTGTATGTAAGTGTCTTTATGTAAGTGGCTGTATGTAAGTGTCTGTAAGTGTCTGTATGTAAGTATCTGTATGTAAGTGTCTGTATGTAAGTTTCTGTATGTAAGTGTATGTTTGTAAGTGTCTGTATGTAAGTGTCTGTATGTAAGTGCCCGTTTGTAAGTGTCTGTATGTAAGTGTCTGTATATAAGTGCCTGTATGTAAGTGTCTGTATGTAAGTGTCTCAGTGTCTGTATGTAAGTGTCTGTATGTAAGTGTCTCAGTGTCTGTATGTAAGTGTCTGTATGTAAGCTTCTGTATGTAAGTGTCTGTAAGTAGTGTCTCTATGTAAGTTTCTGTATGTAAGTGTCTCAATGTAAGTGTCTGTATGTAAGTGTCTGTATGTCAGTGTCACAGTGTCTGTATGTAAGTGTCTGTATGTAAGTGTCTGTATGTCAGTGTCACAGTGTCTGTATGTAAGCGTCTGTATGTGTCTATGTAAGTGTCTCAGTGTCTGTATTTAAGTGTCTGTATGTAAGTGTCTGTATGTAAGTGTCTCAGTGTCTGTATGTAAGTGTATGTAAGTGTCTGTATGTAAGTGTCTGTATGTAAGTGTCTCAGTGTCTGTATGTAAGTGTATGTAAGTTTCTGTATGTAAGTGTCTATTTAAGTGTTTCAGTGTCTGTATGTAAGTGTCTGTATGTAAGTGTCTGTATGTAACTGTCTGTATGTAAGTGTCTGTATATAAGTGTCTGTATGTAAGTGTCTGTATGTAAGTGTTTGTATGTAAGTGTCTCAGTATCTGTATGTAAATGTCTTTATGTAAGTGTCTGTATGTAAGTGTCTCAGTGTCTGTTTGTGTCAGTATGTAAGTGTCTGTATGTAAGTGTCTGTATGTAAGTGTCTATGTAAGTGTCTCAGTGTCTGTATGTAAGTGTCTGTATGTAAGTGTCTGTATGTAAGTGTCTTAGTGTCTGTATGTAATTGTCCGTATGTAAGTGTCTTTATGTAAGAGTCTGTATGTAAGTGTCTGTATGTAATGTCGTCTGTCTGTGTGTGTGTGTGTACGCTTAAGGTACACACACACACACAGACAGACGACATTGCCTGGGACTTGACACCTGTCAAGCACGCCGATTATTCACCGGCGTTTTATATCTTTAACCCGTCGATGCCATGTGTTTAAATAAACTCTACTTCCCTGGTGTCTACTTCCTTAACTCGGATAACCCTGTAGGGCAGTGGCTCTTCACAACCTGAGGGTGCGAGATTCCCTTTCTGGGGGGGTACGAGACACGGCCAGATTTGTTTTCTTTAGAAGGTGAAAAAACAAAACGCAAATTTAGCGTGGATACGTTAGTACAACTACTTTGTTTCATCAACCCCTGTGTATTTATTGTGGCCTTACGTCCCACAGGGGGTGCAGAGGAGTTGCTGTGTACAGTAAAACCTTGGATTGCGAGTAACTTGGCCTGCGAGTGTTTGGCGAGACGGGCTACATTTGTAAATAAATATTAACTTGATAAACGAGCGAGGTTCTCGCAATACGCGCAGCGCACGTGTAGACACGCTTTGTACTGCCGGGCGTCACGTGATCACAACTGATGTACCGAGTGCTCTGATTATACGCGAGTGCTTTGGATTACAAAACACGTTTCCGGAACGAATCGAGCTCGCGATCCCACGGTTTCTACCGTATCGACGTTGTACGACGTTGTTAACGGCTGAGAGCCACAAGGGGTGGCAGGCTGCGGTCAAGGTGAAGAGACACCGCTCTCGGGGGAAGGACGGCCGGGGGTTGAAACGATAAAAGGGAGAGAGGGCGAAGGGGGAGGAGGAGGGGAACGCCTAAATGCGCCCGAATGAGCGAGCTGAAAAATAACGCTCCAACATTTACCTCTCCTGAGACAGCTCTGATTCCAGGACGTTCACCGCGTTCAAGGCGTCTCTGAGGTCATTCTCCAAGACGCGCTCTTTTGCTTTCGCTCCGTTGAGTTCGCTCTGGAAGGTAAACGACGCCCCAAGATGCGGCGCCGGGCGACGCGAATTGCCACATTTGTGCGCGCAAAAAAGAGCATCCGCAGCGACGACAATTGACGCAATTCTAACACGCGTTTGCAAACGATAACGCTCACAGGGAAGTGTTGCGCGGGTTATTATTTTACCCGTAGATTTAAGAAACGTTCGAAATACCTTGCTTTCGTTTTTCAGCGTTTCCATGGCGGCTATCCGCTGTTCCATTTGACAGACGGCTTCTTGGAGTGAAGCTCTCTCTCGTTTGAACGCGTCTAAGGATTCCTTCACGCAAGACACGACACGAGACCAACACTTCCTACGATACCCCAAGATGTGTTTATTGCACCACGGTGGGCGTAAGCTCTCGGATGCCGTAGCGATAGGTTTTACCCTTTTAACTGGCACCAAAAACTGACACCTTTATTCAAGGCATCATGTCTGCAATAACCGCAACACAAGCAGTCAAAATGCAAGCAAAAAAGAGACAACTCTGATAATGATATTGGCACTGTCCTTGAATTTGATTGGTCCACACCCGAGACGGCTTTTCTTAGAGCCTAGTCTCCACTGGTGTTGGACCAGAAGACGCCAAAAGGCGTACAACTCAAAAACAGCGCACTATCAAGTATTGAGGGCTCGGGGTGAGAATTTACATTATGAGACCTCCTTTGCCAGTAACAAGATATAGGAATAGGTTTTTACCCTTTTAACTGGCACCAAAAACTGACACCTTTATTCAAGGCATCATGTCTGCAATAACCGCAACACAAGCAGTCAAAATGCAAGCAAAAAGACAACTCTGATAACGATATTGGCACTGTCCTTGAATTTGATTGGTCCACACCCGAGACGGCTTTTCTTAGAGCCTAGTCTCCACTGGTGTTGGACCAGAAGACGCCAAAAGGCGTACAACTCAAAAACAGCGCACTATCAGAGTATTGAGGGCTCGGGGTGAGCATTTACATTATGAGACCTCCTTTGCCAGTAACAAGATATAGGAATAGGTTTTTACCCTTTTAACTGGCACAAAAAACTCAAATTCAAGGACAGTGCCATTATTATTATCAGAGTTGTCTCTTTTGTTTGCATTTTGACTGCTTGTGTTGTGGTTATTGCAGACATGATGCCTTGAATAAAGGTGTCAGTTTTTCGTGCCAGTTTAAAAGGGTAGAACCTATTACTATATCTTGTTACTGGCAAAGGAGGTCTCATAATGTAAATGCTCTCGGATGCCGTCTGAACGTTCCCTTTCTCTCCCCCCTCCCCCCCCCCCACGTGCTCCCCGAGCCTCTCAGGAGCTCAACGTGAAACGCCTTGCCAAGCAAAACAAAAAATATTGGGACGCGACCCAAACGCCGTTGCGAGCACAGCGACGGAGACCGACGCAGTGGCCGGCGTTCCGTGTTTGATAAAATCGAAAAGCACCGTTAGACCTCCTTTGCCAGTGCCAAAATATAATAATATAATAGGGGTTTTCCCCCTTTTTTCTGGCAACAAAACTGAAACCTTTTTATACAAGGATTCATGTCGCTGCATCGACCACAATACCTGCAGTCAAAACGCAAACAAAAAAACCTACTATGATAATATATATGTGGCATTGTCCTTGAAACTGATTGGTCCACACCTAGGGACGGCTTTCTTTTGAGCCTCGACCCAATTGGTGCTAGACCACATGACGCCAAAAGGCGTCACACAGCTCAAAGACAATGCACTATCCAGGTAATGAGGGCTCGGGGTGAGCATCTACATCATTGGACCTCCTTTGCCAGTGCCAAAATATAATAATAGAGGGGTTTTCCCCCTTTTTTTGGCAACAAAACTGAAACCTTTTTTTACGAGGAGTCACGTCGCTGCATTGACCACAATATACCTGCAGTCAAAATTCAAACAAAAAACCTACTATGATAATATATGTGGCATTGTCCTTGAAACTGATTGGTCCACGCCAAAAGGCGTCACACAGCTCAAAGACAATGTACGCCTTTTGGCGTCATCTTGTCGAGCACCAATTGGGTCGAGGCTCAAAAGAAAGCCGTCCCTTGGTGTGGACCAATCAGTTTCAAGGACAATGCCACATATATATTATCATAGTAGGTTTTTTGTTTGCATTTTGACTGCAGGTATTGTGGTTATTGCAGTGACGTGAATCCTCGTAAAAAGGTTTCAGTTTTATTGCCAGAAAAAAGGGGAAAAACCCTATTATTATAAATCGAAAAGCGATTGTGTTTTCTTTTGGGGAACAAAGTGCGAGCCCCAATACGGCAACGCTGCATAGCTTGCTCAAGCAGGTGACTTCGCTGGCGGAAAACAATCCCAACGCAATTGAACCATTTCAGAGAAGTGGGGCGGGTGGGAAGATAAATCGAAATCATTTAATGTAGCTGCTACAAAGCTTTGGAACCATCTAGCATCGTCTCTTAGCACCTTCACTCTGTCATCTCTGTCCTCACCTAAACCGACTGTTAAGATCACAAAAGTTTCAAATGTGAATGTAAATAGTACAATCTAATTGATTTATTTTAAAAATGTGAACCTGTGTAATTGTTCAAATAGAATGATTTGCTGAGCCACCATTGACAAAGAGCTTTTTTGGCTCATTGGGCTTTACTTGGCTAATGAACTTGTGAACTACAATCGCGACGTTGAACGTCGTCCGCTCTTCTGGCTGATATTGCGATAGACGACATTGAAATGTGCTCACCAGTGTTTCGCGATGTTTCATGTCGTTATTGTCGCTTGCAATCTTCAAATTACCTAAAAATATTAATCGAGTGATAATATTAATTAAGGATTACCAATAAACGTTGGACAACGATGAAAATATATTAAACAGACGTTAACAATGTACACTCCTGATAGAGGTCAAATGTCACACGTGCGATAAATAATTAACACTCGCAATGGTCACTGACACTCTCAAAACGTTGCCTACCTATTTCTGTATTTTTTTCACGAATATTTCTTTCAAGCCTGCTACGAATCTCAGCTTCTTCGCTGCGCCTGATAAAAAAAAAACATAACAAGACATCTGCCTCATTTAATTGTTAAAAAAAATGTCATACGCAACGCAGTACACAATCAATGCAAGACGAAAATCGTCCCCGTGTAGCCTTAACAGACTGTTGGGTCAAGTGCTGCTCGTGAGCATCATTGTTAAGGCCGGCACGGTACACGAGGGGGTGGGTGGCCAGCACCACGCCCGGCCGCCTTTGTCTCCCCAGTGGCAATGTTCACACACCGCACCAGGGTACTCATTTGAGGCCGAGTTGAGTGGAGGCCCGGGACCGGTTCGGATAATCGTCACGCGGACGTTGTGTTCGTGATGTGCGGCAGAAGCCAGATTAAACGATGCAGAAAACTGCATCGGTAAACAAACTGTACTCTATTATTGGTTCTTTCGGTAAAGTCACCACGTAGAAGGGAAACAATAAAATAATAAAAATATAAAACGATAAAATTCTCACGTGTGAAAACCACATATCAAGAAAATTTTCTTGCAGTGGTTTTCACACCTGACGATGATTGCTTGCGTTGCAGTCGAAACGTCGTGAGAATTTAATTGTTTTATATTTTTATTATTTTAGTGTTTCCCTTCTACGTGGTGACTTTACCGAAAGAACCAAGAATATAAATCGCTGCAGTCACGAAAGCTTTAAATAAAAATTTAAACTGTACTGTATTTGTTTTGCTTTACAGATACAACAACAGTCAGAGATGTTCTACGCAATGCAGCGCCTTCTCCTTAGTAGCTCCCAACGTCTGAAATTCACAAACTTGAAAACTCGCTAATAACTTAATTGGGGGAAACACGAAGCAACTGTCGCCCCCTACTGCAAAATAATTGCAGACCCAGCGCATCGTGGCTGCTTCTCCCTCTCCCCCCTCCTCCGTTCCGAACAATGATGGACTCGTCCGTCTGAACAAAGCTCGTCGCTTTCCGTGGTGCTAACGTTGAAACAAGGAAAAAATAAACCGGCATGCTAATCCCTCACACTAACATTCTGCCTTTAACATCCTGCTAATCCAACACATTAACACAGCTATTTCAATGCTAAATTATTCTGTTGATATGTAAACTCGGACTTTAACACCCTGCTAATCCAACACATTAACACAGCTACTTCAATGCTAAATCCTTCTGTTGATATGTAAACTCTGACTTTAACATAGCTACTTCCGTGACCAGTCACATGCTGATCCCTCACACTAACATCATGCTAATCTCCCAGTTACATTCTAATTTGTTGACTTTAACATCCTGCTAATCCAACACATTAACACAGCTACATCAATGCTAAATCCTTATGTTGATATGTAAACTCGGACTTTAACATAGCTACTTCCGTGACCAGTCACATGCTGATCCCTCACGTTAACATTCTGCTAATCTCCCAGTTACATGCTAATTCCTCACATCAACATCATGCTAATCTCCCAGTTACATGCTAATTCCTCACATTAACATCCTGCTAATCTCCCAGTTACATGCTAATTCCTCACATCAACATCATGCTAATCCAACACATTAACTTAGCTACTTCAATGCTAAATCCTTCTGTTGATATGTAAACTCTGACTTTAACATAGCTACTTCCGTGACCAGTCACATGCTGATCCCTCACACTAACATCATGCTAATCTCCCAGTTACATGCTAATTTCTG
Source organism: Petromyzon marinus (assembly GCF_048934315.1). NCBI lineage: Eukaryota > Metazoa > Chordata > Hyperoartia > Petromyzontiformes > Petromyzontidae > Petromyzon > Petromyzon marinus. Next base: position 445,276 of record NW_027423056.1, on the reverse strand, counting down.
ACTTTAACATCCTGCTAATCCAACACATTAACACAGCTACATCAATGCTAAATCCTTATGTTGATATGTAAACTCGGACTTTAACATAGCTACTTCCGTGACCAGTCACATGCTGATCCCTCACGTTAACATTCTGCTAATCTCCCAGTTACATGCTAATTCCTCACATCAACATCATGCTAATCTCCCAGTTACATGCTAATTCCTCACATTAACATCCTGCTAATCTCCCAGTTACATGCTAATTCCTCACATCAACATCATGCTAATCTCCCAGTTACATGCTAATTCCTCACATTAACATCATGCTAATCCAACACATTAACTTAGCTACTTCAATGCTAAATCCTTCTGTTGATATGTAAACTCCTAAGTCAAGGGGCTCTGCTCCTCCCACCCAGCTTAAAAGACGCTGCCAAGCTTAGCAGTGTTCACTCGAGCGCCGTCTTCCCGACAGTTCTGTTTCTTCACCTGAGGAAGGCTACTTGTGTTGTGGCCGAAACGTCGTGAGAATTTTATTTTGTTTTATTTTTATTATTTTATTTCCATTCTACGTGGTGGTGACTTTACCGAAAGAACCAAGAATATGAATCCCTGCAGTCACGAAAGCTTTAAATGGAAATTTAAACTGTACTGTATTTGTTTTGCTTTACAGATACCACAACAGTCAGAGATGTTCTACGCAATGCAGCGCCTTCTCCTTAGTAGCTCCCAACGTCTGAAATTCACAAACTTGAAAACTCGCTAATAACTTAATTGGGGGAAACACGAAGCAATTGTCGCCCCCTACTGCAAAACAATTGCAGACCCCCTTCTAAACGTGAACACTGCGGGGCAGTGTCCTTCACTGCAAGGCCGGCGGGCCACGAGCGGCCCCTGGTGGCCTCTTGTGCGGCCCCTGACAATACCCAGATCTGAAATCACCTCCCCATCGTCGTCGTCGTCGTCGTCCTCGTGTGCTGCTGTCAAACCCAGCAGTGTTAAAACGTGTGGCGGCCCTCACGCTGTACCGTGTCTTATCGGCGGACGTGCCCCACCCCCCCCGACCCGCCCTCGCCCTCCGCCACCTCTGAAAATGAGTGAAGAACACCACCGTGGTGCTTTCCTGCGTCAACCAGCGTAGTACGTGACAATAGCGACGCAACGATAATTAACATCTTCTTTGGTTCTTTCGGTAAAGTCACCATCACGTAGATTGAGAATAAAATAATAAATTGATAAAATGACACGATAAAATTCTCACATTTCGGGCCACGACACAAGCGGCCTTCATCAGGTGAAGGGACGAGAATGTCTGGAGGACAGCGCTGGAGCGCTGAGGCAGTCTCGTCCCTTCACCTGATGAAGGCCGCTTGTGTTGTGGCCGAAACGTCGTGAGAATTTTATCGTGTTATTAAATTTTATTAATTTATTATTTAATACAATTAATCCTTGCAGTCACGAACGCTTTAAATCGATGATTAATGTCTCGGCACGCGTCACGTTCCGTGTTGTAAAAGTTCACCACTTGCCTCTGGCTGGCTGCTGCTGTCAACTCTTCGTTTGCCTTCTCCAGGTTTTGCACAATCACGTTCAGGTCCCGACGTTCGTGCTGCAGCTTGTCGCACGACAGCCGCTGCCCCGCGGTGCTTGCGGTGAACTCTCGCTCCTTCTCCGCAAAACTTCTCTCCGCGTTTTGCATCCCAGCCTGCATTCAGACCGTACGATGATGAAATCGATGAGGCGGGTGACCCGCTGCATTTGTTCAGATACAGTTAAAAAAGCTTGAGACTTTTCCAAAAAGGCTAAGAGAAAACCATTCCTTATTCTTGATTCTTTCGGTAAAGTCGCCACGTAGAAGGGAAACTATAAAATGATTAAAATATCAAACAATTAAATTCTCACGACGTTTCGACGGCAACACAAGCAATCATCATCAGGTGTGAAAACCACAGCAAGAACATTTGGAATAAGTGGCGGTGAAAAATGTTTCTTGCTGTGGTGTTCACACCTGATGATGATTGCTTGAGTTGCCGTCGAAACGTCGTGAGAATTTTATTGTTGTATATTTTTATTATTTTATTGTTTCCTTTCTACGTGGCGACTTTACCCGAAAGAACCAAGAATATGAATCCCTGCAGTGACAAAAGCTTTAAATCAAAAAGAAAACCATTCCGTTAAAAATATCCAGTTAAGGAATGCAGACAATATTAGCGATGTAATAAATATGAACGGATACATATTCTTAGCTCTTTCAGTAAAGTCACGTTGAAGGGAAACAATAAAAATAATAAAATATATATATAACAATAAAAATTCTCACGACGTTTCGACCATAACACAAACGGTCATCATCAGGTGTGTCGGTTTGCATTAATGTATTTATTTTTAAAACACCATTTAAACACCGTTTAAAAATAAATTAATTAATGCAAACCGACACACCTGATGACGACCGTTTGTGTTATGGTCGAAACGTCGTGAGAATTTTTATTGTTTTAAATATATTTTATTATTTTGTTTCCCTTCAACGTGGTGACTTTACCGAAAGAGCTAAGAATATGAATCGCTGCAGTCACGAAAGCTTTAAATAAAAAAAATGAACGGATAGGTCACCTGCAGCGTGCTTTCAATTTCCCGACGGCGATTTACTTCGAGTTTCAGGGTACCACTTTCTTTCTGCATTTGCTCAAGCCGTGCTTGAAAGTTGCCTGTTAATTCACGCAAAACAAATGAAATCGGGATCGACTTTCACGGTCGGGACGTGCAGACATTTGCCCACCGCGCACACGCACAAACACATCCGGGCTCGTTGGCAATAAAAAGCGGGCAACTTGAAGTGTGCTCTCACGCTCTGTTTCTTCGAGTCGAGCGCAGCTTTCAATGGAATCTTGCAGCTTTTGCGAGGCCATTTTGAGCTCTTCATTTTTTAACTCCAACAGCTCGGACATTTCTTTGGCCTAAGAGCGAAAAGACGGAACTCTCTGTTTGCTAACTACTGAACGACAAAGATAATAATACGACTTTACGCACGGATCTATGAAATGACCTACTGCTGGGCAAGGCGAGTTTTCTGGTTTGAAAGTCATCATTGAAGTCAGATAAGTTGTGTTTACCAGACTGAAATGAACTTGAGAAATCAAGACAAAGAGGTCGAAATGTGCAGATCCCATATATTTCGTTGAACAAATGCGTTTAGGGCACTGAATACGTTCTAAAGTGGAAATAATTCACATTTTAAGCATTATATTGTTATACAGACGTTTGTAAATTGTAAAAGCAATGTATGAACACTGTACACAATGGCAATAGTAGGCGTTAAAGGCAATAGTTTGGGATAGGAACATTAATATATCAGTTTTTATTTGAAGGTGATCTTGATCTTCAAAGGATATTTTATGATTGAGACAGGCATGCCTTTAGGAGCTGCATTTCTTACATTTGAAATCAACAAAAATTAATGAGCCTGAATTATAACAGACCCTTGGGGTTTGAGCTATATATATACACACTGGTTTGTAAAAGGTAATGCATGGTCATTTAATCCAATTTTTTTTTTATCCCAACATGCATTTAAAATGTGAGCAAAAGCGATCAGCTCGTGGATTCGCCCGAACCTGGCTTTCTTTAATCGTCAACTTGTTTACAAAGTCCCACCGCGCTCTTTCCATTTCTTCCACAGCTGCTTCCACTGCGTACGACACACGCGTCATGCATTTAAAATGTGAGCAAAAGCGATGAGCTCATGAATTCGCGCGAACCTGGCTTTCTTTAATCGTCAACTTGTTTACAAAGTCCCACCGCGCTCTCCCCGTCGCTTCCACGGCTGCTTCCACTGCGTACGACACACGCGCGTCGCACGTTCGACAAAGTGGCTGAGCGCGTCAATATTCATCCAGTAAAAACCACAACGGTCATTGATCATCATCGACAGTGCTCTGCGTATCACTGAGCAGCCGTGCATTGCGTCACCCGGCACGAGACTCACCTTTGCACAACGCAATATTCTTGTCATTTTGAGACTTTAAATTCAATTCGCTGAAAGTCACCGCAAACGTCTTTAAGAGAGGATGACAGCGGGGATCCAGCATTAATGTTAAATGTGCACGTGCGTACGTTTATACCGTTACACGTTTCTCAAGAAATACAATTAAATGAAAACAAAATTTAAAAAGCATCACACATTTTACCTTCAGTTCTGCTTTCAGCGACGAATGAACAGCTTCCACTTCTTCTTGTTCTGTTTCAGCTGCCATTATCACCGTGCGGACGTGACCCACGTGAGTCAACGACAAGCAAGTTTAATCACTAAACGTGTTACACCGTCAACGTCCATTATCACCGTACGCACGTGACCCACGTGAGTCAACGACAATCAAGTTTAATCACTAAACGTGTTACACCGTCAATGTCATTATCACCGTACGCATGTGACCCACGTGAGTCAACGACAATCAAGTTTAATCACTAAACGTGTTACACCGTCAACGTCCATTATCACCGTACGCACGTGACCCACGTGAGTCAACGACAAGCAAGTTTAATCACTAAACGTGTAACACCGGCAACGTCCAATGGTCGGCGAATGTTGAGAATGTACCTCTGGTTAATGTTTGTTGCACTGAAGAGGACTGGCCCTTCAGATCGTCACACATCTGCCTGGTGGCACGGATCCTTACGGACACGGGCACATTGCAAGGACGGCGGGTCAGAAAACCTTCGTAGGAACGTATCCGCCATTTTAAGGCAAAGCGCATTGCAGATGAAGATATTCTTGGTTCTTTCGGTGAAGTCACGTAGAAGGGAAACAACAAAATAAAAACTCACCGTGATTTTGTTGTTTTCTGTGACTTTACAGAAAGAACCAAAGAACGTGAATTCCTGCAGTCGCGAAAGTTTTTAAAATGAAAATGCAGAGAGGATGTTGGTGTCATCAACAAGTCGCTCGTTTGTTCTGCCGGCGTGACCTCTGACCTCCACCCAGTAGTCCACTCAGGGGCGGAGCAACAGGGGGGGATGGGGGGGGTCAGCCCCCCCCCCTGAAAATTTGGGGAAGTCGGCAATCGGGATAACCGGATATCCGGCTGCTGCAAAATGCCGCAGGCTGCCACCTTGTGATGCCACCTTGTGTGCTGCCCTGCAGGCTGTCACCTTGTGCTGCCCTGCAGGCTGCCACCTCGTGTGCTGCCCTGCAGGCTACCACCTTGTGTGCTGCCCTGCAGGCTACCACCCCGTGTGCTGCCCTGCAGGCTACCACCTTGTGATGTCACCTTGTGCTGCCCTGCAGACTGCCACCTTGTGCTGCTGCCCTGCCAGCTGCCACCTTGTGATGTCACCTTGTGTGCTGCCACCTCGTGCTGCCCTGTAGGCTGCCACCTTGTGCTGCCCTGCAGGCTGCCACCTTGTGTGCTGCCCTGCAGGCTGTCACCTTGTGCTGCCCTGCAGGCTACCACCTTGTGCTGCCACCTTGTGATGTCACCTTGTGATGTCACCTCGTGCTGCCCTGCAGGCTGCCACCTTGTGTGCTGCCCTGCAGGCTGCCACCTTGCGTGCTGCCCTGCAGGCTGCTTGAGCGGCAGCCTTGCGAACTTATCGAACTTACTGGCCACGTCGGCGGCTCCGACCTATTAATAAACTCCGCAGCTCAAATCCAATAATTAGTTTTATACATTTGTGGTGCCCATTGGAAAACACAAACACACTGAGATATCTCAGAATGTTGAAGTCAGCAACCCCCCCAAAGTCAAAATCCTGGCTCCTCGCCCCTGAGTCCACTGGACATCTCTAAAATCTACCGGACATTTGTTACAAAAAAAAGAGCTTCATTGCTCTTCGGGTTTCTCCAGTAAGCTTAGGAACCTAAACAGAGGACAAAGATGAAATTCGAGGGAAATGAATAACTTCTTACTTCTCCATTAAATCTCCTTTGATGTCAATCACGTCTTGAAGTTGCGCGCTGAGGTGTACATTTTCAAGCTGAAAGGAAACACGACACACACACTTCGCTGAGGTGACGCATACCGCTTCAACACAGTTGTCTGATAATTGTTATCTGACACACAGCACTGATAATAACGTTCGGGTTTCATAAAGCATCGTCAATCATGCAGACAAAGCGATCGCTGAGGAACCACAGACACGAATCTTATTGCTGTCCAGTTGAAGCTACAAACAGATTAGAAGTACCTTTAAATTATTGTCTTGGCAAACCAAGTGTTTCTCTATTTTAGTTAACAATGACGAATGATGAGTGGACACAATTACCAATCATAATGATGACTATGGGGAATCCACAAAAACAACCTAATCGTGATTATAACCAGACGAAATTAATGAGTCTGAAACAATATGCAAATGTAGCAACGTTATTTGAGATGCCACTGCATCTCCCATTGAGCACGGTTGGCTACGTACGGTGTGAAAGAAGTTCAACATACACACACGTAGCACGGTTGGCTACGTACTGTGTGAAAGATGTTCAACATACACACACATAGCACGGTTGGCTACGTACGGTGTGAAAGAAGTTCAACAAACACACACACAGCACGGTTGGCTACGTACGGTGTGAAAGATGTTCCACATACACACACGTAGCACGGTTGGCTACGTACGGTGTGAAAGATGTTCAACATACACACACACATAGCACGGTTGGCTACGTACGGTGTGAAAGAAGTTCAACATACACACACGTAGCACGGTTGGCTACGTACGGTGTGAAAGAAGTTCAACATACACACACATAGCACAGGTGGCTACGTACGGTGTGAAAGAAGTTCAACAAACACACACATAGCACGGTTGGCTACGTACGGTGTGAAAGAAGTTCAACATACACACACACGTAGCACGGTTGGCTACGTACGGTGTGAAAGAAGTTCAACATACACACACGTAGCACGGTTGGCTACGTACGGTGTGAAAGATGTTCAACATACACACACATAGCACGGTTGGCTACGTACGGTGTGAAAGAAGTTCAACATACACACACACACATAGCACGGTTGACTACGTACGGTGTGAAAGAAGTTCAACATACACACACATAGCACGGTTGGCTACGTACGGTGTGAAAGATGTTCAACATACACACACGTAGCACGGTTGGCTACGTACGGTGTGAAAGAAGTTCAACATACACACACGTAGCATGGTTGGCTACGCACGGTGTGAAAGATGTTCAACATGTAAGTGTCTGTATGTAAGTGTCTGTATGTAAGTGTCTGTATGTAAGTGTCTGTATATAAGTGTCTGTATGTAAGTGTCTGTATGTAAGCTTCTGTATGTAAGTGTCTGTAAGTAGTGTCTCTATGTAAGTGTCTCAGTGTCTGTATGTGTCTGTATGTAAGTGTCTCAATGTAAGTGTCTGTATGTAAGTGTCTGTATGTACGTGTCTCAAGGTAAGTGTCTGTATGTAATTGTCTGTATGTAAGTGTCTTTATGTAAGAGTCTGTATGCAAGTGTCTGTATGTACGTGTCTAAGTGTCTGTATGTAAGTGTCTCTATGTAAGAGTCTGTATGTAAGTGTCTAAGTGTCTGTATGTAAGGGTCTGTATGTAAGTGTCTGTATGTAAGTGTCTGTATGTAAGTGTCTGTATGTAAGTATCTGTATGTAAATGTCTGTGTGTAAGTGTCTGTATGTAAGTGTCTTAGTGTCTGTATGTAAGTGTCTGTATGTAAGTGTCTGTTTGTGTCTGTATGTAAGTGTCTGTATGTAAGTGTCTGTATGTAAGTGTCTGTATGTAAGCGTCTGTATGTAAGTGGCTGTATGTAAGTGTCTGTATGTAAGTGTCTCAGTGTCTGTATGTAAGTGTCTGTAAGTAGTGTCTCTATGTAAGTTTCTGTATGTAAGTGTCTCAATGTAAGTGTCTGCATGTAAGTGTCTGTATGTCAGTGTCACAGTGTCTGTATGTAAGTGTCTGTATGTAAGTGTCTCAGTGTCTGTATGTAAGTGTCTGTATGTAAGCGTCTGTATGTGTCTATGTAAGTGTCTCAGTGTCTGTATTTAAGTGTCTGTATGTAAGTGTCTGTATGTAAGTGTCTCAGTGTCTGTATGTAAGTGTATGTAAGTTTCTGTATGTAAGTGTCTATGTAAGTGTTTCAGTGTCTGTATGTAAGTGTCTGTATGTAAGTGTCTGTATGTAACTGTCTGTATGTAAGTGTCTGTATATAAGTGTCTGTATGTAAGTGTCTGTATGTAAGTGCATGTAAGTTTCTGTATGTAAGTGTCTATGTAAGTGTCTCAGTGTCTGTATGTAAGTGTCTGTATGTAACTGTCTGAATGTAAGTGTCTGTATATAAGTGTCTGTATGTAAGTGTCTGTATGTAAGTGTATGTAAGTGTCTGTATGTGTCTCAGTGTCTGTATGTAAGTGTATGTAAGTTTCTGTATGTAAGTGTCTATGTAAGTGTTTCAGTGTCTGTATGTAAGTGTCTGTATGTAAGTGTCTGTATGTAACTGTCTGTATGTAAGTGTCTGTATATAAGTGTCTGTATGTAAGTGTCTATGTGTCTCAGTGTCTGTATGTAAGTGTCTGTATGTAAGCGTCTGTATGTGTCTATGTAAGTGTCTCAGTGTCTGTATTTAAGTGTCTGTATGTAAGTGTCTGTATGTAAGTGTCTCAGTGTCTGTATGTAAGTGTATGTAAGTGTCTATATGTAAGTGTCTGTATGTAAGTGTCTGTATGTAAGTGTCTGTATGTAAGTATCTGTATGTAAATGTCTGTGTGTAAGTGTCTGTATGTAAGTGTCTTAGTGTCTGTATGTAAGTGTCTGTATGTAAGTGTCTTAGTGTCTGTATGTAAGCGTCTGTATGTAAGTGGCTGTATGTAAGTGTATGTAAGTGTCTGTATGTAAGTGTCTGTATGTAAGTGTATGTAAGTTTCTGTATGTGTCTATGTAAGTGTTTCAGTGTCTGTATGTAAGTGTCTGTATGTAAGTGTCTGTATGTAAGTGTCTGTATATAAGTGTCTGTATGTAAGTGTCTGTATGTAAGCTTCTGTATGTAAGTGTCTGTAAGTAGTGTCTCTATGTAAGTGTCTCAGTGTCTGTATGTGTCTGTATGTAAGTGTCTCAATGTAAGTGTCTGTATGTAAGTGTCTGTATGTACGTGTCTCAAGGTAAGTGTCTGTATGTAATTGTCTGTATGTAAGTGTCTTTATGTAAGAGTCTGTATGCAAGTGTCTGTATGTACGTGTCTAAGTGTCTGTATGTAAGTGTCTCTATGTAAGAGTCTGTATGTAAGTGTCAGTATGTAAGTGTCTAAATGTCTGTATGTAAGGGTCTGTATGTAAGTGTCTATATGTAAGTGTCTGTATGTAAGTGTCTGTATGTAAGTGTCTGTATGTAAGTGTCTGTTTGTGTCTGTATGTAAGTGTCTGTATGTAAGTGTCTGTATGTAAGCGTCTGTATGTAAGTGGCTGTATGTAAGTGTCTGTATGTAAGTATCTGTATCTAAGTGTCTATATGTAAGTTTCTGTATGTAAGTGTATGTTTGTAAGTGTCTGTATGTAAGTGTCTGTATGTAAGTGTATGTAAGTTTCTGTATGTAAGTGTCTATGTAAGTGTTTCAGTGTCTGTATGTAAGTGTCTGTATGTAAGTGTCTGTATGTAACTGTCTGTATGTAAGTGTCTGTATATAAGTGTCTGTATGTAAGTGTCTGTATGTAAGTGTATGTAAGTTTCTGTATGTAAGTGTCTATGTGTCTCAGTGTCTGTATGTAAGTGTCTGTATGTAAGCGTCTGTATGTGTCTATGTAAGTGTCTCAGTGTCTGTATTTAAGTGTCTGTATGTAAGTGTCTGTAAGTTTATGTATGTGTCTATGTAAGTGTTTCAGTGTCTGTATGTAAGTGTCTGTATGTAAGTGTCTGTATGTAAGTGTCTGTATATAAGTGTCTGTATGTAAGTGTCTGTATTTAAGCTTCTGTATGTAAGTGTCTGTAAGTAGTGTCTCTATGTAAGTGTCTCAGTGTCTGTATGTGTCTGTATGTAAGTGTCTCAATGTAAGTGTCTGTATGTAAGTGTCTGTATGTACGTGTCTCAAGGTAAGTGTCTGTATGTAATTGTCTGTATGTAAGTGTCTTTATGTAAGAGTCTGTATGCAAGTGTCTGTATGTACGTGTCTAAGTGTCTGTATGTAAGTGTCTCTATGTAAGAGTCTGTATGTAAGTGTCTAAGTGTCTGTATGTAAGGGTCTGTATGTAAGTGTCTGTATGTAAGTGTCTGTATGTAAGTGTCTGTATGTAAGTATCTGTATGTAAATGTCTGTGTGTAAGTGTCTGTATGTAAGTGTCTTAGTGTCTGTATGTAAGTGTCTGTATGTAAGTGTCTGTATGTAAGCGTCTGTATGTAAGTGGCTGTATGTAAGTGTCTGTATGTAAGTGTCTGTATGTAAGCGTCTGTATGTAAGTGGCTGTATGTAAGTGTCTGTATGTAAGTGTCTCAGTGTCTGTATGTAAGTGTCTGTAAGTAGTGTCTCTATGTAAGTTTATGTATGTAAGTGTCTCAATGTAAGTGTCTGTATGTAAGTGTCTGTATGTCAGTGTCACAGTGTCTGTATGTAAGTGTCTGTATGTAAGTGTCTCAGTGTCTGTATGTAAGTGTCTGTATGTAAGCGTCTGTATGTGTCTATGTAAGTGTCTCAGTGTCTGTATTTAAGTGTCTGTATGTAAGTGTCTGTATGTAAGTGTCTCAGTGTCTGTATGTAAGTGTATGTAAGTTTCTGTATGTAAGTGTCTATGTAAGTGTTTCAGTGTCTGTATGTAAGTGTCTGTATGTAAGTGTCTGTATGTAACTGTCTGTATGTAAGTGTCTGTATATAAGTGTCTGTATGTAAGTGTCTGTATGTAAGTGCATGTAAGTTTCTGTATGTAAGTGTCTATGTAAGTGTCTCAGTGTCTGTATGTAAGTGTCTGTATGTAACTGTCTGAATGTAAGTGTCTGTATATAAGTGTCTGTATGTAAGTGTCTGTATGTAAGTGTATGTAAGTGTCTGTATGTGTCTCAGTGTCTGTATGTAAGTGTATGTAAGTTTCTGTATGTAAGTGTCTATGTAAGTGTTTCAGTGTCTGTATGTAAGTGTCTGTATGTAAGTGTCTGTATGTAACTGTCTGTATGTAAGTGTCTGTATATAAGTGTCTGTATGTAAGTGTCTATGTGTCTCAGTGTCTGTATGTAAGTGTCTGTATGTAAGCGTCTGTATGTGTCTATGTAAGTGTCTCAGTGTCTGTATTTAAGTGTCTGTATGTAAGTGTCTGTATGTAAGTGTCTCAGTGTCTGTATGTAAGTGTATGTAAGTGTCTATATGTAAGTGTCTGTATGTAAGTGTCTGTATGTAAGTGTCTGTATGTAAGTATCTGTATGTAAATGTCTGTGTGTAAGTGTCTGTATGTAAGTGTCTTAGTGTCTGTATGTAAGTGTCTGTATGTAAGTGTCTTAGTGTCTGTATGTAAGTGTCTGTATGTAAGCGTCTGTATGTAAGTGGCTGTATGTAAGTGTCTGTAAGTGTCTGTATGTAAGTATCTGTATCTAAGTGTCTGTATGTAAGTGTCTGTATGTAACTGTCTGTATGTAAGTGTCTGTATATAAGTGTCTGTATGTAAGTGTCTATGTGTCTCAGTGTCTGTATGTAAGTGTCTGTATGTAAGCGTCTGTATGTGTCTATGTAAGTGTCTCAGTGTCTGTATGTAAGTGTCTGTATGTAAGTGTCTCAGTGTCTGTATGTAAGTGTATGTAAGTGTCTATATGTAAGTGTCTGTATGTAAGTGTCTGTATGTAAGTATCTGTATGTAAATGTCTGTGTGTAAGTGTCTGTATGTAAGTGTCTTAGTGTCTGTATGTAAGTGTCTGTATGTAAGTGTCTGTTTGTGTCTGTATGTAAGTGTCTGTATGTAAGCGTCTGTATGTAAGTGGCTGTATGTAAGTGTCTGTAAGTGTCTGTATGTAAGTATCTGTATCTAAGTGTCTGTATGTAAGTTTCTGTATGTAAGTGTATGTTTGTAAGTGTCTGTATGTAAGTGTCTGTATGTAAGTGCCTGTTTGTAAGTGTCTGTATGTAAGTGTCTGTATATAAGTGCCTGTATGTAAGTGTCTGTATGTAAGTGTCTGTATATAAGTGTCTGTATGTAAGTGTCTGTATGTAAGTATCTGTATGTAAATGTCTGTGTGTAAGTGTCTGTATGTAAGTGTCTGTATGTAAGTGTCTGTATGTAAGTATCTGTATGTAAATGTCTGTAAGTGTCTGTATGTAAGTGTCTTAGTGTCTGTATGTAAGTGTCTGTATGTAAGTTTCTGTATGTAAGTGTCTGTATGTAAGTGTCTGTATGTAAGTGGCTGTATGTAAGTGTCTGTAAGTGTCTGTATGTAAGTATCTGTATGTAAGTGTCTGTATGTAAGTTTCTGTTTTTAAGTGTCTGTATGTAAGTGTCTGTATGTAAGTGTCTGTATGTAAGTGCCTGTTTGCAAGTGTCTGTATGTAAGTGTCTCAGTGTCTGTATGTAAGTGTCTGTATGTAAGCTTCTGTATGTAAGTGTCTGTAAGTAGTGTCTCTATGTAAGTGTCTCAGTGTCTGTATGTAAGTTTCTGTATGTAAGTATCTGTATGTAAATGTCTGTGTGTAAGTGTCTGTATGTAAGTGTCTTAGTGTCTGTATGTAAGTGTCTGTATGTAAGTGTCTGTTTGTGTCTGTATGTAAGTGTCTGTATGTAAGTGTCTGTATGTAAGTGTCTGTATGTAAGTGGCTGTATGTAAGTGTCTGTAAGTGTCTGTATGTAAGTATCTGTATGTAAGTGTCTGTATGTAAGTTTCTATATGTAAGTGTCTGTATGTAAGTGTCTGTATGTAAGTGTCTGTATGTAAGTGCCTGTTTGTAAGTGTCTCAGTGTCTGTATGTAAGTGTATGTAAGTTTCTGTATGTAAGTGTCTATGTAAGTGTTTCAGTGTCTGTATGTAAGTGTCTGTATGTAAGTGTCTGTATGTAACTGTCTGTATGTAAGTGTCTGTATATAAGTGTCTGTATGTAAGTGTCTGTATGTAAGTGTCTGTATATAAGTGTCTGTATGTAAGTGTCTATGTAAGTGTCTCAGTGTCTGTATGTAAGTGTCTGTATATAAGTGTCTGTATGTAAGTGTCTGTATGTAAGTGTATGTAAGTGTCTGTATGTAAGTGTCTCAGTGTCTGTATGTAAGTGTATGTAAGTTTCTGTATGTAAGTGTCTATGTAAGTGTTTCAGTGTCTGTATGTAAGTGTCTGTATGTAAGTGTCTGTATGTAACTGTCTGTATGTAAGTGTCTGTATATAAGTGTCTGTATGTAAGTGTCTCAGTGTCTGTATGTAAGTGTATGTAAGTGTCTGTATGTAAGTGTCTGTATGTAAGTGTATGTAAGTTTCTGTATGTGTCTATGTAAGTGTTTCAGTGTCTGTATGTGTCTGTATGTAAGTGTCTGTATATAAGTGTCTGTATGTAAGTGTCTCAATGTAAGTGTCTGTATGTAAGTGTCTGTATGTACGTGTCTCAAGGTAAGTGTCTGTATGTAATTGTCTGTATGTAAGTGTCTTCATGTAAGAGTCTGTATGCAAGTGTCTGTATGTACGTGTCTAAGTGTCTGTATGTAAGTGTCTCTATGTAAGAGTCTGTATGTAAGTGTCAGTATGTAAGTGTCTAAGTGTCTGTATGTAAGGGTCTGTATGTAAGTGTCTATATGTAAGTGTCTGTATGTAAGTGTCTGTATGTAAGTGTCTGTATGTAAGTGTCTGTATGTAAGTATCTGTATGTAAATGTCTGTGTGTAAGTGTCTGTATGTAAGTGTCTTAGTGTCTGTATGTAAGTGTCTGTATGTAAGTGTCTGTTTGTGTCTGTATGTAAGTGTCTGTATGTAAGTGTCTGTATGTAAGTGTCTGTATGTAAGCGTCTGTATGTAAGTGGCTGTATGTAAGTGTCTGTATATAAGTGCCTGTATGTAAGTGTCTGTATGTAAGTGTCTCAGTGTCTGTATGTAAGTGTCTGTATGTAAGTGTCTCAGTGTCTGTATGTAAGTGTCTGTATGTAAGCTTCTGTATGTAAGTGTCTGTAAGTAGTGTCTCTATGTAAGTTTCTGTATGTAAGTGTCTCAATGTAAGTGTCTGTATGTAAGTGTCAGTATGTAAGTGTCTAAGTGTCTGTATGTAAGGGTCTGTATGTAAGTGTCTATATGTAAGTGTCTGTATGTAAGTGTCTGTATGTAAGTGTCTGTATGTAAGTATCTGTATGTAAATGTCTGTGTGTAAGTGTCTGTATGTAAGTGTCTTAGTGTCTGTATGTAAGTGTCTGTATGTAAGTGTCTGTTTGTGTCTGTATGTAAGTGTCTGTATGTAAGTGTCTGTATGTAAGTGTCTGTATGTAAGCGTCTGTATGTAAGTGGCTGTATGTAAGTGGCTGTATGTAAGTGTCTGTATATAAGTGCCTGTATGTAAGTGTCTGTATGTAAGTGTCTCAGTGTCTGTATGTAAGTGTCTGTATGTAAGTGTCTCAGTGTCTGTATGTAAGTGTCTGTATGTAAGCTTCTGTATGTAAGTGTCTGTAAGTAGTGTCTCTATGTAAGTTTCTGTATGTAAGTGTCTCAATGTAAGTGTCTGTATGTAAGTGTCTGTATGTCAGTGTCACAGTGTCTGTATGTAAGTGTCTGTATGTAAGTGTCTCAGTGTCTGTATGTAAGTGTCTGTATGTAAGCGTCTGTATGTGTCTATGTAAGTGTCTCAGTGTCTGTATTTAAGTGTCTGTATGTAAGTGTCTGTATGTAAGTGTCTCAGTGTCTGTATGTAAGTGTATGTAAGTTTCTGTATGTAAGTGTCTATGTAAGTGTTTCAGTGTCTGTATGTAAGTGTCTGTATGTAAGTGTCTGTATGTAACTGTCTGTATGTAAGTGTCTGTATATAAGTGTCTGTATGTAAGTGTCTGTATGTAAGTGCATGTAAGTTTCTGTATGTAAGTGTCTATGTAAGTGTCTCAGTGTCTGTATGTAAGTGTCTGTATGTAACTGTCTGAATGTGTCTGTATATAAGTGTCTGTATGTAAGTGTCTGTATGTAAGTGTATGTAAGTGTCTGTATGTGTCTCAGTGTCTGTATGTAAGTGTATGTAAGTTTCTGTATGTAAGTGTCTATGTAAGTGTTTCAGTGTCTGTATGTAAGTGTCTGTATGTAAGTGTCTGTATGTAACTGTCTGTATGTAAGTGTCTGTATATAACTGTCTGTATGTAAGTGTCTATGTGTCTCAGTGTCTGTATGTAAGTGTCTGTATGTAAGCGTCTGTATGTGTCTATGTAAGTGTCTCAGTGTCTGTATTTAAGTGTCTGTATGTAAGTGTCTGTATGTAAGTGTCTCAGTGTCTGTATGTAAGTGTATGTAAGTGTCTGTATGTAAGTGTCTGTATGTAAGTGTATGTAAGTTTCTGTATGTGTCTATGTAAGTGTTTCAGTGTCTGTATGTAAGTGTCTGTATGTAAGTGTCTGTATGTAAGTGTCTGTATGTAAGTGTCTGTATATAAGTGTCTGTATGTAAGTGTCTGTATGTAAGCTTCTGTATGTAAGTGTCTGTAAGTAGTGTCTCTATGTAAGTGTCTCAGTGTCTGTATGTGTCTGTATGTAAGTGTCTCAATGTAAGTGTCTGTATGTAAGTGTCTGTATGTACGTGTCTCAAGGTAAGTGTCTGTATGTAATTGTCTGTATGTAAGTGTCTTTATGTAAGAGTCTGTATGCAAGTGTCTGTATGTACGTGTCTAAGTGTCTGTATGTAAGTGTCTCTATGTAAGAGTCTGTATGTAAGTGTCAGTATGTAAGTGTCTAAGTGTCTGTATGTAAGGGTCTGTATGTAAGTGTCTATATGTAAGTGTCTGTATGTAAGTGTCTGTATGTAAGTGTCTGTATGTAAGTATCTGTATGTAAATGTCTGTGTGTAAGTGTCTGTATGTAAGTGTCTTAGTGTCTGTATGTAAGTGTCTGTTTGTGTCTGTATGTAAGTGTCTGTATGTAAGTGTCTGTATGTAAGTGGCTGTATGTAAGTGTCTGTAAGTGTCTGTATGTAAGTATCTGTATGTAAGTGTCTGTATGTAAGTTTCGGTATGTAAGTGTCTGTATGTAAGTGTCTGTATGTAAGTGTCTGTATGTAAGTGTCTCAGTGTCTGTATGTAAGTGTATGTAAGTTTCTGTATGTAAGTGTCTGTATGTAAGTGTCTCAGTGTCTGTATGTAAGTGTCTGTATGTAAGTGTCTCAGTGTCTGTATGTAAGTGTCTGTATGTAAGCTTCTGTATGTAAGTGTCTGTAAGTAGTGTCTCTATGTAAGTGTCTCAGTGTCTGTATGTAAGTTTCTGTATGTAAGTGTCTGTATGTAAGTGTCTGTATGTAAGTGTCTGTATGTAAGTGTCTGTATGTAAGTGTCTGTATGTAAGTGGCTGTATGTAAGTGTCTGTAAGTGTCTGTATGTAAGTATCTGTATGTAAGTGTCTGTATGTAAGTTTCTGTATGTAAGTGTCTGTATGTAAGTGTCTGTATGTAAGTGTCTGTATGTAAGTGCCTGTTTGTAAGTGTCTCAGTGTCTGTATGTAAGTGTATGTAAGTTTCTGTATGTAAGTGTCTATGTAAGTGTTTCAGTGTCTGTATGTAAGTGTCTGTATGTAAGTGTCTGTATGTAACTGTCTGTATGTAAGTGTCTGTATATAAGTGTCTGTATGTAAGTGTCTGTATGTAAGTGTATGTAAGTTTCTGTATGTAAGTTTCTGTATGTAAGTGTCTATGTAAGTGTCTCAGTGTCTGTATGTAAGTGTCTGTATGTAAGTGTCTGTATATAAGTGTCTGTATGTAAGTGTCTCAGTGTCTGTATGTAAGTGTATGTAAGTTTCTGTATGTAAGTGTCTATGTAAGTGTTTCAGTGTCTGTATGTAAGTGTCTGTATGTAAGTGTCTGTATGTAACTGTCTGTATGTAAGTGTCTGTATATAAGTGTCTGTATGTAAGTGTCTCAGTGTCTGTATGTAAGTGTATGTAAGTAGTGTCTCTATGTAAGTGTCTCAGTGTCTGTATGTAAGTTTCTGTATGTAAGTATCTGTATGTAAATGTCTGTGTGTAAGTGTCTGTATGTAAGTGTCTGTATGTAAGTGTCTGTATGTAAGTGTCTGTATGTAAGTGGCTGTATGTAAGTGTCTGTAAGTGTCTGTATGTAAGTATCTGTATGTAAGTGTCTGTATGTAAGTTTCTGTATGTAAGTGTCTGTATGTAAGTGTCTGTATGTAAGTGTCTGTATGTAAGTGCCTGTTTGTAAGTGTCTCAGTGTCTGTATGTAAGTGTATGTAAGTTTCTGTATGTAAGTGTCTATGTAAGTGTTTCAGTGTCTGTATGTAAGTGTCTGTATGTAAGTGTCTGTATGTAACTGTCTGTATGTAAGTGTCTGTATATAAGTGTCTGTATGTAAGTGTCTGTATGTAAGTGTATGTAAGTTTCTGTATGTAAGTTTCTGTATGTAAGTGTCTATGTAAGTGTCTCAGTGTCTGTATGTAAGTGTCTGTATGTAAGTGTCTGTATATAAGTGTCTGTATGTAAGTGTCTCAGTGTCTGTATGTAAGTGTATGTAAGTTTCTGTATGTAAGTGTCTATGTAAGTGTTTCAGTGTCTGTATGTAAGTGTCTGTATGTAAGTGTCTGTATGTAACTGTCTGTATGTAAGTGTCTGTATATAAGTGTCTGTATGTAAGTGTCTCAGTGTCTGTATGTAAGTGTATGTAAGTAGTGTCTCTATGTAAGTGTCTCAGTGTCTGTATGTAAGTTTCTGTATGTAAGTATCTGTATGTAAATGTCTGTGTGTAAGTGTCTGTATGTAAGTGTCTGTATGTAAGTGTCTGTATGTAAGTGTCTGTATGTAAGTGGCTGTATGTAAGTGTCTGTAAGTGTCTGTATGTAAGTATCTGTATGTAAGTGTCTGTATGTAAGTTTCTGTATGTAAGTGTCTGTATGTAAGTGTCTGTATGTAAGTGTCTGTATGTAAGTGCCTGTTTGTAAGTGTCTGTATGTAAGTGTCTGTATATAAGTGCCTGTATGTAAGTGTCTGTATGTAAGTGTCTCAGTGTCTGTATGTAAGTGTCTGTATGTAAGTGTCTCAGTGTCTGTATGTAAGTGTCTGTATGTAAGCTTCTGTATGTAAGTGTCTGTAAGTAGTGTCTCTATGTAAGTGTCTCAGTGTCTGTATGTAAGTTTCTGTATGTAAGTGTCTGTATGTAAGTGTCTGTATGTAAGTGTCTGTATGTAAGTGTCTGTATGTAAGTGTCTGTATGTAAGTGGCTGTATGTAAGTGTCTGTAAGTGTCTGTATGTAAGTATCTGTATGTAAGTGTCTGTATGTAAGTGTCTGTATGTAAGTGTCTGTATGTAAGTGCCTGTTTGTAAGTGTCTCAGTGTCTGTATGTAAGTGTATGTAAGTTTCTGTATGTAAGTGTCTATGTAAGTGTTTCAGTGTCTGTATGTAAGTGTCTGTATGTAAGTGTCTGTATGTAACTGTCTGTATGTAAGTGTCTGTATATAAGTGTCTGTATGTAAGTGTCTGTATGTAAGTGTATGTAAGTTTCTGTATGTAAGTTTCTGTATGTAAGTGTCTATGTAAGTGTCTCAGTGTCTGTATGTAAGTGTCTGTATGTAAGTGTCTGTATATAAGTGTCTGTATGTAAGTGTCTCAGTGTCTGTATGTAAGTGTATGTAAGTTTCTGTATGTAAGTGTCTATGTAAGTGTTTCAGTGTCTGTATGTAAGTGTCTGTATGTAAGTGTCTGTATGTAACTGTCTGTATGTAAGTGTCTGTATATAAGTGTCTGTATGTAAGTGTCTCAGTGTCTGTATGTAAGTGTATGTAAGTAGTGTCTCTATGTAAGTGTCTCAGTGTCTGTATGTAAGTTTCTGTATGTAAGTATCTGTATGTAAATGTCTGTGTGTAAGTGTCTGTATGTAAGTGTCTGTATGTAAGTGTCTGTATGTAAGTGTCTGTATGTAAGTGGCTGTATGTAAGTGTCTGTAAGTGTCTGTATGTAAGTATCTGTATGTAAGTGTCTGTATGTAAGTTTCTGTATGTAAGTGTCTGTATGTAAGTGTCTGTATGTAAGTGTCTGTATGTAAGTGCCTGTTTGTAAGTGTCTCAGTGTCTGTATGTAAGTGTATGTAAGTTTCTGTATGTAAGTGTCTATGTAAGTGTTTCAGTGTCTGTATGTAAGTGTCTGTATGTAAGTGTCTGTATGTAAGTGTCTGTATGTAAGTGTATGTAAGTTTCTGTATGTAAGTTTCTGTATGTAAGTGTCTATGTAAGTGTCTCAGTGTCTGTATGTAAGTGTCTGTATGTAAGTGTCTGTATATAAGTGTCTGTATGTAAGTGTCTGTATGTAAGTGTATGTAAGTGTCTGTATGTAAGTGTCTGTATGTAAGTGTCTCAGTGTCTGTATGTAAGTGTATGTAAGTTTCTGTATGTAAGTGTCTGTATGTAAGTGTCTCAGTGTCTGTATGTAAGTGTCTGTATGTAAGTGTCTCAGTGTCTGTATGTAAGTGTCTGTATGTAAGCTTCTGTATGTAAGTGTCTGTAAGTAGTGTCTCTATGTAAGTGTCTCAGTGTCTGTATGTAAGTTTCTGTATGTAAGTGTCTGTATGTAAGTGTCTGTATGTAAGTGTCTGTATGTAAGTGTCTGTATGTAAGTGTCTGTATGTAAGTGGCTGTATGTAAGTGTCTGTAAGTGTCTGTATGTAAGTATCTGTATGTAAGTGTCTGTATGTAAGTTTCTGTATGTAAGTGTCTGTATGTAAGTGTCTGTATGTAAGTGTCTGTATGTAAGTGCCTGTTTGTAAGTGTCTCAGTGTCTGTATGTAAGTGTATGTAAGTTTCTGTATGTAAGTGTCTATGTAAGTGTTTCAGTGTCTGTATGTAAGTGTCTGTATGTAAGTGTCTGTATGTAACTGTCTGTATGTAAGTGTCTGTATATAAGTGTCTGTATGTAAGTGTCTGTATGTAAGTGTATGTAAGTTTCTGTATGTAAGTTTCTGTATGTAAGTGTCTATGTAAGTGTCTCAGTGTCTGTATGTAAGTGTCTGTATGTAAGTGTCTGTATATAAGTGTCTGTATGTAAGTGTCTCAGTGTCTGTATGTAAGTGTATGTAAGTTTCTGTATGTAAGTGTCTATGTAAGTGTTTCAGTGTCTGTATGTAAGTGTCTGTATGTAAGTGTCTGTATGTAACTGTCTGTATGTAAGTGTCTGTATATAAGTGTCTGTATGTAAGTGTCTCAGTGTCTGTATGTAAGTGTATGTAAGTAGTGTCTCTATGTAAGTGTCTCAGTGTCTGTATGTAAGTTTCTGTATGTAAGTATCTGTATGTAAATGTCTGTGTGTAAGTGTCTGTATGTAAGTGTCTGTATGTAAGTGTCTGTATGTAAGTGTCTGTATGTAAGTGGCTGTATGTAAGTGTCTGTAAGTGTCTGTATGTAAGTATCTGTATGTAAGTGTCTGTATGTAAGTTTCTGTATGTAAGTGTCTGTATGTAAGTGTCTGTATGTAAGTGTCTGTATGTAAGTGCCTGTTTGTAAGTGTCTCAGTGTCTGTATGTAAGTGTATGTAAGTTTCTGTATGTAAGTGTCTATGTAAGTGTTTCAGTGTCTGTATGTAAGTGTCTGTATGTAAGCGTCTGTATGTGTCTATGTAAGTGTCTCAGTGTCTGTATTTAAGTGTCTGTATGTAAGTGTCTGTATGTAAGTGTCTCAGTGTCTGTATGTAAGTGTATGTAAGTTTCTGTATGTAAGTGTCTATGTAAGTGTTTCAGTGTCTGTATGTAAGTGTCTGTATGTAAGTGTCTGTATGTAACTGTCTGTATGTAAGTGTCTGTATATAAGTGTCTGTATGTAAGTGTCTGTATGTAAGTGCATGTAAGTTTCTGTATGTAAGTGTCTATGTAAGTGTCTCAGTGTCTGTATGTAAGTGTCTGTATGTAACTGTCTGAATGTGTCTGTATATAAGTGTCTGTATGTAAGTGTCTGTATGTAAGTGTATGTAAGTGTCTGTATGTGTCTCAGTGTCTGTATGTAAGTGTATGTAAGTTTCTGTATGTAAGTGTCTATGTAAGTGTTTCAGTGTCTGTATGTAAGTGTCTGTATGTAAGTGTCTGTATGTAACTGTCTGTATGTAAGTGTCTGTATATAACTGTCTGTATGTAAGTGTCTATGTGTCTCAGTGTCTGTATGTAAGTGTCTGTATGTAAGCGTCTGTATGTGTCTATGTAAGTGTCTCAGTGTCTGTATTTAAGTGTCTGTATGTAAGTGTCTGTATGTAAGTGTCTCAGTGTCTGTATGTAAGTGTATGTAAGTGTCTGTATGTAAGTGTCTGTATGTAAGTGTATGTAAGTTTCTGTATGTGTCTATGTAAGTGTTTCAGTGTCTGTATGTAAGTGTCTGTATGTAAGTGTCTGTATGTAAGTGTCTGTATGTAAGTGTCTGTATATAAGTGTCTGTATGTAAGTGTCTGTATGTAAGCTTCTGTATGTAAGTGTCTGTAAGTAGTGTCTCTATGTAAGTGTCTCAGTGTCTGTATGTGTCTGTATGTAAGTGTCTCAATGTAAGTGTCTGTATGTAAGTGTCTGTATGTACGTGTCTCAAGGTAAGTGTCTGTATGTAATTGTCTGTATGTAAGTGTCTTTATGTAAGAGTCTGTATGTAAGTGTATGTAAGTGTCTGTATGTGTCTCAGTGTCTGTATGTAAGTGTATGTAAGTTTCTGTATGTAAGTGTCTATGTAAGTGTTTCAGTGTCTGTATGTAAGTGTCTGTATGTAAGTGTCTGTATGTAACTGTCTGTATGTAAGTGTCTGTATATAACTGTCTGTATGTAAGTGTCTATGTGTCTCAGTGTCTGTATGTAAGTGTATGTAAGTTTCTGTATGTAAGTGTCTATGTAAGTGTTTCAGTGTCTGTATGTAAGTGTCTGTATGTAAGTGTCTGTATGTAACTGTCTGTATGTAAGTGTCTGTATATAACTGTCTGTATGTAAGTGTCTATGTGTCTCAGTGTCTGTATGTAAGTGTCTGTATGTAAGCGTCTGTATGTGTCTATGTAAGTGTCTCAGTGTCTGTATTTAAGTGTCTGTATGTAAGTGTCTGTATGTAAGTGTCTCAGTGTCTGTATGTAAGTGTATGTAAGTGTCTGTATGTAAGTGTCTGTATGTAAGTGTATGTAAGTTTCTGTATGTGTCTATGTAAGTGTTTCAGTGTCTGTATGTAAGTGTCTGTATGTAAGTGTCTGTATGTAAGTGTCTGTATGTAAGTGTCTGTATATAAGTGTCTGTATGTAAGTGTCTGTATGTAAGCTTCTGTATGTAAGTGTCTGTAAGTAGTGTCTCTATGTAAGTGTCTCAGTGTCTGTATGTAAGTGTATGTAAGTTTCTGTATGTAAGTGTCTGTATGTAAGTGTCTCAGTGTCTGTATGTAAGTGTCTGTATGTAAGTGTCTCAGTGTCTGTATGTAAGTGTCTGTATGTAAGCTTCTGTATGTAAGTGTCTGTAAGTAGTGTCTCTATGTAAGTGTCTCAGTGTCTGTATGTAAGTTTCTGTATGTAAGTGTCTGTATGTAAGTGTCTGTATGTAAGTGTCTGTATGTAAGTGTCTGTATGTAAGTGTCTGTATGTAAGTGGCTGTATGTAAGTGTCTGTAAGTGTCTGTATGTAAGTATCTGTATGTAAGTGTCTGTATGTAAGTTTCTGTATGTAAGTGTCTGTATGTAAGTGTCTGTATGTAAGTGTCTGTATGTAAGTGCCTGTTTGTAAGTGTCTCAGTGTCTGTATGTAAGTGTATGTAAGTTTCTGTATGTAAGTGTCTATGTAAGTGTTTCAGTGTCTGTATGTAAGTGTCTGTATGTAAGTGTCTGTATGTAACTGTCTGTATGTAAGTGTCTGTATATAAGTGTCTGTATGTAAGTGTCTGTATGTAAGTGTATGTAAGTTTCTGTATGTAAGTTTCTGTATGTAAGTGTCTATGTAAGTGTCTCAGTGTCTGTATGTAAGTGTCTGTATGTAAGTGTCTGTATATAAGTGTCTGTATGTAAGTGTCTCAGTGTCTGTATGTAAGTGTATGTAAGTTTCTGTATGTAAGTGTCTATGTAAGTGTTTCAGTGTCTGTATGTAAGTGTCTGTATGTAAGTGTCTGTATGTAACTGTCTGTATGTAAGTGTCTGTATATAAGTGTCTGTATGTAAGTGTCTCAGTGTCTGTATGTAAGTGTATGTAAGTAGTGTCTCTATGTAAGTGTCTCAGTGTCTGTATGTAAGTTTCTGTATGTAAGTATCTGTATGTAAATGTCTGTGTGTAAGTGTCTGTATGTAAGTGTCTGTATGTAAGTGTCTGTATGTAAGTGTCTGTATGTAAGTGGCTGTATGTAAGTGTCTGTAAGTGTCTGTATGTAAGTATCTGTATGTAAGTGTCTGTATGTAAGTTTCTGTATGTAAGTGTCTGTATGTAAGTGTCTGTATGTAAGTGTCTGTATGTAAGTGCCTGTTTGTAAGTGTCTCAGTGTCTGTATGTAAGTGTATGTAAGTTTCTGTATGTAAGTGTCTATGTAAGTGTTTCAGTGTCTGTATGTAAGTGTCTGTATGTAAGCGTCTGTATGTGTCTATGTAAGTGTCTCAGTGTCTGTATTTAAGTGTCTGTATGTAAGTGTCTGTATGTAAGTGTCTCAGTGTCTGTATGTAAGTGTATGTAAGTTTCTGTATGTAAGTGTCTATGTAAGTGTTTCAGTGTCTGTATGTAAGTGTCTGTATGTAAGTGTCTGTATGTAACTGTCTGTATGTAAGTGTCTGTATATAAGTGTCTGTATGTAAGTGTCTGTATGTAAGTGCATGTAAGTTTCTGTATGTAAGTGTCTATGTAAGTGTCTCAGTGTCTGTATGTAAGTGTCTGTATGTAACTGTCTGAATGTGTCTGTATATAAGTGTCTGTATGTAAGTGTCTGTATGTAAGTGTATGTAAGTGTCTGTATGTGTCTCAGTGTCTGTATGTAAGTGTATGTAAGTTTCTGTATGTAAGTGTCTATGTAAGTGTTTCAGTGTCTGTATGTAAGTGTCTGTATGTAAGTGTCTGTATGTAACTGTCTGTATGTAAGTGTCTGTATATAACTGTCTGTATGTAAGTGTCTATGTGTCTCAGTGTCTGTATGTAAGTGTCTGTATGTAAGCGTCTGTATGTGTCTATGTAAGTGTCTCAGTGTCTGTATTTAAGTGTCTGTATGTAAGTGTCTGTATGTAAGTGTCTCAGTGTCTGTATGTAAGTGTATGTAAGTGTCTGTATGTAAGTGTCTGTATGTAAGTGTATGTAAGTTTCTGTATGTGTCTATGTAAGTGTTTCAGTGTCTGTATGTAAGTGTCTGTATGTAAGTGTCTGTATGTAAGTGTCTGTATGTAAGTGTCTGTATATAAGTGTCTGTATGTAAGTGTCTGTATGTAAGCTTCTGTATGTAAGTGTCTGTAAGTAGTGTCTCTATGTAAGTGTCTCAGTGTCTGTATGTGTCTGTATGTAAGTGTCTCAATGTAAGTGTCTGTATGTAAGTGTCTGTATGTACGTGTCTCAAGGTAAGTGTCTGTATGTAATTGTCTGTATGTAAGTGTCTTTATGTAAGAGTCTGTATGCAAGTGTCTGTATGTACGTGTCTAAGTGTCTGTATGTAAGTGTCTCTATGTAAGAGTCTGTATGTAAGTGTCAGTATGTAAGTGTCTAAGTGTCTGTATGTAAGGGTCTGTATGTAAGTGTCTATATGTAAGTGTCTGTATGTAAGTGTCTGTATGTAAGTGTCTGTATGTAAGTATCTGTATGTAAATGTCTGTGTGTAAGTGTCTGTATGTAAGTGTCTTAGTGTCTGTATGTAAGTGTCTGTTTGTGTCTGTATGTAAGTGTCTGTATGTAAGTGTCTGTATGTAAGTGGCTGTATGTAAGTGTCTGTAAGTGTCTGTATGTAAGTATCTGTATGTAAGTGTCTGTATGTAAGTTTCGGTATGTAAGTGTCTGTATGTAAGTGTCTGTATGTAAGTGTCTGTATGTAAGTGCCTGTTTGTAAGTGTCTGTATGTAAGTGTCTGTATATAAGTGCCTGTATGTAAGTGTCTGTATGTAAGTGTCTCAGTGGCTGTATGTAAGTGTCTGTATGTAAGTGTCTCAGTGTCTGTATGTAAGTGTCTGTATGTAAGCTTCTGTATGTAAGTGTCTGTAAGTAGTGTCTCTATGTAAGTGTCTCAGTGTCTGTATGTAAGTTTCTGTATGTAAGTGTCTGTATGTAAGTGTCTGTATGTAAGTGTCTGTATGTAAGTGTCTGTATGTAAGTGTCTGTATGTAAGTGGCTGTATGTAAGTGTCTGTAAGTGTCTGTATGTAAGTATCTGTATGTAAGTGTCTGTATGTAAGTGTCTGTATGTAAGTGTCTGTATGTAAGTGCCTGTTTGTAAGTGTCTCAGTGTCTGTATGTAAGTGTATGTAAGTTTCTGTATGTAAGTGTCTATGTAAGTGTTTCAGTGTCTGTATGTAAGTGTCTGTATGTAAGTGTCTGTATGTAACTGTCTGTATGTAAGTGTCTGTATATAAGTGTCTGTATGTAAGTGTCTGTATGTAAGTGTATGTAAGTTTCTGTATGTAAGTTTCTGTATGTAAGTGTCTATGTAAGTGTCTCAGTGTCTGTATGTAAGTGTCTGTATGTAAGTGTCTGTATATAAGTGTCTGTATGTAAGTGTCTCAGTGTCTGTATGTAAGTGTATGTAAGTTTCTGTATGTAAGTGTCTATGTAAGTGTTTCAGTGTCTGTATGTAAGTGTCTGTATGTAAGTGTCTGTATGTAACTGTCTGTATGTAAGTGTCTGTATATAAGTGTCTGTATGTAAGTGTCTCAGTGTCTGTATGTAAGTGTATGTAAGTAGTGTCTCTATGTAAGTGTCTCAGTGTCTGTATGTAAGTTTCTGTATGTAAGTATCTGTATGTAAATGTCTGTGTGTAAGTGTCTGTATGTAAGTGTCTGTATGTAAGTGTCTGTATGTAAGTGTCTGTATGTAAGTGGCTGTATGTAAGTGTCTGTAAGTGTCTGTATGTAAGTATCTGTATGTAAGTGTCTGTATGTAAGTTTCTGTATGTAAGTGTCTGTATGTAAGTGTCTGTATGTAAGTGTCTGTATGTAAGTGCCTGTTTGTAAGTGTCTCAGTGTCTGTATGTAAGTGTATGTAAGTTTCTGTATGTAAGTGTCTATGTAAGTGTTTCAGTGTCTGTATGTAAGTGTCTGTATGTAAGTGTCTGTATGTAAGTGTCTGTATGTAAGTGTATGTAAGTTTCTGTATGTAAGTTTCTGTATGTAAGTGTCTATGTAAGTGTCTCAGTGTCTGTATGTAAGTGTCTGTATGTAAGTGTCTGTATATAAGTGTCTGTATGTAAGTGTCTGTATGTAAGTGTATGTAAGTGTCTGTATGTAAGTGTCTGTATGTAAGTGTCTCAGTGTCTGTATGTAAGTGTATGTAAGTTTCTGTATGTAAGTGTCTGTATGTAAGTGTCTCAGTGTCTGTATGTAAGTGTCTGTATGTAAGTGTCTCAGTGTCTGTATGTAAGTGTCTGTATGTAAGCTTCTGTATGTAAGTGTCTGTAAGTAGTGTCTCTATGTAAGTGTCTCAGTGTCTGTATGTAAGTTTCTGTATGTAAGTGTCTGTATGTAAGTGTCTGTATGTAAGTGTCTGTATGTAAGTGTCTGTATGTAAGTGTCTGTATGTAAGTGGCTGTATGTAAGTGTCTGTAAGTGTCTGTATGTAAGTATCTGTATGTAAGTGTCTGTATGTAAGTTTCTGTATGTAAGTGTCTGTATGTAAGTGTCTGTATGTAAGTGTCTGTATGTAAGTGCCTGTTTGTAAGTGTCTCAGTGTCTGTATGTAAGTGTATGTAAGTTTCTGTATGTAAGTGTCTATGTAAGTGTTTCAGTGTCTGTATGTAAGTGTCTGTATGTAAGTGTCTGTATGTAACTGTCTGTATGTAAGTGTCTGTATATAAGTGTCTGTATGTAAGTGTCTGTATGTAAGTGTATGTAAGTTTCTGTATGTAAGTTTCTGTATGTAAGTGTCTATGTAAGTGTCTCAGTGTCTGTATGTAAGTGTCTGTATGTAAGTGTCTGTATATAAGTGTCTGTATGTAAGTGTCTCAGTGTCTGTATGTAAGTGTATGTAAGTTTCTGTATGTAAGTGTCTATGTAAGTGTTTCAGTGTCTGTATGTAAGTGTCTGTATGTAAGTGTCTGTATGTAACTGTCTGTATGTAAGTGTCTGTATATAAGTGTCTGTATGTAAGTGTCTCAGTGTCTGTATGTAAGTGTATGTAAGTAGTGTCTCTATGTAAGTGTCTCAGTGTCTGTATGTAAGTTTCTGTATGTAAGTATCTGTATGTAAATGTCTGTGTGTAAGTGTCTGTATGTAAGTGTCTGTATGTAAGTGTCTGTATGTAAGTGTCTGTATGTAAGTGGCTGTATGTAAGTGTCTGTAAGTGTCTGTATGTAAGTATCTGTATGTAAGTGTCTGTATGTAAGTTTCTGTATGTAAGTGTCTGTATGTAAGTGTCTGTATGTAAGTGTCTGTATGTAAGTGCCTGTTTGTAAGTGTCTCAGTGTCTGTATGTAAGTGTATGTAAGTTTCTGTATGTAAGTGTCTATGTAAGTGTTTCAGTGTCTGTATGTAAGTGTCTGTATGTAAGTGTCTGTATGTAAGTGTCTGTATGTAAGTGTATGTAAGTTTCTGTATGTAAGTTTCTGTATGTAAGTGTCTATGTAAGTGTCTCAGTGTCTGTATGTAAGTGTCTGTATGTAAGTGTCTGTATATAAGTGTCTGTATGTAAGTGTCTGTATGTAAGTGTATGTAAGTGTCTGTATGTAAGTGTCTGTATGTAAGTGTCTCAGTGTCTGTATGTAAGTGTATGTAAGTTTCTGTATGTAAGTGTCTGTATGTAAGTGTCTCAGTGTCTGTATGTAAGTGTCTGTATGTAAGTGTCTCAGTGTCTGTATGTAAGTGTCTGTATGTAAGCTTCTGTATGTAAGTGTCTGTAAGTAGTGTCTCTATGTAAGTGTCTCAGTGTCTGTATGTAAGTTTCTGTATGTAAGTGTCTGTATGTAAGTGTCTGTATGTAAGTGTCTGTATGTAAGTGTCTGTATGTAAGTGTCTGTATGTAAGTGGCTGTATGTAAGTGTCTGTAAGTGTCTGTATGTAAGTATCTGTATGTAAGTGTCTGTATGTAAGTTTCTGTATGTAAGTGTCTGTATGTAAGTGTCTGTATGTAAGTGTCTGTATGTAAGTGCCTGTTTGTAAGTGTCTCAGTGTCTGTATGTAAGTGTATGTAAGTTTCTGTATGTAAGTGTCTATGTAAGTGTTTCAGTGTCTGTATGTAAGTGTCTGTATGTAAGTGTCTGTATGTAACTGTCTGTATGTAAGTGTCTGTATATAAGTGTCTGTATGTAAGTGTCTGTATGTAAGTGTATGTAAGTTTCTGTATGTAAGTTTCTGTATGTAAGTGTCTATGTAAGTGTCTCAGTGTCTGTATGTAAGTGTCTGTATGTAAGTGTCTGTATATAAGTGTCTGTATGTAAGTGTCTCAGTGTCTGTATGTAAGTGTATGTAAGTTTCTGTATGTAAGTGTCTATGTAAGTGTTTCAGTGTCTGTATGTAAGTGTCTGTATGTAAGTGTCTGTATGTAACTGTGTGTATGTAAGTGTCTGTATATAAGTGTCTGTATGTAAGTGTCTCAGTGTCTGTATGTAAGTGTATGTAAGTAGTGTCTCTATGTAAGTGTCTCAGTGTCTGTATGTAAGTTTCTGTATGTAAGTATCTGTATGTAAATGTCTGTGTGTAAGTGTCTGTATGTAAGTGTCTGTATGTAAGTGTCTGTATGTAAGTGTCTGTATGTAAGTGGCTGTATGTAAGTGTCTGTAAGTGTCTGTATGTAAGTATCTGTATGTAAGTGTCTGTATGTAAGTGTCTGTATGTAAGTGCCTGTTTGTAAGTGTCTCAGTGTCTGTATGTAAGTGTATGTAAGTTTCTGTATGTAAGTGTCTATGTAAGTGTTTCAGTGTCTGTATGTAAGTGTCTGTATGTAAGTGTCTCAGTGTCTGTATGTAAGTGTCTGTATGTAAGCTTCTGTATGTAAGTGTCTGTAAGTAGTGTCTCTATGTAAGTGTCTCAGTGTCTGTATGTAAGTTTCTGTATGTAAGTGTCTGTATGTAAGTGTCTGTATGTAAGTGTCTGTATGTAAGTGTCTGTATGTAAGTGTCTGTATGTAAGTGGCTGTATGTAAGTGTCTGTAAGTGTCTGTATGTAAGTATCTGTATGTAAGTGTCTGTATGTAAGTGTCTGTATGTAAGTGTCTGTATGTAAGTGCCTGTTTGTAAGTGTCTCAGTGTCTGTATGTAAGTGTATGTAAGTTTCTGTATGTAAGTGTCTATGTAAGTGTTTCAGTGTCTGTATGTAAGTGTCTGTATGTAAGTGTCTGTATGTAACTGTCTGTATGTAAGTGTCTGTATATAAGTGTCTGTATGTAAGTGTCTGTATGTAAGTGTATGTAAGTTTCTGTATGTAAGTTTCTGTATGTAAGTGTCTATGTAAGTGTCTCAGTGTCTGTATGTAAGTGTCTGTATGTAAGTGTCTGTATATAAGTGTCTGTATGTAAGTGTCTCAGTGTCTGTATGTAAGTGTATGTAAGTTTCTGTATGTAAGTGTCTATGTAAGTGTTTCAGTGTCTGTATGTAAGTGTCTGTATGTAAGTGTCTGTATGTAACTGTCTGTATGTAAGTGTCTGTATATAAGTGTCTGTATGTAAGTGTCTCAGTGTCTGTATGTAAGTGTATGTAAGTAGTGTCTCTATGTAAGTGTCTCAGTGTCTGTATGTAAGTTTCTGTATGTAAGTATCTGTATGTAAATGTCTGTGTGTAAGTGTCTGTATGTAAGTGTCTGTATGTAAGTGTCTGTATGTAAGTGTCTGTATGTAAGTGGCTGTATGTAAGTGTCTGTAAGTGTCTGTATGTAAGTATCTGTATGTAAGTGTCTGTATGTAAGTTTCTGTATGTAAGTGTCTGTATGTAAGTGTCTGTATGTAAGTGTCTGTATGTAAGTGCCTGTTTGTAAGTGTCTCAGTGTCTGTATGTAAGTGTATGTAAGTTTCTGTATGTAAGTGTCTATGTAAGTGTCTCAGTGTCTGTATGTAAGTGTCTGTATGTAAGTGTCTGTATATAAGTGTCTGTATGTAAGTGTCTGTATGTAAGTGTATGTAAGTGTCTGTATGTAAGTGTCTGTATGTAAGTGTCTCAGTGTCTGTATGTAAGTGTATGTAAGTTTCTGTATGTAAGTGTCTGTATGTAAGTGTCTCAGTGTCTGTATGTAAGTGTCTGTATGTAAGTGTCTCAGTGTCTGTATGTAAGTGTCTGTATGTAAGCTTCTGTATGTAAGTGTCTGTAAGTAGTGTCTCTATGTAAGTGTCTCAGTGTCTGTATGTAAGTTTCTGTATGTAAGTGTCTGTATGTAAGTGTCTGTATGTAAGTGTCTGTATGTAAGTGTCTGTATGTAAGTGTCTGTATGTAAGTGGCTGTATGTAAGTGTCTGTAAGTGTCTGTATGTAAGTATCTGTATGTAAGTGTCTGTATGTAAGTTTCTGTATGTAAGTGTCTGTATGTAAGTGTCTGTATGTAAGTGTCTGTATGTAAGTGCCTGTTTGTAAGTGTCTCAGTGTCTGTATGTAAGTGTATGTAAGTTTCTGTATGTAAGTGTCTATGTAAGTGTCTCAGTGTCTGTATGTAAGTGTCTGTATGTAAGTGTCTGTATATAAGTGTCTGTATGTAAGTGTCTGTATGTAAGTGTATGTAAGTGTCTGTATGTAAGTGTCTGTATGTAAGTGTCTCAGTGTCTGTATGTAAGTGTATGTAAGTTTCTGTATGTAAGTGTCTGTATGTAAGTGTCTCAGTGTCTGTATGTAAGTGTCTGTATGTAAGTGTCTCAGTGTCTGTATGTAAGTGTCTGTATGTAAGCTTCTGTATGTAAGTGTCTGTAAGTAGTGTCTCTATGTAAGTGTCTCAGTGTCTGTATGTAAGTTTCTGTATGTAAGTGTCTGTATGTAAGTGTCTGTATGTAAGTGTCTGTATGTAAGTGTCTGTATGTAAGTGTCTGTATGTAAGTGGCTGTATGTAAGTGTCTGTAAGTGTCTGTATGTAAGTATCTGTATGTAAGTGTCTGTATGTAAGTTTCTGTATGTAAGTGTCTGTATGTAAGTGTCTGTATGTAAGTGTCTGTATGTAAGTGCCTGTTTGTAAGTGTCTCAG
This sequence comes from Petromyzon marinus, assembly GCF_048934315.1. Classification (NCBI taxonomy): domain Eukaryota; kingdom Metazoa; phylum Chordata; class Hyperoartia; order Petromyzontiformes; family Petromyzontidae; genus Petromyzon; species Petromyzon marinus. Next base: position 413,968 of record NW_027423056.1, on the reverse strand, counting down.
TGTCTGTATGTAAGTGTATGTAAGTTTCTGTATGTAAGTGTCTATGTAAGTGTCTCAGTGTCTGTATGTAAGTGTCTGTATGTAAGTGTCTGTATATAAGTGTCTGTATGTAAGTGTCTGTATGTAAGTGTATGTAAGTGTCTGTATGTAAGTGTCTGTATGTAAGTGTCTCAGTGTCTGTATGTAAGTGTATGTAAGTTTCTGTATGTAAGTGTCTGTATGTAAGTGTCTCAGTGTCTGTATGTAAGTGTCTGTATGTAAGTGTCTCAGTGTCTGTATGTAAGTGTCTGTATGTAAGCTTCTGTATGTAAGTGTCTGTAAGTAGTGTCTCTATGTAAGTGTCTCAGTGTCTGTATGTAAGTTTCTGTATGTAAGTGTCTGTATGTAAGTGTCTGTATGTAAGTGTCTGTATGTAAGTGTCTGTATGTAAGTGTCTGTATGTAAGTGGCTGTATGTAAGTGTCTGTAAGTGTCTGTATGTAAGTATCTGTATGTAAGTGTCTGTATGTAAGTTTCTGTATGTAAGTGTCTGTATGTAAGTGTCTGTATGTAAGTGTCTGTATGTAAGTGCCTGTTTGTAAGTGTCTCAGTGTCTGTATGTAAGTGTATGTAAGTTTCTGTATGTAAGTGTCTATGTAAGTGTTTCAGTGTCTGTATGTAAGTGTCTGTATGTAAGTGTCTGTATGTAACTGTCTGTATGTAAGTGTCTGTATATAAGTGTCTGTATGTAAGTGTCTGTATGTAAGTGTATGTAAGTTTCTGTATGTAAGTTTCTGTATGTAAGTGTCTATGTAAGTGTCTCAGTGTCTGTATGTAAGTGTCTGTATGTAAGTGTCTGTATATAAGTGTCTGTATGTAAGTGTCTCAGTGTCTGTATGTAAGTGTATGTAAGTTTCTGTATGTAAGTGTCTATGTAAGTGTTTCAGTGTCTGTATGTAAGTGTCTGTATGTAAGTGTCTGTATGTAACTGTCTGTATGTAAGTGTCTGTATATAAGTGTCTGTATGTAAGTGTCTCAGTGTCTGTATGTAAGTGTATGTAAGTAGTGTCTCTATGTAAGTGTCTCAGTGTCTGTATGTAAGTTTCTGTATGTAAGTATCTGTATGTAAATGTCTGTGTGTAAGTGTCTGTATGTAAGTGTCTGTATGTAAGTGTCTGTATGTAAGTGTCTGTATGTAAGTGGCTGTATGTAAGTGTCTGTAAGTGTCTGTATGTAAGTATCTGTATGTAAGTGTCTGTATGTAAGTTTCTGTATGTAAGTGTCTGTATGTAAGTGTCTGTATGTAAGTGTCTGTATGTAAGTGCCTGTTTGTAAGTGTCTCAGTGTCTGTATGTAAGTGTATGTAAGTTTCTGTATGTAAGTGTCTATGTAAGTGTCTCAGTGTCTGTATGTAAGTGTCTGTATGTAAGTGTCTGTATATAAGTGTCTGTATGTAAGTGTCTGTATGTAAGTGTATGTAAGTGTCTGTATGTAAGTGTCTGTATGTAAGTGTCTCAGTGTCTGTATGTAAGTGTATGTAAGTTTCTGTATGTAAGTGTCTGTATGTAAGTGTCTCAGTGTCTGTATGTAAGTGTCTGTATGTAAGTGTCTCAGTGTCTGTATGTAAGTGTCTGTATGTAAGCTTCTGTATGTAAGTGTCTGTAAGTAGTGTCTCTATGTAAGTGTCTCAGTGTCTGTATGTAAGTTTCTGTATGTAAGTGTCTGTATGTAAGTGTCTGTATGTAAGTGTCTGTATGTAAGTGTCTGTATGTAAGTGTCTGTATGTAAGTGGCTGTATGTAAGTGTCTGTAAGTGTCTGTATGTAAGTATCTGTATGTAAGTGTCTGTATGTAAGTGTCTGTATGTAAGTGTCTGTATGTAAGTGCCTGTTTGTAAGTGTCTCAGTGTCTGTATGTAAGTGTATGTAAGTTTCTGTATGTAAGTGTCTATGTAAGTGTTTCAGTGTCTGTATGTAAGTGTCTGTATGTAAGTGTCTGTATGTAACTGTCTGTATGTAAGTGTCTGTATATAAGTGTCTGTATGTAAGTGTCTGTATGTAAGTGTATGTAAGTTTCTGTATGTAAGTTTCTGTATGTAAGTGTCTATGTAAGTGTCTCAGTGTCTGTATGTAAGTGTCTGTATGTAAGTGTCTGTATATAAGTGTCTGTATGTAAGTGTCTCAGTGTCTGTATGTAAGTGTATGTAAGTTTCTGTATGTAAGTGTCTATGTAAGTGTTTCAGTGTCTGTATGTAAGTGTCTGTATGTAAGTGTCTGTATGTAACTGTCTGTATGTAAGTGTCTGTATATAAGTGTCTGTATGTAAGTGTCTCAGTGTCTGTATGTAAGTGTATGTAAGTAGTGTCTCTATGTAAGTGTCTCAGTGTCTGTATGTAAGTTTCTGTATGTAAGTATCTGTATGTAAATGTCTGTGTGTAAGTGTCTGTATGTAAGTGTCTGTATGTAAGTGTCTGTATGTAAGTGTCTGTATGTAAGTGGCTGTATGTAAGTGTCTGTAAGTGTCTGTATGTAAGTATCTGTATGTAAGTGTCTGTATGTAAGTTTCTGTATGTAAGTGTCTGTATGTAAGTGTCTGTATGTAAGTGTCTGTATGTAAGTGCCTGTTTGTAAGTGTCTCAGTGTCTGTATGTAAGTGTATGTAAGTTTCTGTATGTAAGTGTCTATGTAAGTGTCTCAGTGTCTGTATGTAAGTGTCTGTATGTAAGTGTCTGTATATAAGTGTCTGTATGTAAGTGTCTGTATGTAAGTGTATGTAAGTGTCTGTATGTAAGTGTCTGTATGTAAGTGTCTCAGTGTCTGTATGTAAGTGTATGTAAGTTTCTGTATGTAAGTGTCTGTATGTAAGTGTCTCAGTGTCTGTATGTAAGTGTCTGTATGTAAGTGTCTCAGTGTCTGTATGTAAGTGTCTGTATGTAAGCTTCTGTATGTAAGTGTCTGTAAGTAGTGTCTCTATGTAAGTGTCTCAGTGTCTGTATGTAAGTTTCTGTATGTAAGTGTCTGTATGTAAGTGTCTGTATGTAAGTGTCTGTATGTAAGTGTCTGTATGTAAGTGTCTGTATGTAAGTGGCTGTATGTAAGTGTCTGTAAGTGTCTGTATGTAAGTATCTGTATGTAAGTGTCTGTATGTAAGTTTCTGTATGTAAGTGTCTGTATGTAAGTGTCTGTATGTAAGTGTCTGTATGTAAGTGCCTGTTTGTAAGTGTCTCAGTGTCTGTATGTAAGTGTATGTAAGTTTCTGTATGTAAGTGTCTATGTAAGTGTCTCAGTGTCTGTATGTAAGTGTCTGTATGTAAGTGTCTGTATATAAGTGTCTGTATGTAAGTGTCTGTATGTAAGTGTATGTAAGTGTCTGTATGTAAGTGTCTGTATGTAAGTGTCTCAGTGTCTGTATGTAAGTGTATGTAAGTTTCTGTATGTAAGTGTCTGTATGTAAGTGTCTCAGTGTCTGTATGTAAGTGTCTGTATGTAAGTGTCTCAGTGTCTGTATGTAAGTGTCTGTATGTAAGCTTCTGTATGTAAGTGTCTGTAAGTAGTGTCTCTATGTAAGTGTCTCAGTGTCTGTATGTAAGTTTCTGTATGTAAGTGTCTGTATGTAAGTGTCTGTATGTAAGTGTCTGTATGTAAGTGTCTGTATGTAAGTGTCTGTATGTAAGTGGCTGTATGTAAGTGTCTGTAAGTGTCTGTATGTAAGTATCTGTATGTAAGTGTCTGTATGTAAGTGTCTGTATGTAAGTGTCTGTATGTAAGTGCCTGTTTGTAAGTGTCTCAGTGTCTGTATGTAAGTGTATGTAAGTTTCTGTATGTAAGTGTCTATGTAAGTGTTTCAGTGTCTGTATGTAAGTGTCTGTATGTAAGTGTCTGTATGTAACTGTCTGTATGTAAGTGTCTGTATATAAGTGTCTGTATGTAAGTGTCTGTATGTAAGTGTATGTAAGTTTCTGTATGTAAGTTTCTGTATGTAAGTGTCTATGTAAGTGTCTCAGTGTCTGTATGTAAGTGTCTGTATGTAAGTGTCTGTATATAAGTGTCTGTATGTAAGTGTCTCAGTGTCTGTATGTAAGTGTATGTAAGTTTCTGTATGTAAGTGTCTATGTAAGTGTTTCAGTGTCTGTATGTAAGTGTCTGTATGTAAGTGTCTGTATGTAACTGTCTGTATGTAAGTGTCTGTATATAAGTGTCTGTATGTAAGTGTCTCAGTGTCTGTATGTAAGTGTATGTAAGTAGTGTCTCTATGTAAGTGTCTCAGTGTCTGTATGTAAGTTTCTGTATGTAAGTATCTGTATGTAAATGTCTGTGTGTAAGTGTCTGTATGTAAGTGTCTGTATGTAAGTGTCTGTATGTAAGTGTCTGTATGTAAGTGGCTGTATGTAAGTGTCTGTAAGTGTCTGTATGTAAGTATCTGTATGTAAGTGTCTGTATGTAAGTTTCTGTATGTAAGTGTCTGTATGTAAGTGTCTGTATGTAAGTGTCTGTATGTAAGTGCCTGTTTGTAAGTGTCTCAGTGTCTGTATGTAAGTGTATGTAAGTTTCTGTATGTAAGTGTCTATGTAAGTGTCTCAGTGTCTGTATGTAAGTGTCTGTATGTAAGTGTCTGTATATAAGTGTCTGTATGTAAGTGTCTGTATGTAAGTGTATGTAAGTGTCTGTATGTAAGTGTCTGTATGTAAGTGTCTCAGTGTCTGTATGTAAGTGTATGTAAGTTTCTGTATGTAAGTGTCTGTATGTAAGTGTCTCAGTGTCTGTATGTAAGTGTCTGTATGTAAGTGTCTCAGTGTCTGTATGTAAGTGTCTGTATGTAAGCTTCTGTATGTAAGTGTCTGTAAGTAGTGTCTCTATGTAAGTGTCTCAGTGTCTGTATGTAAGTTTCTGTATGTAAGTGTCTGTATGTAAGTGTCTGTATGTAAGTGTCTGTATGTAAGTGTCTGTATGTAAGTGTCTGTATGTAAGTGGCTGTATGTAAGTGTCTGTAAGTGTCTGTATGTAAGTATCTGTATGTAAGTGTCTGTATGTAAGTGTCTGTATGTAAGTGTCTGTATGTAAGTGCCTGTTTGTAAGTGTCTCAGTGTCTGTATGTAAGTGTATGTAAGTTTCTGTATGTAAGTGTCTATGTAAGTGTTTCAGTGTCTGTATGTAAGTGTCTGTATGTAAGTGTCTGTATGTAACTGTCTGTATGTAAGTGTCTGTATATAAGTGTCTGTATGTAAGTGTCTGTATGTAAGTGTATGTAAGTTTCTGTATGTAAGTTTCTGTATGTAAGTGTCTATGTAAGTGTCTCAGTGTCTGTATGTAAGTGTCTGTATGTAAGTGTCTGTATATAAGTGTCTGTATGTAAGTGTCTCAGTGTCTGTATGTAAGTGTATGTAAGTTTCTGTATGTAAGTGTCTATGTAAGTGTTTCAGTGTCTGTATGTAAGTGTCTGTATGTAAGTGTCTGTATGTAACTGTCTGTATGTAAGTGTCTGTATATAAGTGTCTGTATGTAAGTGTCTCAGTGTCTGTATGTAAGTGTATGTAAGTAGTGTCTCTATGTAAGTGTCTCAGTGTCTGTATGTAAGTTTCTGTATGTAAGTATCTGTATGTAAATGTCTGTGTGTAAGTGTCTGTATGTAAGTGTCTGTATGTAAGTGTCTGTATGTAAGTGTCTGTATGTAAGTGGCTGTATGTAAGTGTCTGTAAGTGTCTGTATGTAAGTATCTGTATGTAAGTGTCTGTATGTAAGTTTCTGTATGTAAGTGTCTGTATGTAAGTGTCTGTATGTAAGTGTCTGTATGTAAGTGCCTGTTTGTAAGTGTCTCAGTGTCTGTATGTAAGTGTATGTAAGTTTCTGTATGTAAGTGTCTATGTAAGTGTTTCAGTGTCTGTATGTAAGTGTCTGTATGTAAGTGTCTGTATGTAAGTGTCTGTATGTAAGTGTATGTAAGTTTCTGTATGTAAGTTTCTGTATGTAAGTGTCTATGTAAGTGTCTCAGTGTCTGTATGTAAGTGTCTGTATGTAAGTGTCTGTATATAAGTGTCTGTATGTAAGTGTCTGTATGTAAGTGTATGTAAGTGTCTGTATGTAAGTGTCTGTATGTAAGTGTCTCAGTGTCTGTATGTAAGTGTATGTAAGTTTCTGTATGTAAGTGTCTGTATGTAAGTGTCTCAGTGTCTGTATGTAAGTGTCTGTATGTAAGTGTCTCAGTGTCTGTATGTAAGTGTCTGTATGTAAGCTTCTGTATGTAAGTGTCTGTAAGTAGTGTCTCTATGTAAGTGTCTCAGTGTCTGTATGTAAGTTTCTGTATGTAAGTGTCTGTATGTAAGTGTCTGTATGTAAGTGTCTGTATGTAAGTGTCTGTATGTAAGTGTCTGTATGTAAGTGGCTGTATGTAAGTGTCTGTAAGTGTCTGTATGTAAGTATCTGTATGTAAGTGTCTGTATGTAAGTTTCTGTATGTAAGTGTCTGTATGTAAGTGTCTGTATGTAAGTGTCTGTATGTAAGTGCCTGTTTGTAAGTGTCTCAGTGTCTGTATGTAAGTGTATGTAAGTTTCTGTATGTAAGTGTCTATGTAAGTGTTTCAGTGTCTGTATGTAAGTGTCTGTATGTAAGTGTCTGTATGTAACTGTCTGTATGTAAGTGTCTGTATATAAGTGTCTGTATGTAAGTGTCTGTATGTAAGTGTATGTAAGTTTCTGTATGTAAGTTTCTGTATGTAAGTGTCTATGTAAGTGTCTCAGTGTCTGTATGTAAGTGTCTGTATGTAAGTGTCTGTATATAAGTGTCTGTATGTAAGTGTCTCAGTGTCTGTATGTAAGTGTATGTAAGTTTCTGTATGTAAGTGTCTATGTAAGTGTTTCAGTGTCTGTATGTAAGTGTCTGTATGTAAGTGTCTGTATGTAACTGTCTGTATGTAAGTGTCTGTATATAAGTGTCTGTATGTAAGTGTCTCAGTGTCTGTATGTAAGTGTATGTAAGTAGTGTCTCTATGTAAGTGTCTCAGTGTCTGTATGTAAGTTTCTGTATGTAAGTATCTGTATGTAAATGTCTGTGTGTAAGTGTCTGTATGTAAGTGTCTGTATGTAAGTGTCTGTATGTAAGTGTCTGTATGTAAGTGGCTGTATGTAAGTGTCTGTAAGTGTCTGTATGTAAGTATCTGTATGTAAGTGTCTGTATGTAAGTTTCTGTATGTAAGTGTCTGTATGTAAGTGTCTGTATGTAAGTGTCTGTATGTAAGTGCCTGTTTGTAAGTGTCTCAGTGTCTGTATGTAAGTGTATGTAAGTTTCTGTATGTAAGTGTCTATGTAAGTGTTTCAGTGTCTGTATGTAAGTGTCTGTATGTAAGTGTCTGTATGTAAGTGTCTGTATGTAAGTGTATGTAAGTTTCTGTATGTAAGTTTCTGTATGTAAGTGTCTATGTAAGTGTCTCAGTGTCTGTATGTAAGTGTCTGTATGTAAGTGTCTGTATATAAGTGTCTGTATGTAAGTGTCTGTATGTAAGTGTATGTAAGTGTCTGTATGTAAGTGTCTGTATGTAAGTGTCTCAGTGTCTGTATGTAAGTGTATGTAAGTTTCTGTATGTAAGTGTCTGTATGTAAGTGTCTCAGTGTCTGTATGTAAGTGTCTGTATGTAAGTGTCTCAGTGTCTGTATGTAAGTGTCTGTATGTAAGCTTCTGTATGTAAGTGTCTGTAAGTAGTGTCTCTATGTAAGTGTCTCAGTGTCTGTATGTAAGTTTCTGTATGTAAGTGTCTGTATGTAAGTGTCTGTATGTAAGTGTCTGTATGTAAGTGTCTGTATGTAAGTGTCTGTATGTAAGTGGCTGTATGTAAGTGTCTGTAAGTGTCTGTATGTAAGTATCTGTATGTAAGTGTCTGTATGTAAGTTTCTGTATGTAAGTGTCTGTATGTAAGTGTCTGTATGTAAGTGTCTGTATGTAAGTGCCTGTTTGTAAGTGTCTCAGTGTCTGTATGTAAGTGTATGTAAGTTTCTGTATGTAAGTGTCTATGTAAGTGTTTCAGTGTCTGTATGTAAGTGTCTGTATGTAAGTGTCTGTATGTAACTGTCTGTATGTAAGTGTCTGTATATAAGTGTCTGTATGTAAGTGTCTGTATGTAAGTGTATGTAAGTTTCTGTATGTAAGTTTCTGTATGTAAGTGTCTATGTAAGTGTCTCAGTGTCTGTATGTAAGTGTCTGTATGTAAGTGTCTGTATATAAGTGTCTGTATGTAAGTGTCTCAGTGTCTGTATGTAAGTGTATGTAAGTTTCTGTATGTAAGTGTCTATGTAAGTGTTTCAGTGTCTGTATGTAAGTGTCTGTATGTAAGTGTCTGTATGTAACTGTCTGTATGTAAGTGTCTGTATATAAGTGTCTGTATGTAAGTGTCTCAGTGTCTGTATGTAAGTGTATGTAAGTAGTGTCTCTATGTAAGTGTCTCAGTGTCTGTATGTAAGTTTCTGTATGTAAGTATCTGTATGTAAATGTCTGTGTGTAAGTGTCTGTATGTAAGTGTCTGTATGTAAGTGTCTGTATGTAAGTGTCTGTATGTAAGTGGCTGTATGTAAGTGTCTGTAAGTGTCTGTATGTAAGTATCTGTATGTAAGTGTCTGTATGTAAGTTTCTGTATGTAAGTGTCTGTATGTAAGTGTCTGTATGTAAGTGTCTGTATGTAAGTGCCTGTTTGTAAGTGTCTCAGTGTCTGTATGTAAGTGTATGTAAGTTTCTGTATGTAAGTGTCTATGTAAGTGTTTCAGTGTCTGTATGTAAGTGTCTGTATGTAAGTGTCTCAGTGTCTGTATGTAAGTGTCTGTATGTAAGCTTCTGTATGTAAGTGTCTGTAAGTAGTGTCTCTATGTAAGTGTCTCAGTGTCTGTATGTAAGTTTCTGTATGTAAGTGTCTGTATGTAAGTGTCTGTATGTAAGTGTCTGTATGTAAGTGTCTGTATGTAAGTGTCTGTATGTAAGTGGCTGTATGTAAGTGTCTGTAAGTGTCTGTATGTAAGTATCTGTATGTAAGTGTCTGTATGTAAGTGTCTGTATGTAAGTGTCTGTATGTAAGTGCCTGTTTGTAAGTGTCTCAGTGTCTGTATGTAAGTGTATGTAAGTTTCTGTATGTAAGTGTCTATGTAAGTGTTTCAGTGTCTGTATGTAAGTGTCTGTATGTAAGTGTCTGTATGTAACTGTCTGTATGTAAGTGTCTGTATATAAGTGTCTGTATGTAAGTGTCTGTATGTAAGTGTATGTAAGTTTCTGTATGTAAGTTTCTGTATGTAAGTGTCTATGTAAGTGTCTCAGTGTCTGTATGTAAGTGTCTGTATGTAAGTGTCTGTATATAAGTGTCTGTATGTAAGTGTCTCAGTGTCTGTATGTAAGTGTATGTAAGTTTCTGTATGTAAGTGTCTATGTAAGTGTTTCAGTGTCTGTATGTAAGTGTCTGTATGTAAGTGTCTGTATGTAACTGTCTGTATGTAAGTGTCTGTATATAAGTGTCTGTATGTAAGTGTCTCAGTGTCTGTATGTAAGTGTATGTAAGTAGTGTCTCTATGTAAGTGTCTCAGTGTCTGTATGTAAGTTTCTGTATGTAAGTATCTGTATGTAAATGTCTGTGTGTAAGTGTCTGTATGTAAGTGTCTGTATGTAAGTGTCTGTATGTAAGTGTCTGTATGTAAGTGGCTGTATGTAAGTGTCTGTAAGTGTCTGTATGTAAGTATCTGTATGTAAGTGTCTGTATGTAAGTTTCTGTATGTAAGTGTCTGTATGTAAGTGTCTGTATGTAAGTGTCTGTATGTAAGTGCCTGTTTGTAAGTGTCTCAGTGTCTGTATGTAAGTGTATGTAAGTTTCTGTATGTAAGTGTCTATGTAAGTGTCTCAGTGTCTGTATGTAAGTGTCTGTATGTAAGTGTCTGTATATAAGTGTCTGTATGTAAGTGTATGTAAGTGTCTGTATGTAAGTGTCTGTATGTAAGTGTCTCAGTGTCTGTATGTAAGTGTATGTAAGTTTCTGTATGTAAGTGTCTGTATGTAAGTGTCTCAGTGTCTGTATGTAAGTGTCTGTATGTAAGTGTCTCAGTGTCTGTATGTAAGTGTCTGTATGTAAGCTTCTGTATGTAAGTGTCTGTAAGTAGTGTCTCTATGTAAGTGTCTCAGTGTCTGTATGTAAGTTTCTGTATGTAAGTGTCTGTATGTAAGTGTCTGTATGTAAGTGTCTGTATGTAAGTGTCTGTATGTAAGTGTCTGTATGTAAGTGGCTGTATGTAAGTGTCTGTAAGTGTCTGTATGTAAGTATCTGTATGTAAGTGTCTGTATGTAAGTTTCTGTATGTAAGTGTCTGTATGTAAGTGTCTGTATGTAAGTGTCTGTATGTAAGTGCCTGTTTGTAAGTGTCTCAGTGTCTGTATGTAAGTGTATGTAAGTTTCTGTATGTAAGTGTCTATGTAAGTGTCTCAGTGTCTGTATGTAAGTGTCTGTATGTAAGTGTCTGTATATAAGTGTCTGTATGTAAGTGTCTGTATGTAAGTGTATGTAAGTGTCTGTATGTAAGTGTCTGTATGTAAGTGTCTCAGTGTCTGTATGTAAGTGTATGTAAGTTTCTGTATGTAAGTGTCTGTATGTAAGTGTCTCAGTGTCTGTATGTAAGTGTCTGTATGTAAGTGTCTCAGTGTCTGTATGTAAGTGTCTGTATGTAAGCTTCTGTATGTAAGTGTCTGTAAGTAGTGTCTCTATGTAAGTGTCTCAGTGTCTGTATGTAAGTTTCTGTATGTAAGTGTCTGTATGTAAGTGTCTGTATGTAAGTGTCTGTATGTAAGTGTCTGTATGTAAGTGTCTGTATGTAAGTGGCTGTATGTAAGTGTCTGTAAGTGTCTGTATGTAAGTATCTGTATGTAAGTGTCTGTATGTAAGTTTCTGTATGTAAGTGTCTGTATGTAAGTGTCTGTATGTAAGTGTCTGTATGTAAGTGCCTGTTTGTAAGTGTCTCAGTGTCTGTATGTAAGTGTATGTAAGTTTCTGTATGTAAGTGTCTATGTAAGTGTTTCAGTGTCTGTATGTAAGTGTCTGTATGTAAGTGTCTGTATGTAACTGTCTGTATGTAAGTGTCTGTATATAAGTGTCTGTATGTAAGTGTCTGTATGTAAGTGTATGTAAGTTTCTGTATGTAAGTTTCTGTATGTAAGTGTCTATGTAAGTGTCTCAGTGTCTGTATGTAAGTGTCTGTATGTAAGTGTCTGTATATAAGTGTCTGTATGTAAGTGTCTCAGTGTCTGTATGTAAGTGTATGTAAGTTTCTGTATGTAAGTGTCTATGTAAGTGTTTCAGTGTCTGTATGTAAGTGTCTGTATGTAAGTGTCTGTATGTAACTGTCTGTATGTAAGTGTCTGTATATAAGTGTCTGTATGTAAGTGTCTCAGTGTCTGTATGTAAGTGTATGTAAGTAGTGTCTCTATGTAAGTGTCTCAGTGTCTGTATGTAAGTTTCTGTATGTAAGTATCTGTATGTAAATGTCTGTGTGTAAGTGTCTGTATGTAAGTGTCTGTATGTAAGTGTCTGTATGTAAGTGTCTGTATGTAAGTGGCTGTATGTAAGTGTCTGTAAGTGTCTGTATGTAAGTATCTGTATGTAAGTGTCTGTATGTAAGTTTCTGTATGTAAGTGTCTGTATGTAAGTGTCTGTATGTAAGTGTCTGTATGTAAGTGCCTGTTTGTAAGTGTCTCAGTGTCTGTATGTAAGTGTATGTAAGTTTCTGTATGTAAGTGTCTATGTAAGTGTCTCAGTGTCTGTATGTAAGTGTCTGTATGTAAGTGTCTGTATATAAGTGTCTGTATGTAAGTGTCTGTATGTAAGTGTATGTAAGTGTCTGTATGTAAGTGTCTGTATGTAAGTGTCTCAGTGTCTGTATGTAAGTGTATGTAAGTTTCTGTATGTAAGTGTCTGTATGTAAGTGTCTCAGTGTCTGTATGTAAGTGTCTGTATGTAAGTGTCTCAGTGTCTGTATGTAAGTGTCTGTATGTAAGCTTCTGTATGTAAGTGTCTGTAAGTAGTGTCTCTATGTAAGTGTCTCAGTGTCTGTATGTAAGTTTCTGTATGTAAGTGTCTGTATGTAAGTGTCTGTATGTAAGTGTCTGTATGTAAGTGTCTGTATGTAAGTGTCTGTATGTAAGTGGCTGTATGTAAGTGTCTGTAAGTGTCTGTATGTAAGTATCTGTATGTAAGTGTCTGTATGTAAGTGTCTGTATGTAAGTGTCTGTATGTAAGTGCCTGTTTGTAAGTGTCTCAGTGTCTGTATGTAAGTGTATGTAAGTTTCTGTATGTAAGTGTCTATGTAAGTGTTTCAGTGTCTGTATGTAAGTGTCTGTATGTAAGTGTCTGTATGTAACTGTCTGTATGTAAGTGTCTGTATATAAGTGTCTGTATGTAAGTGTCTGTATGTAAGTGTATGTAAGTTTCTGTATGTAAGTTTCTGTATGTAAGTGTCTATGTAAGTGTCTCAGTGTCTGTATGTAAGTGTCTGTATGTAAGTGTCTGTATATAAGTGTCTGTATGTAAGTGTCTCAGTGTCTGTATGTAAGTGTATGTAAGTTTCTGTATGTAAGTGTCTATGTAAGTGTTTCAGTGTCTGTATGTAAGTGTCTGTATGTAAGTGTCTGTATGTAACTGTCTGTATGTAAGTGTCTGTATATAAGTGTCTGTATGTAAGTGTCTCAGTGTCTGTATGTAAGTGTATGTAAGTAGTGTCTCTATGTAAGTGTCTCAGTGTCTGTATGTAAGTTTCTGTATGTAAGTATCTGTATGTAAATGTCTGTGTGTAAGTGTCTGTATGTAAGTGTCTGTATGTAAGTGTCTGTATGTAAGTGTCTGTATGTAAGTGGCTGTATGTAAGTGTCTGTAAGTGTCTGTATGTAAGTATCTGTATGTAAGTGTCTGTATGTAAGTTTCTGTATGTAAGTGTCTGTATGTAAGTGTCTGTATGTAAGTGTCTGTATGTAAGTGCCTGTTTGTAAGTGTCTCAGTGTCTGTATGTAAGTGTATGTAAGTTTCTGTATGTAAGTGTCTATGTAAGTGTCTCAGTGTCTGTATGTAAGTGTCTGTATGTAAGTGTCTGTATATAAGTGTCTGTATGTAAGTGTCTGTATGTAAGTGTATGTAAGTGTCTGTATGTAAGTGTCTGTATGTAAGTGTCTCAGTGTCTGTATGTAAGTGTATGTAAGTTTCTGTATGTAAGTGTCTGTATGTAAGTGTCTCAGTGTCTGTATGTAAGTGTCTGTATGTAAGTGTCTCAGTGTCTGTATGTAAGTGTCTGTATGTAAGCTTCTGTATGTAAGTGTCTGTAAGTAGTGTCTCTATGTAAGTGTCTCAGTGTCTGTATGTAAGTTTCTGTATGTAAGTGTCTGTATGTAAGTGTCTGTATGTAAGTGTCTGTATGTAAGTGTCTGTATGTAAGTGTCTGTATGTAAGTGGCTGTATGTAAGTGTCTGTAAGTGTCTGTATGTAAGTATCTGTATGTAAGTGTCTGTATGTAAGTTTCTGTATGTAAGTGTCTGTATGTAAGTGTCTGTATGTAAGTGTCTGTATGTAAGTGCCTGTTTGTAAGTGTCTCAGTGTCTGTATGTAAGTGTATGTAAGTTTCTGTATGTAAGTGTCTATGTAAGTGTCTCAGTGTCTGTATGTAAGTGTCTGTATGTAAGTGTCTGTATATAAGTGTCTGTATGTAAGTGTCTGTATGTAAGTGTATGTAAGTGTCTGTATGTAAGTGTCTGTATGTAAGTGTCTCAGTGTCTGTATGTAAGTGTATGTAAGTTTCTGTATGTAAGTGTCTGTATGTAAGTGTCTCAGTGTCTGTATGTAAGTGTCTGTATGTAAGTGTCTCAGTGTCTGTATGTAAGTGTCTGTATGTAAGCTTCTGTATGTAAGTGTCTGTAAGTAGTGTCTCTATGTAAGTGTCTCAGTGTCTGTATGTAAGTTTCTGTATGTAAGTGTCTGTATGTAAGTGTCTGTATGTAAGTGTCTGTATGTAAGTGTCTGTATGTAAGTGTCTGTATGTAAGTGGCTGTATGTAAGTGTCTGTAAGTGTCTGTATGTAAGTATCTGTATGTAAGTGTCTGTATGTAAGTGTCTGTATGTAAGTGTCTGTATGTAAGTGCCTGTTTGTAAGTGTCTCAGTGTCTGTATGTAAGTGTATGTAAGTTTCTGTATGTAAGTGTCTATGTAAGTGTTTCAGTGTCTGTATGTAAGTGTCTGTATGTAAGTGTCTGTATGTAACTGTCTGTATGTAAGTGTCTGTATATAAGTGTCTGTATGTAAGTGTCTGTATGTAAGTGTATGTAAGTTTCTGTATGTAAGTTTCTGTATGTAAGTGTCTATGTAAGTGTCTCAGTGTCTGTATGTAAGTGTCTGTATGTAAGTGTCTGTATATAAGTGTCTGTATGTAAGTGTCTCAGTGTCTGTATGTAAGTGTATGTAAGTTTCTGTATGTAAGTGTCTATGTAAGTGTTTCAGTGTCTGTATGTAAGTGTCTGTATGTAAGTGTCTGTATGTAACTGTCTGTATGTAAGTGTCTGTATATAAGTGTCTGTATGTAAGTGTCTCAGTGTCTGTATGTAAGTGTATGTAAGTAGTGTCTCTATGTAAGTGTCTCAGTGTCTGTATGTAAGTTTCTGTATGTAAGTATCTGTATGTAAATGTCTGTGTGTAAGTGTCTGTATGTAAGTGTCTGTATGTAAGTGTCTGTATGTAAGTGTCTGTATGTAAGTGGCTGTATGTAAGTGTCTGTAAGTGTCTGTATGTAAGTATCTGTATGTAAGTGTCTGTATGTAAGTTTCTGTATGTAAGTGTCTGTATGTAAGTGTCTGTATGTAAGTGTCTGTATGTAAGTGCCTGTTTGTAAGTGTCTCAGTGTCTGTATGTAAGTGTATGTAAGTTTCTGTATGTAAGTGTCTATGTAAGTGTTTCAGTGTCTGTATGTAAGTGTCTGTATGTAAGTGTCTGTATGTAAGTGTCTGTATGTAAGTGTATGTAAGTTTCTGTATGTAAGTTTCTGTATGTAAGTGTCTATGTAAGTGTCTCAGTGTCTGTATGTAAGTGTCTGTATGTAAGTGTCTGTATATAAGTGTCTGTATGTAAGTGTCTGTATGTAAGTGTATGTAAGTGTCTGTATGTAAGTGTCTGTATGTAAGTGTCTCAGTGTCTGTATGTAAGTGTATGTAAGTTTCTGTATGTAAGTGTCTGTATGTAAGTGTCTCAGTGTCTGTATGTAAGTGTCTGTATGTAAGTGTCTGTATATAAGTGTCTGTATGTAAGTGTCTGTATGTAAGTGTATGTAAGTGTCTGTATATAAGTGTCTGTATGTAAGTGTCTGTATGTAAGTGTATGTAAGTTTCTGTATGTAAGTTTCTGTATGTAAGTGTCTATGTAAGTGTCTCAGTGTCTGTATGTAAGTGTCTGTATGTAAGTGTCTGTATATAAGTGTCTGTATGTAAGTGTCTGTATGTAAGTGTATGTAAGTGTCTGTATGTAAGTGTCTGTATGTAAGTGTCTCAGTGTCTGTATGTAAGTGTATGTAAGTTTCTGTATGTAAGTGTCTGTATGTAAGTGTCTCAGTGTCTGTATGTAAGTGTCTGTATGTAAGTGTCTCAGTGTCTGTATGTAAGTGTCTGTATGTAAGCTTCTGTATGTAAGTGTCTGTAAGTAGTGTCTCTATGTAAGTGTCTCAGTGTCTGTATGTAAGTTTCTGTATGTAAGTGTCTGTATGTAAGTGTCTGTATGTAAGTGTCTGTATGTAAGTGTCTGTATGTAAGTGTCTGTATGTAAGTGGCTGTATGTAAGTGTCTGTAAGTGTCTGTATGTAAGTATCTGTATGTAAGTGTCTGTATGTAAGTTTCTGTATGTAAGTGTCTGTATGTAAGTGTCTGTATGTAAGTGTCTGTATGTAAGTGCCTGTTTGTAAGTGTCTCAGTGTCTGTATGTAAGTGTATGTAAGTTTCTGTATGTAAGTGTCTATGTAAGTGTTTCAGTGTCTGTATGTAAGTGTCTGTATGTAAGTGTCTGTATGTAACTGTCTGTATGTAAGTGTCTGTATATAAGTGTCTGTATGTAAGTGTCTGTATGTAAGTGTATGTAAGTTTCTGTATGTAAGTTTCTGTATGTAAGTGTCTATGTAAGTGTCTCAGTGTCTGTATGTAAGTGTCTGTATGTAAGTGTCTGTATATAAGTGTCTGTATGTAAGTGTCTCAGTGTCTGTATGTAAGTGTATGTAAGTTTCTGTATGTAAGTGTCTATGTAAGTGTTTCAGTGTCTGTATGTAAGTGTCTGTATGTAAGTGTCTGTATGTAACTGTCTGTATGTAAGTGTCTGTATATAAGTGTCTGTATGTAAGTGTCTCAGTGTCTGTATGTAAGTGTATGTAAGTAGTGTCTCTATGTAAGTGTCTCAGTGTCTGTATGTAAGTTTCTGTATGTAAGTATCTGTATGTAAATGTCCGTGTGTAAGTGTCTGTATGTAAGTGTCTGTATGTAAGTGTCTGTATGTAAGTGTCTGTATGTAAGTGGCTGTATGTAAGTGTCTGTAAGTGTCTGTATGTAAGTATCTGTATGTAAGTGTCTGTATGTAAGTTTCTGTATGTAAGTGTCTGTATGTAAGTGTCTGTATGTAAGTGTCTGTATGTAAGTGCCTGTTTGTAAGTGTCTCAGTGTCTGTATGTAAGTGTATGTAAGTTTCTGTATGTAAGTGTCTATGTAAGTGTTTCAGTGTCTGTATGTAAGTGTCTGTATGTAAGCGTCTGTATGTGTCTATGTAAGTGTCTCAGTGTCTGTATTTAAGTGTCTGTATGTAAGTGTCTGTATGTAAGTGTCTCAGTGTCTGTATGTAAGTGTATGTAAGTTTCTGTATGTAAGTGTCTATGTAAGTGTTTCAGTGTCTGTATGTAAGTGTCTGTATGTAAGTGTCTGTATGTAACTGTCTGTATGTAAGTGTCTGTATATAAGTGTCTGTATGTAAGTGTCTGTATGTAAGTGCATGTAAGTTTCTGTATGTAAGTGTCTATGTAAGTGTCTCAGTGTCTGTATGTAAGTGTCTGTATGTAACTGTCTGAATGTGTCTGTATATAAGTGTCTGTATGTAAGTGTCTGTATGTAAGTGTATGTAAGTGTCTGTATGTGTCTCAGTGTCTGTATGTAAGTGTATGTAAGTTTCTGTATGTAAGTGTCTATGTAAGTGTTTCAGTGTCTGTATGTAAGTGTCTGTATGTAAGTGTCTGTATGTAACTGTCTGTATGTAAGTGTCTGTATATAACTGTCTGTATGTAAGTGTCTATGTGTCTCAGTGTCTGTATGTAAGTGTCTGTATGTAAGCGTCTGTATGTGTCTATGTAAGTGTCTCAGTGTCTGTATTTAAGTGTCTGTATGTAAGTGTCTGTATGTAAGTGTCTCAGTGTCTGTATGTAAGTGTATGTAAGTGTCTGTATGTAAGTGTCTGTATGTAAGTGTATGTAAGTTTCTGTATGTGTCTATGTAAGTGTTTCAGTGTCTGTATGTAAGTGTCTGTATGTAAGTGTCTGTATGTAAGTGTCTGTATGTAAGTGTCTGTATATAAGTGTCTGTATGTAAGTGTCTGTATGTAAGCTTCTGTATGTAAGTGTCTCAATGTAAGTGTCTGTATGTAAGTGTCTGTATGTACGTGTCTCAAGGTAAGTGTCTGTATGTAATTGTCTGTATGTAAGTGTCTTTATGTAAGAGTCTGTATGCAAGTGTCTGTATGTACGTGTCTAAGTGTCTGTATGTAAGTGTCTCTATGTAAGAGTCTGTATGTAAGTGTCAGTATGTAAGTGTCTAAGTGTCTGTATGTAAGGGTCTGTATGTAAGTGTCTATATGTAAGTGTCTGTATGTAAGTGTCTGTATGTAAGTGTCTGTATGTAAGTATCTGTATGTAAATGTCTGTGTGTAAGTGTCTGTATGTAAGTGTCTTAGTGTCTGTATGTAAGTGTCTGTTTGTGTCTGTATGTAAGTGTCTGTATGTAAGTGTCTGTATGTAAGTGGCTGTATGTAAGTGTCTGTAAGTGTCTGTATGTAAGTTTCGGTATGTAAGTGTCTGTATGTAAGTTTCGGTATGTAAGTGTCTGTATGTAAGTGTCTGTATGTAAGTGTCTGTATGTAAGTGCCTGTTTGTAAGTGTCTGTATGTAAGTGTCTGTATATAAGTGCCTGTATGTAAGTGTCTGTATGTAAGTGTCTCAGTGTCTGTATGTAAGTGTCTGTATGTAAGTGTCTCAGTGTCTGTATGTAAGTGTCTGTATGTAAGCTTCTGTATGTAAGTGTCTGTAAGTAGTGTCTCTATGTAAGTGTCTCAGTGTCTGTATGTAAGTTTCTGTATGTAAGTGTCTGTATGTAAGTGTCTGTATGTAAGTGTCTGTATGTAAGTGTCTGTATGTAAGTGTCTGTATGTAAGTGGCTGTATGTAAGTGTCTGTAAGTGTCTGTATGTAAGTATCTGTATGTAAGTGTCTGTATGTAAGTGTCTGTATGTAAGTGTCTGTATGTAAGTGCCTGTTTGTAAGTGTCTCAGTGTCTGTATGTAAGTGTATGTAAGTTTCTGTATGTAAGTGTCTATGTAAGTGTTTCAGTGTCTGTATGTAAGTGTCTGTATGTAAGTGTCTGTATGTAACTGTCTGTATGTAAGTGTCTGTATATAAGTGTCTGTATGTAAGTGTCTGTATGTAAGTGTATGTAAGTTTCTGTATGTAAGTTTCTGTATGTAAGTGTCTATGTAAGTGTCTCAGTGTCTGTATGTAAGTGTCTGTATGTAAGTGTCTGTATATAAGTGTCTGTATGTAAGTGTCTCAGTGTCTGTATGTAAGTGTATGTAAGTTTCTGTATGTAAGTGTCTATGTAAGTGTTTCAGTGTCTGTATGTAAGTGTCTGTATGTAAGTGTCTGTATGTAACTGTCTGTATGTAAGTGTCTGTATATAAGTGTCTGTATGTAAGTGTCTCAGTGTCTGTATGTAAGTGTATGTAAGTAGTGTCTCTATGTAAGTGTCTCAGTGTCTGTATGTAAGTTTCTGTATGTAAGTATCTGTATGTAAATGTCTGTGTGTAAGTGTCTGTATGTAAGTGTCTGTATGTAAGTGTCTGTATGTAAGTGTCTGTATGTAAGTGGCTGTATGTAAGTGTCTGTAAGTGTCTGTATGTAAGTATCTGTATGTAAGTGTCTGTATGTAAGTTTCTGTATGTAAGTGTCTGTATGTAAGTGTCTGTATGTAAGTGTCTGTATGTAAGTGCCTGTTTGTAAGTGTCTCAGTGTCTGTATGTAAGTGTATGTAAGTTTCTGTATGTAAGTGTCTATGTAAGTGTTTCAGTGTCTGTATGTAAGTGTCTGTATGTAAGTGTCTGTATGTAAGTGTCTGTATGTAAGTGTATGTAAGTTTCTGTATGTAAGTTTCTGTATGTAAGTGTCTATGTAAGTGTCTCAGTGTCTGTATGTAAGTGTCTGTATGTAAGTGTCTGTATATAAGTGTCTGTATGTAAGTGTCTGTATGTAAGTGTATGTAAGTGTCTGTATGTAAGTGTCTGTATGTAAGTGTCTCAGTGTCTGTATGTAAGTGTATGTAAGTTTCTGTATGTAAGTGTCTGTATGTAAGTGTCTCAGTGTCTGTATGTAAGTGTCTGTATGTAAGTGTCTCAGTGTCTGTATGTAAGTGTCTGTATGTAAGCTTCTGTATGTAAGTGTCTGTAAGTAGTGTCTCTATGTAAGTGTCTCAGTGTCTGTATGTAAGTTTCTGTATGTAAGTGTCTGTATGTAAGTGTCTGTATGTAAGTGTCTGTATGTAAGTGTCTGTATGTAAGTGTCTGTATGTAAGTGGCTGTATGTAAGTGTCTGTAAGTGTCTGTATGTAAGTATCTGTATGTAAGTGTCTGTATGTAAGTTTCTGTATGTAAGTGTCTGTATGTAAGTGTCTGTATGTAAGTGTCTGTATGTAAGTGCCTGTTTGTAAGTGTCTCAGTGTCTGTATGTAAGTGTATGTAAGTTTCTGTATGTAAGTGTCTATGTAAGTGTTTCAGTGTCTGTATGTAAGTGTCTGTATGTAAGTGTCTGTATGTAACTGTCTGTATGTAAGTGTCTGTATATAAGTGTCTGTATGTAAGTGTCTGTATGTAAGTGTATGTAAGTTTCTGTATGTAAGTTTCTGTATGTAAGTGTCTATGTAAGTGTCTCAGTGTCTGTATGTAAGTGTCTGTATGTAAGTGTCTGTATATAAGTGTCTGTATGTAAGTGTCTCAGTGTCTGTATGTAAGTGTATGTAAGTTTCTGTATGTAAGTGTCTATGTAAGTGTTTCAGTGTCTGTATGTAAGTGTCTGTATGTAAGTGTCTGTATGTAACTGTCTGTATGTAAGTGTCTGTATATAAGTGTCTGTATGTAAGTGTCTCAGTGTCTGTATGTAAGTGTATGTAAGTAGTGTCTCTATGTAAGTGTCTCAGTGTCTGTATGTAAGTTTCTGTATGTAAGTATCTGTATGTAAATGTCTGTGTGTAAGTGTCTGTATGTAAGTGTCTGTATGTAAGTGTCTGTATGTAAGTGTCTGTATGTAAGTGGCTGTATGTAAGTGTCTGTAAGTGTCTGTATGTAAGTATCTGTATGTAAGTGTCTGTATGTAAGTTTCTGTATGTAAGTGTCTGTATGTAAGTGTCTGTATGTAAGTGTCTGTATGTAAGTGCCTGTTTGTAAGTGTCTCAGTGTCTGTATGTAAGTGTATGTAAGTTTCTGTATGTAAGTGTCTATGTAAGTGTTTCAGTGTCTGTATGTAAGTGTCTGTATGTAAGTGTCTGTATGTAAGTGTCTGTATGTAAGTGTATGTAAGTTTCTGTATGTAAGTTTCTGTATGTAAGTGTCTATGTAAGTGTCTCAGTGTCTGTATGTAAGTGTCTGTATGTAAGTGTCTGTATATAAGTGTCTGTATGTAAGTGTCTGTATGTAAGTGTATGTAAGTGTCTGTATGTAAGTGTCTGTATGTAAGTGTCTCAGTGTCTGTATGTAAGTGTATGTAAGTTTCTGTATGTAAGTGTCTATGTAAGTGTTTCAGTGTCTGTATGTAAGTGTCTGTATGTAAGTGTCTGTATGTAAGTGTCTGTATGTAAGTGTATGTAAGTTTCTGTATGTAAGTTTCTGTATGTAAGTGTCTATGTAAGTGTCTCAGTGTCTGTATGTAAGTGTCTGTATGTAAGTGTCTGTATATAAGTGTCTGTATGTAAGTGTCTGTATGTAAGTGTATGTAAGTGTCTGTATGTAAGTGTCTGTATGTAAGTGTCTCAGTGTCTGTATGTAAGTGTATGTAAGTTTCTGTATGTAAGTGTCTATGTAAGTGTTTCAGTGTCTGTATGTAAGTGTCTGTATGTAAGTGTCTGTATGTAACTGTCTGTATGTAAGTGTCTGTATGTAAGTGTCTCAGTGTCTGTATGTAAGTGTATGTAAGTTTCTGTATGTAAGTGTCTATGTAAGTGTTTCAGTGTCTGTATGTAAGTGTCTGTATGTAAGTGTCTGTATGTAACTGTCTGTATGTAAGTGTCTGTATATAAGTGTCTGTATGTAAGTGTCTCAGTGTCTGTATGTAAGTGTATGTAAGTGTCTGTATGTAAGTGTCTGTATGTAAGTGTATGTAAGTTTCTGTATGTGTCTATGTAAGTGTTTCAGTGTCTGTATGTAAGTGTCTGTATGTAAGTGTCTGTATGTAAGTGTCTGTATATAAGTGTCTGTATGTAAGTGTCTGTATGTAAGCTTCTGTATGTAAGTGTCTGTAAGTAGTGTCTCTATGTAAGTGTCTCAGTGTCTGTATGTGTCTGTATGTAAGTGTCTCAATGTAAGTGTCTGTATGTAAGTGTCTGTATGTACGTGTCTCAAGGTAAGTGTCTGTATGTAATTGTCTGTATGTAAGTGTCTTTATGTAAGAGTCTGTATGCAAGTGTCTGTATGTACGTGTCTAAGTGTCTGTATGTAAGTGTCTCTATGTAAGAGTCTGTATGTAAGTGTCAGTATGTAAGTGTCTAAATGTCTGTATGTAAGGGTCTGTATGTAAGTGTCTATATGTAAGTGTCTGTATGTAAGTGTCTGTATGTAAGTGTCTGTATGTAAGTGTCTGTATGTAAGTATCTGTATGTAAATGTCTGTGTGTAAGTGTCTGTATGTAAGTGTCTTAGTGTCTGTATGTAAGTGTCTGTTTGTGTCTGTTTGTGTCTGTATGTAAGTGTCTGTATGTAAGTGTCTGTATGTAAGCGTCTGTATGTAAGTGGCTGTATGTAAGTGTCTGTATGTAAGTATCTGTATCTAAGTGTCTGTATGTAAGTTTCTGTATGTAAGTGTATGTTTGTAAGTGTCTGTATGTAAGTGTCTGTATATAAGTGCCTGTATGTAAGTGTCTGTATGTAAGTGTCTCAGTGTCTGTATGTAAGTGTCTGTATGTAAGTGTCTCAGTGTCTGTATGTAAGTGTCTGTATGTAAGCTTCTGTATGTAAGTGTCTGTATGTCAGTGTCACAGTGTCTGTATGTAAGTTTCTGTATGTAAGTGTCTATGTAAGTGTCTCAGTGTCTGTATGTAAGTGTCTGTATGTAAGTGTCTGTATATAAGTGTCTGTATGTAAGTGTCTGTATGTAAGTGTATGTAAGTGTCTGTATGTAAGTGTCTGTATGTAAGTGTCTCAGTGTCTGTATGTAAGTGTATGTAAGTTTCTGTATGTAAGTGTCTATGTAAGTGTTTCAGTGTCTGTATGTAAGTGTCTGTATGTAAGTGTCTGTATGTAACTGTCTGTATGTAAGTGTCTGTATGTAAGTGTCTCAGTGTCTGTATGTAAGTGTATGTAAGTTTCTGTATGTAAGTGTCTATGTAAGTGTTTCAGTGTCTGTATGTAAGTGTCTGTATGTAAGTGTCTGTATGTAACTGTCTGTATGTAAGTGTCTGTATATAAGTGTCTGTATGTAAGTGTCTCAGTGTCTGTATGTAAGTGTATGTAAGTGTCTGTATGTAAGTGTCTGTATGTAAGTGTATGTAAGTTTCTGTATGTGTCTATGTAAGTGTTTCAGTGTCTGTATGTAAGTGTCTGTATGTAAGTGTCTGTATGTAAGTGTCTGTATATAAGTGTCTGTATGTAAGTGTCTGTATGTAAGCTTCTGTATGTAAGTGTCTGTAAGTAGTGTCTCTATGTAAGTGTCTCAGTGTCTGTATGTGTCTGTATGTAAGTGTCTCAATGTAAGTGTCTGTATGTAAGTGTCTGTATGTACGTGTCTCAAGGTAAGTGTCTGTATGTAATTGTCTGTATGTAAGTGTCTTTATGTAAGAGTCTGTATGCAAGTGTCTGTATGTACGTGTCTAAGTGTCTGTATGTAAGTGTCTCTATGTAAGAGTCTGTATGTAAGTGTCAGTATGTAAGTGTCTAAATGTCTGTATGTAAGGGTCTGTATGTAAGTGTCTATATGTAAGTGTCTGTATGTAAGTGTCTGTATGTAAGTGTCTGTATGTAAGTGTCTGTATGTAAGTATCTGTATGTAAATGTCTGTGTGTAAGTGTCTGTATGTAAGTGTCTTAGTGTCTGTATGTAAGTGTCTGTTTGTGTCTGTTTGTGTCTGTATGTAAGTGTCTGTATGTAAGTGTCTGTATGTAAGCGTCTGTATGTAAGTGGCTGTATGTAAGTGTCTGTATGTAAGTATCTGTATCTAAGTGTCTGTATGTAAGTTTCTGTATGTAAGTGTATGTTTGTAAGTGTCTGTATGTAAGTGTCTGTATATAAGTGCCTGTATGTAAGTGTCTGTATGTAAGTGTCTCAGTGTCTGTATGTAAGTGTCTGTATGTAAGCTTCTGTATGTAAGTGTCTGTATGTCAGTGTCACAGTGTCTGTATGTAAGTGTCTGTATGTAAGTGTCTCAATGTAAGTGTCTGTATGTAAGTGTCTGTATGTCAGTGTCACAGTGTCTGTATGTAAGTGTCTGTATGTAAGTGTCTCAGTGTCTGTATGTAAGTGTCTGTATGTAAGCGTCTGTATGTGTCTATGTAAGTGTCTCAATGTCTGTATTTAAGTGTCTGTATGTAAGTATCTGTATGTAAGTGTCTCAGTGTCTGTATGTAAGTGTATGTAAGTTTCTGTATGTAAGTGTCTATGTAAGTGTTTCAGTGTCTGTATGTAAGTGTCTGTATGTAAGTGTCTGTATGTAACTGTCTGTATGTAAGTGTCTGTATATAAGTGTCTGTATGTAAGTGTCTGTATGTAAGTGCATGTAAGTTTCTGTATGTAAGTGTCTATGTAAGTGTCTCAGTGTCTGTATGTAAGTGTCTGTATGTAACTGTCTGAATGTAAGTGTCTGTATATAAGTGTCTGTATATAAGTGTCTGTATGTAAGTGTCTGTATGTAAGTGTATGTAAGTGTCTGTATGTAAGTGTCTGTATGTGTCTCAGTGTCTGTATGTAAGTGTATGTAAGTTTCTGTATGTAAGTGTCTATGTAAGTGTTTCAGTGTCTGTATGTAAGTGTCTGTATGTAACTGTCTGTATGTAAGTGTCTGTATATAAGTGTCTGTATGTAAGTGTCTATGTGTCTCAGTGTCTGTATGTAAGTGTCTGTATGTAAGCGTCTGTATGTGTCTATGTAAGTGTCTCAGTGTCTGTATTTAAGTGTCTGTATGTAAGTGTCTGTATGTAAGTGTCTCAGTGTCTGTATGTAAGTGTATGTAAGTGTCTGTATGTAAGTGTCTGTATGTAAGTGTATGTAAGTTTCTGTATGTGTCTATGTAAGTGTTTCAGTGTCTGTATGTAAGTGTCTGTATGTAAGTGTCTGTATGTACGTGTCTCAAGGTAAGTGTCTGTATGTAATTGTCTGTATGTAAGTGTCTTTATGTAAGAGTCTGTATGCAAGTGTCTGTATGTACGTGTCTAAGTGTCTGTATGTAAGTGTCTCTATGTAAGAGTCTGTATGTAAGTGTCAGTATGTAAGTGTCTAAGTGTCTGTATGTAAGGGTCTGTATGTAAGTGTCTATATGTAAGTGTCTGTATGTAAGTGTCTGTATGTAAGTGTCTGTATGTAAGTGTCTGTATGTAAGTATCTGTATGTAAATGTCTGTGTGTAAGTGTCTGTATGTAAGTGTCTTAGTGTCTGTATGTAAGTGTCTGTATGTAAGTGTCTGTTTGTGTCTGTATGTAAGTGTCTGTATGTAAGTGTCTGTATGTAAGCGTCTGTATGTAAGTGGCTGTATGTAAGTGTCTGTAAGTGTCTGTATGTAAGTATCTGTATCTAAGTGTCTGTATGTAAGTTTCTGTATGTAAGTGTATGTTTGTAAGTGTCTGTATGTAAGTGTCTGTATGTAAGTGCCTGTTTGTAAGTGTCTGTATGTAAGTGTCTGTATATAAGTGCCTGTATGTAAGTGTCTGTATGTAAGTGTCTGTATATAAGTGTCTGTATGTAAGTGTCTGTATGTAAGTATCTGTATGTAAATGTCTGTGTGTAAGTGTCTGTATGTAAGTGTCTTAGTGTCTGTATGTAAGTTTCTGTATGTAAGTGTCTGTTTGTGTCTGTATGTAAGTGTCTGTATGTAAGCGTCTGTATGTGTCTATGTAAGTGTCTCAATGTCTGTATTTAAGTGTCTGTATGTAAGTATCTGTATGTAAGTGTCTCAGTGTCTGTATGTAAGTGTATGTAAGTTTCTGTATGTAAGTGTCTATGTAAGTGTTTCAGTGTCTGTATGTAAGTGTCTGTATGTAAGTGTCTGTATGTAACTGTCTGTATGTAAGTGTCTGTATATAAGTGTCTGTATGTAAGTGTCTGTATGTAAGTGCATGTAAGTTTCTGTATGTAAGTGTCTATGTAAGTGTCTCAGTGTCTGTATGTAAGTGTCTGTATGTAACTGTCTGAATGTAAGTGTCTGTATATAAGTGTCTGTATATAAGTGTCTGTATGTAAGTGTCTGTATGTAAGTGTATGTAAGTGTCTGTATGTAAGTGTCTGTATGTGTCTCAGTGTCTGTATGTAAGTGTATGTAAGTTTCTGTATGTAAGTGTCTATGTAAGTGTTTCAGTGTCTGTATGTAAGTGTCTGTATGTAACTGTCTGTATGTAAGTGTCTGTATATAAGTGTCTGTATGTAAGTGTCTATGTGTCTCAGTGTCTGTATGTAAGTGTCTGTATGTAAGCGTCTGTATGTGTCTATGTAAGTGTCTCAGTGTCTGTATTTAAGTGTCTGTATGTAAGTGTCTGTATGTAAGTGTCTCAGTGTCTGTATGTAAGTGTATGTAAGTGTCTGTATGTAAGTGTCTGTATGTAAGTGTATGTAAGTTTCTGTATGTGTCTATGTAAGTGTTTCAGTGTCTCAATGTAAGTGTCTGTATGTAAGTGTCTGTATGTACGTGTCTCAAGGTAAGTGTCTGTATGTAATTGTCTGTATGTAAGTGTCTTTATGTAAGAGTCTGTATGCAAGTGTCTGTATGTACGTGTCTAAGTGTCTGTATGTAAGTGTCTCTATGTAAGAGTCTGTATGTAAGTGTCAGTATGTAAGTGTCTAAGTGTCTGTATGTAAGGGTCTGTATGTAAGTGTCTATATGTAAGTGTCTGTATGTAAGTGTCTGTATGTAAGTGTCTGTATGTAAGTGTCTGTATGTAAGTATCTGTATGTAAATGTCTGTGTGTAAGTGTCTGTATGTAAGTGTCTTAGTGTCTGTATGTAAGTGTCTGTATGTAAGTGTCTGTTTGTGTCTGTATGTAAGTGTCTGTATGTAAGTGTCTGTATGTAAGCGTCTGTATGTAAGTGGCTGTATGTAAGTGTCTGTAAGTGTCTGTATGTAAGTATCTGTATCTAAGTGTCTGTATGTAAGTTTCTGTATGTAAGTGTATGTTTGTAAGTGTCTGTATGTAAGTGTCTGTATGTAAGTGCCTGTTTGTAAGTGTCTGTATGTAAGTGTCTGTATATAAGTGCCTGTATGTAAGTGTCTGTATGTAAGTGTCTGTATATAAGTGTCTGTATGTAAGTGTCTGTATGTAAGTATCTGTATGTAAATGTCTGTGTGTAAGTGTCTGTATGTAAGTGTCTTAGTGTCTGTATGTAAGTTTCTGTATGTAAGTGTCTGTTTGTGTCTGTATGTAAGTGTCTGTATGTAAGTGTCTGTATGTAAGTGGCTGTATGTAAGTGTCTGTAAGTGTCTGTATGTAAGTATCTGTATGTAAATGTCTGTGTGTAAGTGTCTGTATGTAAGTGTCTTAGTGTCTGTATGTAAGTTTCTGTATGTAAGTGTCTGTTTGTGTCTGTATGTAAGTGTCTGTATGTAAGTGCCTGTTTGTAAGTGTCTGTATGTAAGTGTCTGTATATAAGTGCCTGTATGTAAGTGTCTGTATGTAAGTGTCTCAGTGTCTGTATGTAAGTGTCTGTATGTAAGTGTCTCAGTGTCTGTATGTAAGTGTCTGTATGTAAGCTTCTGTATGTAAGTGTCTGTAAGTAGTGTCTCTATGTAAGTGTCTCAGTGTCTGTATGTAAGTTTCTGTATGTAAGTATCTGTATGTAAATGTCTGTGTGTAAGTGTCTGTATGTAAGTGTCTTAGTGTCTGTATGTAAGTGTCTGTATGTAAGTGTCTGTTTGTGTCTGTATGTAAGTGTCTGTATGTAAGTGTCTGTATGTAAGTGTCTGTATGTAAGTGTCTGTATGTAAGTGTCTGTATGTAAGTGCCTGTTTGTAAGTGTCTGTATGTAAGTGTCTGTATATAAGTGCCTGTATGTAAGTGTCTGTATGTAAGTGTCTCAGTGTCTGTATGTAAGTGTCTGTATGTAAGTGTCTCAGTGTCTGTATGTAAGTGTCTGTATGTAAGTGTCTGTATATAAGTGCCTGTATGTAAGTGTCTGTATGTAAGTGTCTGTATATAAGTGTCTGTATGTAAGTGTCTGTATGTAAGTATCTGTATGTAAATGTCTGTGTGTACGTGTCTGTATGTAAGTGTCTTAGTGTCTGTATGTAAGTTTCTGTATGTAAGTGTCTGTTTGTGTCTGTATGTAAGTGTCTGTATGTAAGTGTCTGTATGTAAGTGGCTGTATGTAAGTGTCTGTAAGTGTCTGTATGTAAGTATCTGTATGTAAATGTCTGTGTGTAAGTGTCTGTATGTAAGTGTCTTAGTGTCTGTATGTAAGTTTCTGTATGTAAGTGTCTGTTTGTGTCTGTATGTAAGTGTCTGTATGTAAGTGCCTGTTTGTAAGTGTCTGTATGTAAGTGTCTGTATATAAGTGCCTGTATGTAAGTGTCTGTATGTAAGTGTCTCAGTGTCTGTATGTAAGTGTCTGTATGTAAGTGTCTCAGTGTCTGTATGTAAGTGTCTGTATGTAAGCTTCTGTATGTAAGTGTCTGTAAGTAGTGTCTCTATGTAAGTGTCTCAGTGTCTGTATGTAAGTTTCTGTATGTAAGTATCTGTATGTAAATGTCTGTGTGTAAGTGTCTGTATGTAAGTGTCTTAGTGTCTGTATGTAAGTGTCTGTATGTAAGTGTCTGTTTGTGTCTGTATGTAAGTGTCTGTATGTAAGTGTCTGTATGTAAGTGTCTGTATGTAAGTGTCTGTATGTAAGTGTCTGTATGTAAGTGCCTGTTTGTAAGTGTCTGTATGTAAGTGTCTGTATATAAGTGCCTGTATGTAAGTGTCTGTATGTAAGTGTCTCAGTGTCTGTATGTAAGTGTCTGTATGTAAGTGTCTCAGTGTCTGTATGTAAGTGTCTGTATGTAAGTGTCTGTATATAAGTGCCTGTATGTAAGTGTCTGTATGTAAGTGTCTCAGTGTCTGTATGTAAGTGTCTGTATGTAAGTGTCTCAGTGTCTGTATGTAAGTGTCTGTATGTAAGTGTCTGTATGTAAGTGTCTGTATGTAAGTGTCTGTATGTAAGTGTCTGTATGTAAGTGTCTGTATGTAAGTGCCTGTTTGTAAGTGTCTGTATGTAAGTGTCTGTATATAAGTGCCTGTATGTAAGTGTCTGTATGTAAGTGTCTCAGTGTCTGTATGTAAGTGTCTCAGTGTCTGTATGTAAGTGTCTGTATGTAAGCTTCTGTATGTAAGTGTCTGTAAGTAGTTTCTCTATGTAAGTGTCTCAGTGTCTGTATGTAAGTTTCTGTATGTAAGTGTCTCAATGTAAGTGTCTGTATATAAGTGTCTGTATGTAAGTGTCTGTATGTAAGTGTATGTAAGTTTCTGTATGTAAGTGTCTATGTAAGTGTCTCAGTGTCTGTATGTAAGTGTCTGTATGTAACTGTCTGAATGTAAGTGTCTGTATATAAGTGTCTGTATGTAAGTGTCTGTATGTAAGTGTATGTAAGTGTCTGTATGTAAGTGTCTGTATGTAAGTGTCTCAGTGTCTGTATGTAAGTGTATGTAAGTTTCTGTATGTAAGTGTCTGTATGTAAGTGTCTGTATGTAAGTGTCTGTATATAAGTGTCTGTATGTAAGTGTCTGTATGTAAGTGTATGTAAGTTTCTGTATGTAAGTGTCTATGTAAGTGTCTCAGTGTCTGTATATAAGTGTCTGTTTGTGTCTGTATGTAAGTGTCTGTATGTAAGTGTCTGTATGTAAGTGTCTGTATGTAAGTGTCTGTAAGTGTCTGTATGTAAGTATCTGTATGTAAATGTCTGTGTGTAAGTGTCTGTATGTAAGTGTCTTAGTGTCTGTATGTAAGTTTCTGTATGTAAGTGTCTGTTTGTGTCTGTATGTAAGTGTCTGTATGTAAGTGTCTGTATGTAAGTGGCTGTATGTAAGTGTCTGTAAGTGTCTGTATGTAAGTATCTGTATGTAAGTGTCTGTATGTAAGTTTCGGTATGTAAGTGTCTGTATGTAAGTGTCTGTATGTAAGTGTCTGTATGTAAGTGCCTGTTTGTAAGTGTCTGTATGTAAGTGTCTGTATATAAGTGCCTGTATGTAAGTGTCTGTATGTAAGTGTCTCAGTGTCTGTATGTAAGTGTCTGTATGTAAGTGTCTCAGTGTCTGTATGTAAGTGTCTGTATGTAAGCTTCTGTATGTAAGTGTCTGTAAGTAGTGTCTCTATGTAAGTGTCTCAGTGTCTGTATGTAAGTTTCTGTATGTAAGTATCTGTATGTAAATGTCTGTGTGTAAGTGTCTGTATGTAAGTGTCTTAGTGTCTGTATGTAAGTGTCTGTATGTAAGTGTCTGTTTGTGTCTGTATGTAAGTGTCTGTATGTAAGTGTCTGTATGTAAGTGTCTGTATGTAAGTGTCTGTATGTAAGTGTCTGTATGTAAGTGCCTGTTTGTAAGTGTCTGTATGTAAGTGTCTGTATATAAGTGCCTGTATGTAAGTGTCTGTATGTGTCTGTATGTAAGTGTCTGTATGTAAGTGTCTGTATGTAAGTGTCTGTATATAAGTGCCTGTATGTAAGTGTCTGTTTGTGTCTGTATGTAAGTGTCTGTATGTAAGTGTCTGTATGTAAGTGTCTGTATGTAAGTGCCTGTTTGTAAGTGTCTGTATGTAAGTGTCTGTATATAAGTGCCTGTATGTAAGTGTCTGTATGTAAGTGTCTCAGTGTCTGTATGTAAGTGTCTGTATGTAAGTGTCTCAGTGTCTGTATGTAAGTGTCTGTATGTAAGTGTCTGTTTGTGTCTGTATGTAAGTGTCTGTATGTAAGTGTCTGTATGTAAGTGTCTGTATGTAAGTGTCTGTATGTAAGTGTCTGTATGTAAGTGCCTGTTTGTAAGTGTCTGTATGTAAGTGTCTGTATATAAGTGCCTGTATGTAAGTGTCTGTATGTAAGTGTCTCAGTGTCTGTATGTAAGTGTCTGTATGTAAGTGTCTCAGTGTCTGTATGTAAGTGTCTGTATGTAAGCTTCTGTATGTAAGTGTCTGTAAGTAGTTTCTCTATGTAAGTGTCTCAGTGTCTGTATGTAAGTTTCTGTATGTAAGTGTCTCAATGTAAGTGTCTGTATATAAGTGTCTGTATGTAAGTGTCTGTATGTAAGTGTATGTAAGTGTCTGTATGTAAGTGTCTGTATGTAAGTGTCTCAGTGTCTGTATGTAAGTGTATGTAAGTTTCTGTATGTAAGTGTCTGTATGTAAGTGTCTGTATGTAAGTGTCTGTATGTAAGTGTCTGTATATAAGTGTCTGTATGTAAGTGTCTGTATGTAAGTGTATGTAAGTTTCTGTATGTAAGTGTCTATGTAAGTGTCTCAGTGTCTGTATGTAAGTGTCTGTATGTAAGCGTCTGTATGTGTCTATGTAAGTGTCTCAGTGTCTGTATTTAAGTGTCTGTATGTAAGTGTATGTAAGTTTCTGTATGTGTCTATGTAAGTGTTTCAGTGTCTGTATGTAAGTGTCTGTATGTAAGTGTCTGTATGTAAGTGTCTGTATGTAAGTGTCTGTATATAAGTGTCTGTATGTAAGTGTCTGTATGTAAGCTTCTGTATGTAAGTGTCTGTAAGTAGTGTCTCTATGTAAGTGTCTCAGTGTCTGTATGTGTCTGTATGTAAGTGTCTCAATGTAAGTGTCTGTATGTAAGTGTCTGTATGTACGTGTCTCAAGGTAAGTGTCTGTATGTAATTGTCTGTATGTAAGTGTCTTTATGTAAGAGTCTGTATGCAAGTGTCTGTATGTACGTGTCTAAGTGTCTGTATGTAAGTGTCTCTATGTAAGAGTCTGTATGTAAGTGTCAGTATGTAAGTGTCCAAGTGTCTGTATGTAAGGGTCTGTATGTAAGTGTCTATATGTAAGTGTCTGTATGTAAGTGTCTGTATGTAAGTGTCTGTATGTAAGTATCTGTATGTAAATGTCTGTGTGTAAGTGTCTGTATGTAAGTGTCTGTATGTAAGTGTCTGTATGTAAGTGTCTGTATGTAAGTGCCTGTTTGTAAGTGTCTGTATGTAAGTGTCTGTATATAAGTGCCTGTATGTAAGTGTCTGTATGTAAGTGTCTCAGTGTCTGTATGTAAGTGTCTGTATGTAAGTGTCTCAGTGTCTGTATGTAAGTGTCTGTATGTAAGTGTCTGTTTGTGTCTGTATGTAAGTGTCTGTATGTAAGTGTCTGTATGTAAGTGTCTGTATGTAAGTGTCTGTATGTAAGTGTCTGTATGTAAGTGCCTGTTTGTAAGTGTCTGTATGTAAGTGTCTGTATATAAGTGCCTGTATGTAAGTGTCTGTATGTAAGTGTCTCAGTGTCTGTATGTAAGTGTCTGTATGTAAGTGTCTCAGTGTCTGTATGTAAGTGTCTGTATGTAAGCTTCTGTATGTAAGTGTCTGTAAGTAGTTTCTCTATGTAAGTGTCTCAGTGTCTGTATGTAAGTTTCTGTATGTAAGTGTCTCAATGTAAGTGTCTGTATATAAGTGTCTGTATGTAAGTGTCTGTATGTAAGTGTATGTAAGTTTCTGTATGTAAGTGTCTATGTAAGTGTCTCAGTGTCTGTATGTAAGTGTCTGTATGTAACTGTCTGAATGTAAGTGTCTGTATATAAGTGTCTGTATGTAAGTGTCTGTATGTAAGTGTATGTAAGTGTCTGTATGTAAGTGTCTGTATGTAAGTGTCTCAGTGTCTGTATGTAAGTGTATGTAAGTTTCTGTATGTAAGTGTCTGTATGTAAGTGTCTGTATGTAAGTGTCTGTATGTAAGTGTCTGTATATAAGTGTCTGTATGTAAGTGTCTGTATGTAAGTGTATGTAAGTTTCTGTATGTAAGTGTCTATGTAAGTGTCTCAGTGTCTGTATGTAAGTGTCTGTTTGTGTCTGTATGTAAGTGTCTGTATGTAAGTGTCTGTATGTAAGTGTCTGTATGTAAGTGTCTGTAAGTGTCTGTATGTAAGTATCTGTATGTAAATGTCTGTGTGTAAGTGTCTGTATGTAAGTGTCTTAGTGTCTGTATGTAAGTTTCTGTATGTAAGTGTCTGTTTGTGTCTGTATGTAAGTGTCTGTATGTAAGTGTCTGTATGTAAGTGGCTGTATGTAAGTGTCTGTAAGTGTCTGTATGTAAGTATCTGTATGTAAGTGTCTGTATGTAAGTTTCGGTATGTAAGTGTCTGTATGTAAGTGTCTGTATGTAAGTGTCTGTATGTAAGTGCCTGTTTGTAAGTGTCTGTATGTAAGTGTCTGTATATAAGTGCCTGTATGTAAGTGTCTGTATGTAAGTGTCTCAGTGTCTGTATGTAAGTGTCTGTATGTAAGTGTCTCAGTGTCTGTATGTAAGTGTCTGTATGTAAGCTTCTGTATGTAAGTGTCTGTAAGTAGTGTCTCTATGTAAGTGTCTCAGTGTCTGTATGTAAGTTTCTGTATGTAAGTATCTGTATGTAAATGTCTGTGTGTAAGTGTCTGTATGTAAGTGTCTTAGTGTCTGTATGTAAGTGTCTGTATGTAAGTGTCTGTTTGTGTCTGTATGTAAGTGTCTGTATGTAAGTGTCTGTATGTAAGTGTCTGTATGTAAGTGTCTGTATGTAAGTGTCTGTATGTAAGTGCCTGTTTGTAAGTGTCTGTATGTAAGTGTCTGTATATAAGTGCCTGTATGTAAGTGTCTTTATGTGTCTGTATGTAAGTGTCTGTATGTAAGTGTCTGTATGTAAGTGTCTGTATGTAAGTGTCTGTATGTAAGTGTCTGTATATAAGTGCCTGTATGTAAGTGTCTGTTTGTGTCTGTATGTAAGTGTCTGTATGTAAGTGTCTGTATGTAAGTGTCTGTATGTAAGTGCCTGTTTGTAAGTGTCTGTATGTAAGTGTCTGTATATAAGTGCCTGTATGTAAGTGTCTGTATGTAAGTGTCTCAGTGTCTGTATGTAAGTGTCTGTATGTAAGTGTCTCAGTGTCTGTATGTAAGTGTCTGTATGTAAGTGTCTGTTTGTGTCTGTATGTAAGTGTCTGTATGTAAGTGTCTGTATGTAAGTGTCTGTATGTAAGTGTCTGTATGTAAGTGTCTGTATGTAAGTGCCTGTTTGTAAGTGTCTGTATGTAAGTGTCTGTATATAAGTGCCTGTATGTAAGTGTCTGTATGTGTCTGTATGTAAGTGTCTGTATGTAAGTGTCTGTATGTAAGTGTCTGTATGTAAGTGTCTGTATGTAAGTGTCTGTATATAAGTGCCTGTATGTAAGTGTCTGTTTGTGTCTGTATGTAAGTGTCTGTATGTAAGTGTCTGTATGTAAGTGTCTGTATGTAAGTGCCTGTTTGTAAGTGTCTGTATGTAAGTGTCTGTATATAAGTGCCTGTATGTAAGTGTCTGTATGTAAGTGTCTCAGTGTCTGTATGTAAGTGTCTGTATGTAAGTGTCTCAGTGTCTGTATGTAAGTGTCTGTATGTAAGTGTCTGTTTGTGTCTGTATGTAAGTGTCTGTATGTAAGTGTCTGTATGTAAGTGTCTGTATGTAAGTGCCTGTTTGTAAGTGTCTGTATGTAAGTGTCTGTATATAAGTGCCTGTATGTAAGTGTCTGTATGTAAGTGTCTCAGTGTCTGTATGTAAGTGTCTGTATGTAAGTGTCTCAGTGTCTGTATGTAAGTGTCTGTATGTAAGCTTCTGTATGTAAGTGTCTGTAAGTAGTTTCTCTATGTAAGTGTCTCAGTGTCTGTATGTAAGTTTCTGTATGTAAGTGTCTCAATGTAAGTGTCTGTATATAAGTGTCTGTATGTAAGTGTCTGTATGTAAGTGTATGTAAGTGTCTGTATGTAAGTGTCTGTATGTAAGTGTCTCAGTGTCTGTATGTAAGTGTATGTAAGTTTCTGTATGTAAGTGTCTGTATGTAAGTGTCTGTATGTAAGTGTCTGTATGTAAGTGTCTGTATATAAGTGTCTGTATGTAAGTGTCTGTATGTAAGTGTATGTAAGTTTCTGTATGTAAGTGTCTATGTAAGTGTCTCAGTGTCTGTATGTAAGTGTCTGTATGTAAGCGTCTGTATGTGTCTATGTAAGTGTCTCAGTGTCTGTATTTAAGTGTCTGTATGTAAGTGTATGTAAGTTTCTGTATGTGTCTATGTAAGTGTTTCAGTGTCTGTATGTAAGTGTCTGTATGTAAGTGTCTGTATGTAAGTGTCTGTATGTAAGTGTCTGTATATAAGTGTCTGTATGTAAGTGTCTGTATGTAAGCTTCTGTATGTAAGTGTCTGTAAGTAGTGTCTCTATGTAAGTGTCTCAGTGTCTGTATGTGTCTGTATGTAAGTGTCTCAATGTAAGTGTCTGTATGTAAGTGTCTGTATGTACGTGTCTCAAGGTAAGTGTCTGTATGTAATTGTCTGTATGTAAGTGTCTTTATGTAAGAGTCTGTATGCAAGTGTCTGTATGTACGTGTCTAAGTGTCTGTATGTAAGTGTCTCTATGTAAGAGTCTGTATGTAAGTGTCAGTATGTAAGTGTCCAAGTGTCTGTATGTAAGGGTCTGTATGTAAGTGTCTATATGTAAGTGTCTGTATGTAAGTGTCTGTATGTAAGTGTCTGTATGTAAGTATCTGTATGTAAATGTCTGTGTGTAAGTGTCTGTATGTAAGTGTCTGTATGTAAGTGTCTGTATGTAAGTGTCTGTATGTAAGTGCCTGTTTGTAAGTGTCTGTATGTAAGTGTCTGTATATAAGTGCCTGTATGTAAGTGTCTGTATGTAAGTGTCTCAGTGTCTGTATGTAAGTGTCTGTATGTAAGTGTCTCAGTGTCTGTATGTAAGTGTCTGTATGTAAGTGTCTGTTTGTGTCTGTATGTAAGTGTCTGTATGTAAGTGTCTGTATGTAAGTGTCTGTATGTAAGTGTCTGTATGTAAGTGTCTGTATGTAAGTGCCTGTTTGTAAGTGTCTGTATGTAAGTGTCTGTATATAAGTGCCTGTATGTAAGTGTCTGTATGTAAGTGTCTCAGTGTCTGTATGTAAGTGTCTGTATGTAAGTGTCTCAGTGTCTGTATGTAAGTGTCTGTATGTAAGCTTCTGTATGTAAGTGTCTGTAAGTAGTTTCTCTATGTAAGTGTCTCAGTGTCTGTATGTAAGTTTCTGTATGTAAGTGTCTCAATGTAAGTGTCTGTATATAAGTGTCTGTATGTAAGTGTCTGTATGTAAGTGTATGTAAGTTTCTGTATGTAAGTGTCTATGTAAGTGTCTCAGTGTCTGTATGTAAGTGTCTGTATGTAACTGTCTGAATGTAAGTGTCTGTATATAAGTGTCTGTATGTAAGTGTCTGTATGTAAGTGTCTGTATGTAAGTGTCTGTATATAAGTGTCTGTATGTAAGTGTCTGTATGTAAGTGTATGTAAGTTTCTGTATGTAAGTGTCTATGTAAGTGTCTCAGTGTCTGTATGTAAGTGTCTGTATGTAAGCGTCTGTATGTGTCTATGTAAGTGTCTCAGTGTCTGTATTTAAGTGTCTGTATGTAAGTGTATGTAAGTTTCTGTATGTGTCTATGTAAGTGTTTCAGTGTCTGTATGTAAGTGTCTGTATGTAAGTGTCTGTATGTAAGTGTCTGTATGTAAGTGTCTCAGTGTCTGTATGTAAGTGTCTGTATGTAAGTGTCTCAGTGTCTGTATGTAAGTGTCTGTATGTAAGCTTCTGTATGTAAGTGTCTGTAAGTAGTTTCTCTATGTAAGTGTCTCAGTGTCTGTATGTAAGTTTCTGTATGTAAGTGTCTCAATGTAAGTGTCTGTATATAAGTGTCTGTATGTAAGTGTCTCAGTGTCTGTATGTAAGTGTCTGTATGTAAGTGTCTCAGTGTCTGTATGTAAGTGTCTGTATGTAAGCTTCTGTATGTAAGTGTCTGTAAGTAGTTTCTCTATGTAAGTGTCTCAGTGTCTGTATGTAAGTTTCTGTATGTAAGTGTCTCAATGTAAGTGTCTGTATATAAGTGTCTGTATGTAAGTGTCTGTATGTAAGTGTATGTAAGTTTCTGTATGTAAGTGTCTATGTAAGTGTCTCAGTGTCTGTATGTAAGTGTCTGTATGTAACTGTCTGAATGTAAGTGTCTGTATATAAGTGTCTGTATGTAAGTGTCTGTATGTAAGTGTCTGTATGTAAGTGTCTGTATATAAGTGTCTGTATGTAAGTGTCTGTATGTAAGTGTATGTAAGTTTCTGTATGTAAGTGTCTATGTAAGTGTCTCAGTGTCTGTATGTAAGTGTCTGTATGTAAGCGTCTGTATGTGTCTATGTAAGTGTCTCAGTGTCTGTATTTAAGTGTCTGTATGTAAGTGTATGTAAGTTTCTGTATGTGTCTATGTAAGTGTTTCAGTGTCTGTATGTAAGTGTCTGTATGTAAGTGTCTGTATGTAAGTGTCTGTATGTAAGTGTCTGTATATAAGTGTCTGTATGTAAGTGTCTGTATGTAAGCTTCTGTATGTAAGTGTCTGTAAGTAGTGTCTCTATGTAAGTGTCTCAGTGTCTGTATGTGTCTGTATGTAAGTGTCTCAATGTAAGTGTCTGTATGTAAGTGTCTGTATGTACGTGTCTCAAGGTAAGTGTCTGTATGTAATTGTCTGTATGTAAGTGTCTTTATGTAAGAGTCTGTATGCAAGTGTCTGTATGTACGTGTCTAAGTGTCTGTATGTAAGTGTCTCTATGTAAGAGTCTGTATGTAAGTGTCAGTATGTAAGTGTCCAAGTGTCTGTATGTAAGGGTCTGTATGTAAGTGTCTATATGTAAGTGTCTGTATGTAAGTGTCTGTATGTAAGTGTCTGTATGTAAGTATCTGTATGTAAATGTCTGTGTGTAAGTGTCTGTATGTAAGTGTCTTAGTGTCTGTATGTAAGTGTCTGTATGTATGTGCAAGATGGCGCCGATGATGGCAGCCTCGGCCGGTTGGTGCGCCCTGTTTTGTCCAGTTTTGTCTTGTTTTGTCTTGAGAGGGGCTTGCTGTTCAACACACTCGTGCTGGTGAGAGAGGCCTGCTGTTCATCACACCCGTGCTGGTGAGAGAGGCCTGCTGTTTTGGGGCCTGCTGTTCATCACACCCGTGCTGGTGAGAGAGGCCTGCTGTTCAGTACACCCGTGTTGAGGGGCCTGCTGTTCAGCACACCCTTGCTGGTGAGAGAGGCCTGCTGTTCAACACACCCGTGCTGGTGAGAGGGGCCTGCTTTTCAGCACACCCTTGCTGGTGAGAGAGGCCTGCTGTTCAACACACCTGTGCTGGTGAGAGGGGCCTGCTTTTCAGCACACCCGTGCTGGTGAGAGAGGCCTGCTGTTCAACACACCCGTGCTGGTGAGAGGGGCCTGCTTTTCAGCACACCCGTGCTGGTGAGAGGGGCCTGCTGTTCAGCACACCCGTGCTGGTGAGAGAGGCCTGCTGTTCAGCTCACACGTGTTGAGGGGCCTGCTGTTCAGCACACCCGTGCTGGTGAGAGGGGCCTGCTGTTCATCACATCCGTGTTGGTGAGAGGGGCCTGCTGTTCAGCACACCGGTGCTGGTGAGAGAGGCCTGCTGTTCAGCACACCCGTGTTGAGGGGCCTGCTGTTCAGCACACCCGTGCTGGTGAGAGGGGCCTGCTGTTGAGGGGCCTACTGTTCAGCACACCCGTGTTGGTGAGAGAGGCCTGCTGTTCAGCACACCCGTGTTGAGGGGCCTACTGTTCAGCACACCCGTGCTGGTGAGAGGGGCCTGCTGTTCAACAGACCCGTGCTGGTGAGAGGGGCCTACTGTTCAGCACACCCGTGCTGGTGAGAGGGGCCTGCTGTTCAACACACCCGTGCTGGTGAGAGGGGCCTGCTGTTCAACACACCCGTGCTGGTGAGAGGGGCCTGCTGTTCATCACACCCGTGCTGGTGAGAGAGGCCTACTATTCATCACACCCGTGCTGGTGTGAGGGGCGTGCTGTTCATCACCCCCGTGTTGGTGAGAGGGGCCTGCTGTTCACTTCCATGCTGGTGAGAGAGGCCTACTGTTCATCACACCCGTGTTGGTGAGAGGGGCCTGCTGTTCACCACTCCCATGCTGGTGAGAGGGGCCTACTGTTCAACACACCAGTGCTGGTGAGAGAGTCCTGCTGTTCAGCACACCCGTGCTGGTGCGAAGATGGCGCTGATGATGGTAGCCTCAGCCGGTCGGTGCGCCCTGTTTTGTCTTGTTTTGTCTGTCAATTCAGTGTTTTGCCAAGATTTTCGGAGTTCTCTAACAAGAGACGAACTTTTAAATATCAGGGAAACAACTCCTGTGGATTTAATTCCTACTTTTCTGCTTCCAGCGGCAGAATTAGTAGGCATTCTAGTCAATGCCGCGCTAGGCTTTGCTCAAGCAACGAAACGCCGCCCAAGGGGTAAACGGTCGGGGGCTCTAGTACGGCTACGCAGACGCGGGATCCGAACAGTGCTTCCGAGCTTTTTCCTCTCCAACGTACGTTCAATGTACAACAAAATGGATGAACTTCAGCTACTGATGGTAAAAAACAAAGACTTTCTTTCAGCTTCTGCATTGTGCTTCACGGAAACATGGCTGTGTGATTTGATTCCGGACACTTCGCTACAACTAGCAGGATTCCATCTTGTAAGATCGGATCGTGACATAGCACTCTCCGGCAAGACGAAAGGCGGTGGTATTTGTTTTTACATTAACAGTGGCTGGTGTGTAGATGTCACAGTGATTCTGCAACATTGTTCTCCACTCCTTGAATCAATTTTTATAACCTGTAAACCGTTTTACTCGCCTCGCGAGTTCGCGTCGCTCATTTTGGTCGGAGTTTATTTGCCGCCTTGTCCTCAGGTTAAAGAGGCCCAACGCATGCTCGCCGATCAGATTCTGAGTGTGGAGCGATCAAATCCAGATTCGTTGGTTATCGTACTTGGCGACTTTAACAAAGGTAATCTCAGCCACGAACTCCCCAAATACATACAATTCATTAAATGCCCAACCAGAGAAGGGAACACTCTGGATCACTGTTACACTACAGTCAGTAGAGCCTACCACGCCGTCCCCCGAGCAGCACTAGGACACTCTGACCATGCCATGGTCCACCTGATTCCTGCATACAGGCAGAAACTAAAACTCTGTAAACCTGCTGTGAGGACATCTAAACAGTGGACCAGTGAGGCTGTGGAAGATTTGCGGGCGTGCTTAGACTGTACTGACTGGGATATGTTCACGACTGCTACCAATAGTCTGGATGAACTCACAGAGGCTGTGACGTCCTACATCAGCTTCTGTGAGGACTGCTGTATCCCAACACGTACCAGGGTGAACTTTAACAACAATAAGCCCTGGTTCTCAGCAAAGCTCAGAAGGTTGAGGTTGGAGAAGGAGGAAGCGTTTAGGAGTGGAGATAGAGACAGATTCAAGGAGTCGAAGAACAGGTTTAGCAAAGCGGTGAGAGAGGCTAAACGACTGTACTCAGAGAGACTAAAACACCAGTTCTCTACAAACGACGCTGCTTCTGTCTGGAGAGGGCTCAGGCAGATCACCAACTACAAACCCAGAGCCCCCCACACCACTAACGACTCCCGCCTAGCCAACGACCTGAACGAGTTCTACTGTAGATTTGAAAGACAATTGGACTGTCCTGAACCACCCCTTCCAACCCAAGAGGCCCCATCCCCCACCAATACTACAGAGACGACTATCTCCTTTCAGGAGGGAGAAGTTAATAGACTTTTCAAGAGGCAGAATCCACGCAAAGCAGCCGGGCCGGACTCTGTCTCTCCAGCCACCCTCAGGCACTGCGCTGACCAGCTGTCTCCGGTGTTCACCAACATCTTTAACACCTCCCTGGAGACATGCCATGTACCAGCCTGTCTCAAGTCCTCCACCATCATCCCTGTGCCCAAAAAGCTAAGGCCAACAGGACTAAATGATTACAGACCGGTCGCCCTTACATCTGTGGTAATGAAGTCTTTTGAGCGCCTGGTCCTGGCACACCTCAAAGCCATCACAGACCCTCTCCTGGACCCCCTTCAGTTTGCCTACAGAGCCAACAGGTCTGTGGACGATGCAGTTAACATGGCCCTCCACTTCACCCTACAGCATCTGGACGCCCCAGCATCCTACGCCAGGATCCTGTTTGTGGACTTCAGCTTTGCCTTCAACACCATCATCCCTGCCCTGCTTCAGGACAAGCTCTTCCAGCTGAACGTGCCATACACCACCTGTAAATGGATCACAGACTTCCTGTCTGACAGGAAGCAGTGCGTTAAGCTGGGAACACAAGTCTCTGGCTCCAGGTCCATCAGCACCGGAACTCCTCAGGGCTGCGTCCTTTCCCCTCTGCTCTTCTCCCTGTATACCAACAGCTGCACCTCCAATCATCTGTCCGTCAAACTATTGAAGTTTGCGGATGACACCACCCTCATTGGGCTGATCTCTGGTGGGGATGAGTCTGACTATAGGTGGGAAGCTGACAATCTGGTGACCTGGTGTAGCCAGAACAACTTAGAGCTAAATGCTCTAAAGACAGTTGAGATGGTTGTGGACTTCAGGAAGAATACAGCACCACTCACCCCCATCACCCTGTTAGACTCCCCAGTAAAAATTGTAGAGTCCTTCCGCTTCCTGGGCACTATTCTCTCCCGGGACCTCAAGTGGGAATTGAACATCAGCTCCCTCACCAAGAAAGCTCAACAGAGGATGTACTTTCTACGGCAGCTGAAGAAATTCAACCTGCCAAAGACAATGATGGTGCAATTCTATACAGCGATCATTGAATCCATCCTCACCTCCTCCATAACCGTCTGGTACGCTGCTGCCACTGCCAAGGACAAGAGCAGACTGCAGCGTATCATCCACACTGCTGAGAAGGTAATTGCCTGCAATCTACCGACCCTCGAGGACCTGCACACGACAAGGTCTATGAGGCGAGCGAGGAAGATTATGGCCGATTTCTCCCACCCTGGACACTCTCTGTTTCAGCTACTCCCCTCCGGCAGAAGGCTTCGGTCCATCAGGACCAAAACCTCACGCCATAAAAACAGTTTCTTCCCATCTGCTGCTGGCCTGTTAAACAAGGCCAAGGGCTAACACTGTTTTTAACATTTGATCTACATAACGACACGTTGCTGATATTAACTATGTTTCCCTATTTGTATTTTTAAATTATATCTTAAAGCTATTTTATATTCGATATTTATTTAATTTTATATACTTCAGCCCCTTAGTGTTAGACTTTTAACCCTTATTATAGTAAGACTTGTTTAAAACTTATTTAAGATTTTAGATTCCTATATGTTGAATGTATGCACCATCCTGCCAAAGTAAATTCCGTGTCGGTGTGAACTTACATGGCGAATAAAACCCTTTCTGATTCTGATTCTAAGTGTCTGTTTGTGTCTGTATGTAAGTGTCTGTATGTAAGTGTCTGTATGTAAGCGTCTGTATGTAAGTGGCTGTATGTAAGTGTCTGTAAGTGTCTGTATGTAAGTGTCTGTATATAAGTGTCTGTATGTAAGTGTCTGTATGTAAGTATCTGTATGTAAATGTCTGTGTGTAAGTGTCTGTATGTAAGTGTCTTAGTGTCTGTATGTAAGTGTCTGTATGTAAGTGTCTGTTTGTGTCTGTATGTAAGTGTCTGTATGTAAGTGGCTGTATGTAAGTGTCTGTAAGTGTCTGTATGTAAGTATCTGTATGTAAGTGTCTGTATGTAAGTTTCTGTATGTAAGTGTATGGTTGTAAGTGTCTGTATGTAAGTGTCTGTATGTAAGTGCCTGT
Source organism: Petromyzon marinus (assembly GCF_048934315.1). NCBI lineage: Eukaryota > Metazoa > Chordata > Hyperoartia > Petromyzontiformes > Petromyzontidae > Petromyzon > Petromyzon marinus. The sequence goes on along the minus strand of NW_027423056.1, from coordinate 371,467 downwards.
TTGTAAGTGTCTGTATGTAAGTGTCTGTATATAAGTGCCTGTATGTAAGTGTCTGTATGTAAGTGTCTCAGTGTCTGTATGTAAGTGTCTGTAAGTAGTGTCTCTATGTAAGTGTCTCAGTGTCTGTATGTAAGTTTCTGTATGTAAGTGTCTCAATGTAAGTGTCTGTATGTAAGTGTCTGTATGTCAGTGTCACAGTGTCTGTATGTAAGTGTCTGTATGTAAGTGTCTCAGTGTCTGTATGTAAGTGTCTGTATGTAAGCGTCTGTATGTGTCTATGTAAGTGTCTCAGTGTCTGTATTTAAGTGTCTGTATGTAAGTGTCTGTATGTAAGTGTCTCAGTGTCTGTATGTAAGTGTATGTAAGTGTCTGTATGTAAGTGTCTGTATGTAAGTGTATGTAACTTTCTGTATGTGTCTATGTAAGTGTTTCAGTGTCTGTATGTAAGTGTCTGTATGTAAGTGTCTGTATGTAAGTGTCTGTATGTAAGTGTCTGTATATAAGTGTCTGTATGTAAGTGTCTGTATGTAAGCTTCTGTATGTACGTGTCTGTAAGTAGTGTCTCTATGTAAGTGTCTCAGTGTCTGTATGTAAGTGTCTGTATGTAAGTGTCTCAATGTAAGTGTCTGTATGTAAGTGTCTGTATGTACGTGTCTCAAGGTAAGTGTCTGTATGTAATTGTCTGTATGTAAGTGTCTTTATGTAAGAGTCTGTATGCAAGTGTCTGTATGTACGTGTCTAAGTGTCTGTATGTAAGTATCTCTATGTAAGAGTCTGTATGTAAGTGTCAGTATGTAAGTGTCTAAGTGTCTGTATGTAAGGGTCTGTATGTAAGTGTCTATATGTAAGTGTCTGTATGTAAGTGTCTGTATGTAAGTGTCTGTATGTAAGTATCTGTATGTAAGTGTCTGTATGTAAGTGTCTGTATGTAAGTGTCTGTATGTAAGTGTCTGTATGTAAGTGTCTCAGTATCTGTATGTAAGTGTCTGTATGTAAGTGTATGTAAGTGTCTGTATGTAAGTGTCTGTATGTAAGTGTCTTTATGTAAGTGGCTGTATGTAAGTGTCTGTAAGTGTCTGTATGTAAGTATCTGTATGTAAGTGTCTGTATGTAAGTTTCTGTATGTAAGTGTATGTTTGTAAGTGTCTGTATGTAAGTGTCTGTATGTAAGTGCCCGTTTGTAAGTGTCTGTATGTAAGTGTCTGTATATAAGTGCCTGTATGTAAGTGTCTGTATGTAAGTGTCTCAGTGTCTGTATGTAAGTGTCTGTATGTAAGTGTCTCAGTGTCTGTATGTAAGTGTCTGTATGTAAGCTTCTGTATGTAAGTGTCTGTAAGTAGTGTCTCTATGTAAGTTTCTGTATGTAAGTGTCTCAATGTAAGTGTCTGTATGTAAGTGTCTGTATGTCAGTGTCACAGTGTCTGTATGTAAGTGTCTGTATGTAAGTGTCTGTATGTCAGTGTCACAGTGTCTGTATGTAAGCGTCTGTATGTGTCTATGTAAGTGTCTCAGTGTCTGTATTTAAGTGTCTGTATGTAAGTGTCTGTATGTAAGTGTCTCAGTGTCTGTATGTAAGTGTATGTAAGTGTCTGTATGTAAGTGTCTGTATGTAAGTGTCTCAGTGTCTGTATGTAAGTGTATGTAAGTTTCTGTATGTAAGTGTCTATTTAAGTGTTTCAGTGTCTGTATGTAAGTGTCTGTATGTAAGTGTCTGTATGTAACTGTCTGTATGTAAGTGTCTGTATATAAGTGTCTGTATGTAAGTGTCTGTATGTAAGTGTTTGTATGTAAGTGTCTCAGTATCTGTATGTAAATGTCTTTATGTAAGTGTCTGTATGTAAGTGTCTCAGTGTCTGTTTGTGTCAGTATGTAAGTGTCTGTATGTAAGTGTCTGTATGTAAGTGTCTATGTAAGTGTCTCAGTGTCTGTATGTAAGTGTCTGTATGTAAGTGTCTGTATGTAAGTGTCTTAGTGTCTGTATGTAATTGTCCGTATGTAAGTGTCTTTATGTAAGAGTCTGTATGTAAGTGTCTGTATGTAATGTCGTCTGTCTGTGTGTGTGTGTGTACGCTTAAGGTACACACACACACACAGACAGACGACATTGCCTGGGACTTGACACCTGTCAAGCACGCCGATTATTCACCGGCGTTTTATATCTTTAACCCGTCGATGCCATGTGTTTAAATAAACTCTACTTCCCTGGTGTCTACTTCCTTAACTCGGATAACCCTGTAGGGCAGTGGCTCTTCACAACCTGAGGGTGCGAGATTCCCTTTCTGGGGGGGTACGAGACACGGCCAGATTTGTTTTCTTTAGAAGGTGAAAAAACAAAACGCAAATTTAGCGTGGATACGTTAGTACAACTACTTTGTTTCATCAACCCCTGTGTATTTATTGTGGCCTTACGTCCCACAGGGGGTGCAGAGGAGTTGCTGTGTACAGTAAAACCTTGGATTGCGAGTAACTTGGCCTGCGAGTGTTTGGCGAGACGGGCTACATTTGTAAATAAATATTAACTTGATAAACGAGCGAGGTTCTCGCAATACGCGCAGCGCACGTGTAGACACGCTTTGTACTGCCGGGCGTCACGTGATCACAACTGATGTACCGAGTGCTCTGATTATACGCGAGTGCTTTGGATTACAAAACACGTTTCCGGAACGAATCGAGCTCGCGATCCCACGGTTTCTACCGTATCGACGTTGTACGACGTTGTTAACGGCTGAGAGCCACAAGGGGTGGCAGGCTGCGGTCAAGGTGAAGAGACACCGCTCTCGGGGGAAGGACGGCCGGGGGTTGAAACGATAAAAGGGAGAGAGGGCGAAGGGGGAGGAGGAGGGGAACGCCTAAATGCGCCCGAATGAGCGAGCTGAAAAATAACGCTCCAACATTTACCTCTCCTGAGACAGCTCTGATTCCAGGACGTTCACCGCGTTCAAGGCGTCTCTGAGGTCATTCTCCAAGACGCGCTCTTTTGCTTTCGCTCCGTTGAGTTCGCTCTGGAAGGTAAACGACGCCCCAAGATGCGGCGCCGGGCGACGCGAATTGCCACATTTGTGCGCGCAAAAAAGAGCATCCGCAGCGACGACAATTGACGCAATTCTAACACGCGTTTGCAAACGATAACGCTCACAGGGAAGTGTTGCGCGGGTTATTATTTTACCCGTAGATTTAAGAAACGTTCGAAATACCTTGCTTTCGTTTTTCAGCGTTTCCATGGCGGCTATCCGCTGTTCCATTTGACAGACGGCTTCTTGGAGTGAAGCTCTCTCTCGTTTGAACGCGTCTAAGGATTCCTTCACGCAAGACACGACACGAGACCAACACTTCCTACGATACCCCAAGATGTGTTTATTGCACCACGGTGGGCGTAAGCTCTCGGATGCCGTAGCGATAGGTTTTACCCTTTTAACTGGCACCAAAAACTGACACCTTTATTCAAGGCATCATGTCTGCAATAACCGCAACACAAGCAGTCAAAATGCAAGCAAAAAAGAGACAACTCTGATAATGATATTGGCACTGTCCTTGAATTTGATTGGTCCACACCCGAGACGGCTTTTCTTAGAGCCTAGTCTCCACTGGTGTTGGACCAGAAGACGCCAAAAGGCGTACAACTCAAAAACAGCGCACTATCAAGTATTGAGGGCTCGGGGTGAGAATTTACATTATGAGACCTCCTTTGCCAGTAACAAGATATAGGAATAGGTTTTTACCCTTTTAACTGGCACCAAAAACTGACACCTTTATTCAAGGCATCATGTCTGCAATAACCGCAACACAAGCAGTCAAAATGCAAGCAAAAAGACAACTCTGATAACGATATTGGCACTGTCCTTGAATTTGATTGGTCCACACCCGAGACGGCTTTTCTTAGAGCCTAGTCTCCACTGGTGTTGGACCAGAAGACGCCAAAAGGCGTACAACTCAAAAACAGCGCACTATCAGAGTATTGAGGGCTCGGGGTGAGCATTTACATTATGAGACCTCCTTTGCCAGTAACAAGATATAGGAATAGGTTTTTACCCTTTTAACTGGCACAAAAAACTCAAATTCAAGGACAGTGCCATTATTATTATCAGAGTTGTCTCTTTTGTTTGCATTTTGACTGCTTGTGTTGTGGTTATTGCAGACATGATGCCTTGAATAAAGGTGTCAGTTTTTCGTGCCAGTTTAAAAGGGTAGAACCTATTACTATATCTTGTTACTGGCAAAGGAGGTCTCATAATGTAAATGCTCTCGGATGCCGTCTGAACGTTCCCTTTCTCTCCCCCCTCCCCCCCCCCACGTGCTCCCCGAGCCTCTCAGGAGCTCAACGTGAAACGCCTTGCCAAGCAAAACAAAAAATATTGGGACGCGACCCAAACGCCGTTGCGAGCACAGCGACGGAGACCGACGCAGTGGCCGGCGTTCCGTGTTTGATAAAATCGAAAAGCACCGTTAGACCTCCTTTGCCAGTGCCAAAATATAATAATATAATAGGGGTTTTCCCCCTTTTTTCTGGCAACAAAACTGAAACCTTTTTATACAAGGATTCATGTCGCTGCATCGACCACAATACCTGCAGTCAAAACGCAAACAAAAAAACCTACTATGATAATATATATGTGGCATTGTCCTTGAAACTGATTGGTCCACACCTAGGGACGGCTTTCTTTTGAGCCTCGACCCAATTGGTGCTAGACCACATGACGCCAAAAGGCGTCACACAGCTCAAAGACAATGCACTATCCAGGTAATGAGGGCTCGGGGTGAGCATCTACATCATTGGACCTCCTTTGCCAGTGCCAAAATATAATAATAGAGGGGTTTTCCCCCTTTTTTTGGCAACAAAACTGAAACCTTTTTTTACGAGGAGTCACGTCGCTGCATTGACCACAATATACCTGCAGTCAAAATTCAAACAAAAAACCTACTATGATAATATATGTGGCATTGTCCTTGAAACTGATTGGTCCACGCCAAAAGGCGTCACACAGCTCAAAGACAATGTACGCCTTTTGGCGTCATCTTGTCGAGCACCAATTGGGTCGAGGCTCAAAAGAAAGCCGTCCCTTGGTGTGGACCAATCAGTTTCAAGGACAATGCCACATATATATTATCATAGTAGGTTTTTTGTTTGCATTTTGACTGCAGGTATTGTGGTTATTGCAGTGACGTGAATCCTCGTAAAAAGGTTTCAGTTTTATTGCCAGAAAAAAGGGGAAAAACCCTATTATTATAAATCGAAAAGCGATTGTGTTTTCTTTTGGGGAACAAAGTGCGAGCCCCAATACGGCAACGCTGCATAGCTTGCTCAAGCAGGTGACTTCGCTGGCGGAAAACAATCCCAACGCAATTGAACCATTTCAGAGAAGTGGGGCGGGTGGGAAGATAAATCGAAATCATTTAATGTAGCTGCTACAAAGCTTTGGAACCATCTAGCATCGTCTCTTAGCACCTTCACTCTGTCATCTCTGTCCTCACCTAAACCGACTGTTAAGATCACAAAAGTTTCAAATGTGAATGTAAATAGTACAATCTAATTGATTTATTTTAAAAATGTGAACCTGTGTAATTGTTCAAATAGAATGATTTGCTGAGCCACCATTGACAAAGAGCTTTTTTGGCTCATTGGGCTTTACTTGGCTAATGAACTTGTGAACTACAATCGCGACGTTGAACGTCGTCCGCTCTTCTGGCTGATATTGCGATAGACGACATTGAAATGTGCTCACCAGCGTTTCGCGATGTTTCATGTCGTTATTGTCGCTTGCAATCTTCAAATTACCTAAAAATATTAATCGAGTGATAATATTAATTAAGGATTACCAATAAACGTTGGACAACGATGAAAATATATTAAACAGACGTTAACAATGTACACTCCTGATAGAGGTCAAATGTCACACGTGCGATAAATAATTAACACTCGCAATGGTCACTGACACTCTCAAAACGTTGCCTACCTATTTCTGTATTTTTTTCACGAATATTTCTTTCAAGCCTGCTACGAATCTCAGCTTCTTCGCTGCGCCTGATAAAAAAAAAACATAACAAGACATCTGCCTCATTTAATTGTTAAAAAAAATGTCATACGCAACGCAGTACACAATCAATGCAAGACGAAAATCGTCCCCGTGTAGCCTTAACAGACTGTTGGGTCAAGTGCTGCTCGTGAGCATCATTGTTAAGGCCGGCACGGTACACGAGGGGGTGGGTGGCCAGCACCACGCCCGGCCGCCTTTGTCTCCCCAGTGGCAATGTTCACACACCGCACCAGGGTACTCATTTGAGGCCGAGTTGAGTGGAGGCCCGGGACCGGTTCGGATAATCGTCACGCGGACGTTGTGTTCGTGATGTGCGGCAGAAGCCAGATTAAACGATGCAGAAAACTGCATCGGTAAACAAACTGTACTCTATTATTGGTTCTTTCGGTAAAGTCACCACGTAGAAGGGAAACAATAAAATAATAAAAATATAAAACGATAAAATTCTCACGTGTGAAAACCACATATCAAGAAAATTTTCTTGCAGTGGTTTTCACACCTGACGATGATTGCTTGCGTTGCAGTCGAAACGTCGTGAGAATTTAATTGTTTTATATTTTTATTATTTTAGTGTTTCCCTTCTACGTGGTGACTTTACCGAAAGAACCAAGAATATAAATCGCTGCAGTCACGAAAGCTTTAAATAAAAATTTAAACTGTACTGTATTTGTTTTGCTTTACAGATACAACAACAGTCAGAGATGTTCTACGCAATGCAGCGCCTTCTCCTTAGTAGCTCCCAACGTCTGAAATTCACAAACTTGAAAACTCGCTAATAACTTAATTGGGGGAAACACGAAGCAACTGTCGCCCCCTACTGCAAAATAATTGCAGACCCAGCGCATCGTGGCTGCTTCTCCCTCTCCCCCCTCCTCCGTTCCGAACAATGATGGACTCGTCCGTCTGAACAAAGCTCGTCGCTTTCCGTGGTGCTAACGTTGAAACAAGGAAAAAATAAACCGGCATGCTAATCCCTCACACTAACATTCTGCCTTTAACATCCTGCTAATCCAACACATTAACACAGCTATTTCAATGCTAAATTATTCTGTTGATATGTAAACTCGGACTTTAACACCCTGCTAATCCAACACATTAACACAGCTACTTCAATGCTAAATCCTTCTGTTGATATGTAAACTCTGACTTTAACATAGCTACTTCCGTGACCAGTCACATGCTGATCCCTCACACTAACATCATGCTAATCTCCCAGTTACATTCTAATTTGTTGACTTTAACATCCTGCTAATCCAACACATTAACACAGCTACATCAATGCTAAATCCTTATGTTGATATGTAAACTCGGACTTTAACATAGCTACTTCCGTGACCAGTCACATGCTGATCCCTCACGTTAACATTCTGCTAATCTCCCAGTTACATGCTAATTCCTCACATCAACATCATGCTAATCTCCCAGTTACATGCTAATTCCTCACATTAACATCCTGCTAATCTCCCAGTTACATGCTAATTCCTCACATCAACATCATGCTAATCCAACACATTAACTTAGCTACTTCAATGCTAAATCCTTCTGTTGATATGTAAACTCTGACTTTAACATAGCTACTTCCGTGACCAGTCACATGCTGATCCCTCACACTAACATCATGCTAATCTCCCAGTTACATGCTAATTTCTGACTTTAACATCCTGCTAATCCAACACATTAACACAGCTACATCAATGCTAAATCCTTATGTTGATATGTAAACTCGGACTTTAACATAGCTACTTCCGTGACCAGTCACATGCTGATCCCTCACGTTAACATTCTGCTAATCTCCCAGTTACATGCTAATTCCTCACATCAACATCATGCTAATCTCCCAGTTACATGCTAATTCCTCACATTAACATCCTGCTAATCTCCCAGTTACATGCTAATTCCTCACATCAACATCATGCTAATCTCCCAGTTACATGCTAATTCCTCACATTAACATCATGCTAATCCAACACATTAACTTAGCTACTTCAATGCTAAATCCTTCTGTTGATATGTAAACTCCTAAGTCAAGGGGCTCTGCTCCTCCCACCCAGCTTAAAAGACGCTGCCAAGCTTAGCAGTGTTCACTCGAGCGCCGTCTTCCCGACAGTTCTGTTTCTTCACCTGAGGAAGGCTACTTGTGTTGTGGCCGAAACGTCGTGAGAATTTTATTTTGTTTTATTTTTATTATTTTATTTCCATTCTACGTGGTGGTGACTTTACCGAAAGAACCAAGAATATGAATCCCTGCAGTCACGAAAGCTTTAAATGGAAATTTAAACTGTACTGTATTTGTTTTGCTTTACAGATACCACAACAGTCAGAGATGTTCTACGCAATGCAGCGCCTTCTCCTTAGTAGCTCCCAACGTCTGAAATTCACAAACTTGAAAACTCGCTAATAACTTAATTGGGGGAAACACGAAGCAATTGTCGCCCCCTACTGCAAAACAATTGCAGACCCCCTTCTAAACGTGAACACTGCGGGGCAGTGTCCTTCACTGCAAGGCCGGCGGGCCACGAGCGGCCCCTGGTGGCCTCTTGTGCGGCCCCTGACAATACCCAGATCTGAAATCACCTCCCCATCGTCGTCGTCGTCGTCGTCCTCGTGTGCTGCTGTCAAACCCAGCAGTGTTAAAACGTGTGGCGGCCCTCACGCTGTACCGTGTCTTATCGGCGGACGTGCCCCACCCCCCCCGACCCGCCCTCGCCCTCCGCCACCTCTGAAAATGAGTGAAGAACACCACCGTGGTGCTTTCCTGCGTCAACCAGCGTAGTACGTGACAATAGCGACGCAACGATAATTAACATCTTCTTTGGTTCTTTCGGTAAAGTCACCATCACGTAGATTGAGAATAAAATAATAAATTGATAAAATGACACGATAAAATTCTCACATTTCGGGCCACGACACAAGCGGCCTTCATCAGGTGAAGGGACGAGAATGTCTGGAGGACAGCGCTGGAGCGCTGAGGCAGTCTCGTCCCTTCACCTGATGAAGGCCGCTTGTGTTGTGGCCGAAACGTCGTGAGAATTTTATCGTGTTATTAAATTTTATTAATTTATTATTTAATACAATTAATCCTTGCAGTCACGAACGCTTTAAATCGATGATTAATGTCTCGGCACGCGCCACGTTCCGTGTTGTAAAAGTTCACCACTTGCCTCTGGCTGGCTGCTGCTGTCAACTCTTCGTTTGCCTTCTCCAGGTTTTGCACAATCACGTTCAGGTCCCGACGTTCGTGCTGCAGCTTGTCGCACGACAGCCGCTGCCCCGCGGTGCTTGCGGTGAACTCTCGCTCCTTCTCCGCAAAACTTCTCTCCGCGTTTTGCATCCCAGCCTGCATTCAGACCGTACGATGATGAAATCGATGAGGCGGGTGACCCGCTGCATTTGTTCAGATACAGTTAAAAAAGCTTGAGACTTTTCCAAAAAGGCTAAGAGAAAACCATTCCTTATTCTTGATTCTTTCGGTAAAGTCGCCACGTAGAAGGGAAACTATAAAATGATTAAAATATCAAACAATTAAATTCTCACGACGTTTCGACGGCAACACAAGCAATCATCATCAGGTGTGAAAACCACAGCAAGAACATTTGGAATAAGTGGCGGTGAAAAATGTTTCTTGCTGTGGTGTTCACACCTGATGATGATTGCTTGAGTTGCCGTCGAAACGTCGTGAGAATTTTATTGTTGTATATTTTTATTATTTTATTGTTTCCTTTCTACGTGGCGACTTTACCCGAAAGAACCAAGAATATGAATCCCTGCAGTGACAAAAGCTTTAAATCAAAAAGAAAACCATTCCGTTAAAAATATCCAGTTAAGGAATGCAGACAATATTAGCGATGTAATAAATATGAACGGATACATATTCTTAGCTCTTTCAGTAAAGTCACGTTGAAGGGAAACAATAAAAATAATAAAATATATATATAACAATAAAAATTCTCACGACGTTTCGACCATAACACAAACGGTCATCATCAGGTGTGTCGGTTTGCATTAATGTATTTATTTTTAAAACACCATTTAAACACCGTTTAAAAATAAATTAATTAATGCAAACCGACACACCTGATGACGACCGTTTGTGTTATGGTCGAAACGTCGTGAGAATTTTTATTGTTTTAAATATATTTTATTATTTTGTTTCCCTTCAACGTGGTGACTTTACCGAAAGAGCTAAGAATATGAATCGCTGCAGTCACGAAAGCTTTAAATAAAAAAAATGAACGGATAGGTCACCTGCAGCGTGCTTTCAATTTCCCGACGGCGATTTACTTCGAGTTTCAGGGTACCACTTTCTTTCTGCATTTGCTCAAGCCGTGCTTGAAAGTTGCCTGTTAATTCACGCAAAACAAATGAAATCGGGATCGACTTTCACGGTCGGGACGTGCAGACATTTGCCCACCGCGCACACGCACAAACACATCCGGGCTCGTTGGCAATAAAAAGCGGGCAACTTGAAGTGTGCTCTCACGCTCTGTTTCTTCGAGTCGAGCGCAGCTTTCAATGGAATCTTGCAGCTTTTGCGAGGCCATTTTGAGCTCTTCATTTTTTAACTCCAACAGCTCGGACATTTCTTTGGCCTAAGAGCGAAAAGACGGAACTCTCTGTTTGCTAACTACTGAACGACAAAGATAATAATACGACTTTACGCACGGATCTATGAAATGACCTACTGCTGGGCAAGGCGAGTTTTCTGGTTTGAAAGTCATCATTGAAGTCAGATAAGTTGTGTTTACCAGACTGAAATGAACTTGAGAAATCAAGACAAAGAGGTCGAAATGTGCAGATCCCATATATTTCGTTGAACAAATGCGTTTAGGGCACTGAATACGTTCTAAAGTGGAAATAATTCACATTTTAAGCATTATATTGTTATACAGACGTTTGTAAATTGTAAAAGCAATGTATGAACACTGTACACAATGGCAATAGTAGGCGTTAAAGGCAATAGTTTGGGATAGGAACATTAATATATCAGTTTTTATTTGAAGGTGATCTTGATCTTCAAAGGATATTTTATGATTGAGACAGGCATGCCTTTAGGAGCTGCATTTCTTACATTTGAAATCAACAAAAATTAATGAGCCTGAATTATAACAGACCCTTGGGGTTTGAGCTATATATATACACACTGGTTTGTAAAAGGTAATGCATGGTCATTTAATCCAATTTTTTTTTTATCCCAACATGCATTTAAAATGTGAGCAAAAGCGATCAGCTCGTGGATTCGCCCGAACCTGGCTTTCTTTAATCGTCAACTTGTTTACAAAGTCCCACCGCGCTCTTTCCATTTCTTCCACAGCTGCTTCCACTGCGTACGACACACGCGTCATGCATTTAAAATGTGAGCAAAAGCGATGAGCTCATGAATTCGCGCGAACCTGGCTTTCTTTAATCGTCAACTTGTTTACAAAGTCCCACCGCGCTCTCCCCGTCGCTTCCACGGCTGCTTCCACTGCGTACGACACACGCGCGTCGCACGTTCGACAAAGTGGCTGAGCGCGTCAATATTCATCCAGTAAAAACCACAACGGTCATTGATCATCATCGACAGTGCTCTGCGTATCACTGAGCAGCCGTGCATTGCGTCACCCGGCACGAGACTCACCTTTGCACAACGCAATATTCTTGTCATTTTGAGACTTTAAATTCAATTCGCTGAAAGTCACCGCAAACGTCTTTAAGAGAGGATGACAGCGGGGATCCAGCATTAATGTTAAATGTGCACGTGCGTACGTTTATACCGTTACACGTTTCTCAAGAAATACAATTAAATGAAAACAAAATTTAAAAAGCATCACACATTTTACCTTCAGTTCTGCTTTCAGCGACGAATGAACAGCTTCCACTTCTTCTTGTTCTGTTTCAGCTGCCATTATCACCGTGCGGACGTGACCCACGTGAGTCAACGACAAGCAAGTTTAATCACTAAACGTGTTACACCGTCAACGTCCATTATCACCGTACGCACGTGACCCACGTGAGTCAACGACAATCAAGTTTAATCACTAAACGTGTTACACCGTCAATGTCATTATCACCGTACGCATGTGACCCACGTGAGTCAACGACAATCAAGTTTAATCACTAAACGTGTTACACCGTCAACGTCCATTATCACCGTACGCACGTGACCCACGTGAGTCAACGACAAGCAAGTTTAATCACTAAACGTGTAACACCGGCAACGTCCAATGGTCGGCGAATGTTGAGAATGTACCTCTGGTTAATGTTTGTTGCACTGAAGAGGACTGGCCCTTCAGATCGTCACACATCTGCCTGGTGGCACGGATCCTTACGGACACGGGCACATTGCAAGGACGGCGGGTCAGAAAACCTTCGTAGGAACGTATCCGCCATTTTAAGGCAAAGCGCATTGCAGATGAAGATATTCTTGGTTCTTTCGGTGAAGTCACGTAGAAGGGAAACAACAAAATAAAAACTCACCGTGATTTTGTTGTTTTCTGTGACTTTACAGAAAGAACCAAAGAACGTGAATTCCTGCAGTCGCGAAAGTTTTTAAAATGAAAATGCAGAGAGGATGTTGGTGTCATCAACAAGTCGCTCGTTTGTTCTGCCGGCGTGACCTCTGACCTCCACCCAGTAGTCCACTCAGGGGCGGAGCAACAGGGGGGGATGGGGGGGGTCAGCCCCCCCCCCTGAAAATTTGGGGAAGTCGGCAATCGGGATAACCGGATATCCGGCTGCTGCAAAATGCCGCAGGCTGCCACCTTGTGATGCCACCTTGTGTGCTGCCCTGCAGGCTGTCACCTTGTGCTGCCCTGCAGGCTGCCACCTCGTGTGCTGCCCTGCAGGCTACCACCTTGTGTGCTGCCCTGCAGGCTACCACCCCGTGTGCTGCCCTGCAGGCTACCACCTTGTGATGTCACCTTGTGCTGCCCTGCAGACTGCCACCTTGTGCTGCTGCCCTGCCAGCTGCCACCTTGTGATGTCACCTTGTGTGCTGCCACCTCGTGCTGCCCTGTAGGCTGCCACCTTGTGCTGCCCTGCAGGCTGCCACCTTGTGTGCTGCCCTGCAGGCTGTCACCTTGTGCTGCCCTGCAGGCTACCACCTTGTGCTGCCACCTTGTGATGTCACCTTGTGATGTCACCTCGTGCTGCCCTGCAGGCTGCCACCTTGTGTGCTGCCCTGCAGGCTGCCACCTTGCGTGCTGCCCTGCAGGCTGCTTGAGCGGCAGCCTTGCGAACTTATCGAACTTACTGGCCACGTCGGCGGCTCCGACCTATTAATAAACTCCGCAGCTCAAATCCAATAATTAGTTTTATACATTTGTGGTGCCCATTGGAAAACACAAACACACTGAGATATCTCAGAATGTTGAAGTCAGCAACCCCCCCAAAGTCAAAATCCTGGCTCCTCGCCCCTGAGTCCACTGGACATCTCTAAAATCTACCGGACATTTGTTACAAAAAAAAGAGCTTCATTGCTCTTCGGGTTTCTCCAGTAAGCTTAGGAACCTAAACAGAGGACAAAGATGAAATTCGAGGGAAATGAATAACTTCTTACTTCTCCATTAAATCTCCTTTGATGTCAATCACGTCTTGAAGTTGCGCGCTGAGGTGTACATTTTCAAGCTGAAAGGAAACACGACACACACACTTCGCTGAGGTGACGCATACCGCTTCAACACAGTTGTCTGATAATTGTTATCTGACACACAGCACTGATAATAACGTTCGGGTTTCATAAAGCATCGTCAATCATGCAGACAAAGCGATCGCTGAGGAACCACAGACACGAATCTTATTGCTGTCCAGTTGAAGCTACAAACAGATTAGAAGTACCTTTAAATTATTGTCTTGGCAAACCAAGTGTTTCTCTATTTTAGTTAACAATGACGAATGATGAGTGGACACAATTACCAATCATAATGATGACTATGGGGAATCCACAAAAACAACCTAATCGTGATTATAACCAGACGAAATTAATGAGTCTGAAACAATATGCAAATGTAGCAACGTTATTTGAGATGCCACTGCATCTCCCATTGAGCACGGTTGGCTACGTACGGTGTGAAAGAAGTTCAACATACACACACGTAGCACGGTTGGCTACGTACTGTGTGAAAGATGTTCAACATACACACACATAGCACGGTTGGCTACGTACGGTGTGAAAGAAGTTCAACAAACACACACACAGCACGGTTGGCTACGTACGGTGTGAAAGATGTTCCACATACACACACGTAGCACGGTTGGCTACGTACGGTGTGAAAGATGTTCAACATACACACACACATAGCACGGTTGGCTACGTACGGTGTGAAAGAAGTTCAACATACACACACGTAGCACGGTTGGCTACGTACGGTGTGAAAGAAGTTCAACATACACACACATAGCACAGGTGGCTACGTACGGTGTGAAAGAAGTTCAACAAACACACACATAGCACGGTTGGCTACGTACGGTGTGAAAGAAGTTCAACATACACACACACGTAGCACGGTTGGCTACGTACGGTGTGAAAGAAGTTCAACATACACACACGTAGCACGGTTGGCTACGTACGGTGTGAAAGATGTTCAACATACACACACATAGCACGGTTGGCTACGTACGGTGTGAAAGAAGTTCAACATACACACACACACATAGCACGGTTGACTACGTACGGTGTGAAAGAAGTTCAACATACACACACATAGCACGGTTGGCTACGTACGGTGTGAAAGATGTTCAACATACACACACGTAGCACGGTTGGCTACGTACGGTGTGAAAGAAGTTCAACATACACACACGTAGCATGGTTGGCTACGCACGGTGTGAAAGATGTTCAACATACACACACGTAGCACGGTTGGCTACGTACGGTGTGAAAGATGTTCAATATACACACACAGCACGGTTGGCTACGTACGGTGTGAAAGAAGTTCAACATACACACAGTGCACTGAGGAAAACCAAACCTGATCATTGGCTACGTGTCTACGTCAAAAGATTGATGAAGTTTACCGATTAGCTGACAATAAATGTTTGGGTTTGGAGAAATGAGGAGCCACTCACACCAACATTGAATGAAAGCGTTTCACTGCTTTAGTCGACAAGACTAAGAGATTTATTTTTGGTTCTTTCGGTAAAGTCACCACGTAGAAGGGAAACAATAAAGTAATAAAAATATAAAACAATATAATTCTCACGACGTTTCGACGGCAACACAAGCAATCATCGTCAGGTGTGAAAACCACAGCAAGAAAATTTTAAAAAAGTGGCGGTGACATTTTTTTCTTGCGGTGGTTTTCACACCTGATGATGATCGCTTGCGTTGCAGTCAAAACGTCGTGAGAATTTTATTGTTTTAAATTTTTATTATTTTATTTTTTCCCTTCTACGTGGCGACTTTACCGAAAGAATCAAGAAGAAGACGAAGAAGAGATTTGAAGTTTACGTCACTGCAGGAATCCATAATCTTTGGTTCATTCGGTAAAGTCACCACCACGTAGAAGGGAAACAATAAAATAATAAAAAATATCAAACAATAAAAGTCTCATGACGTTTCGACTGCAACACAAGCAATCATCATCAGGTGTGAAAACCACAGCAAGAATTTTTTTTTAAAGAGCGGCGGTGAAAATTGTTTTCTTGCTGTGGTTTTCACACCTGACGATGATCGCTTGCGTTGCAGTCGAAACGTCATGATAATTTGATCGTTTTAAATTTTTATTATTTTATTGATTCCCTTCTACGTGGCGGTGACTTTACCGAAAGAACCAAGAATATGAATCCCTGCAGTCACGAAATATTTAAATAAAAATTTAATAAGACTAAGAGATTTGAAGTTTTTCGTCACCGCAGGAATCCACAGTCTTTGCTTTCATTCAAGTAAAGTCGCGTAGCGCGTATAAAAATACAACACAAAATAATAAATCAAATCACGACGTTTCCATCGCGACACCACAGGCGGCGGTCGTCCTCAGGCGAAAATAAAAATTAAACCTCTTGCTGCTGCTGCTGTTGTTGTTGTTGTTGTGACAGGACTCTCTCGCTGGTTCAGCAGTTCCACTGCAGGGATTACTTTTTTTACCGCCCTAGGACAAAGCGCTTGAGGTGTTGCGATCGAAACGTCGTGGACATTTTATCATCTTTATACCTACCACGTGACTTTACCGAAGTAACCAAAGATTAAAGGCCAAGAGAATGACCGCGCGCAATGCACAAATACTCCGCGGAAACTCGACAAGTCGTCGGCCCGCAAACCAACTCAGCCATTCGCTTGTTTCTCTAAATAGCAGTAACACTAAATCACTCATATTACGGGAATACAAACGCTTTATTTTTTTAAACGCAGCTACGAGGTTTTTTTTTAGGGGGGGCGCATTTAGACCCGAGGGTTAAGGTCGTTTTTCCTCACCTAATTTTTAAATATCACGAGTTTAATTTAATAATAATAATGACGTACATTGTAATTACTCTCCGGATCAGCCTGCATCACAACCCCGCGACCACCCGGAGGAGCATGGAGGACCACCGGTGGTACGGGGGAGGGAGGGAGGGTGACCACACTGTGAGAAGCACTGCTTTAGAGAAATAAGACCACTTACTGCTGCTGCTGTTGCCCACCTGTGTTACTCACAGCCCTGAGGACCACCCGGAGGAGCGTGGTGGACCACCGGTGATACCGGGGGTAAGTGACCACACTGAGAAGCACTGCTTTAGAGAAATGAGACCACTTACTGCTGCTGCTACCCACCTGTGTTTGTCGAGTTGATTTCTGCAGAGCGTCGGCCGTCTCCTGGGCCATTCTGACAGCTTCCTCCTTTTTGCTGAGCTCAGAGTGAACTCTGACCTTCCACATGTTCAACTTGTTCATTTCACAGCGCAAAGAATTGTACGTCCTTGACACGTGATCTTTATTCTGCGAAGAAAAAAAAACAACCAAACACAACACACGGCATGAGGAGCGTGTGTCAGCAGCTTCCCAAGCCGTAGTGTCGTGAACACATCAAGATTTTCCGCTGCCCGATGACCGATCATTCGCGATAAACGTTCTTGGGTTGGCTCGCGTAAGTGTGTGTCGTTACCCTCCACCACCCGACCCAGCCAGTGAGGTTTGTCACGTAAACAAAACGCGCCAGTGAATTACTACTTCGGCCCACCGGTGTGTCGGAGAGTAAATCCACAACATTTACACATTCATACTTTACGCGATATAACCCAAAAAACATTTATTATACGAATATAATTGGTCGTGAAAGCCTACGTGTTGAACTGATTATTATTACTCCATTTCAACCGAAAACTCGATCAAGTCATGTACAAGCACAAATACACGGTTTTTTTATTTTTTAAATTAACTTTCCCTTAAAACGTCTTTGCCAAGTGCTATGAACGTAAAAATGTTTAAGGCGCAGATCTGAAATTGTTTGATCGTAATCACTGCTGGCAAAAGGGCCTCCACTAGAGGGCGCTCAGTAGAGGCTGAACTCTTCCACGCTGTTCAAGACGTCTTGGAAGAGAAACCCTCACTAGGGGCTGAACTCTTCCACACTGGGGAGACGTCTTGGTAGAGAAACCCTCACTAGGGGCTGAACTCTTCCACGCTGTTCAAGACGTCTTGGAAGAGAAACCCTCCCTAGGGGCTGAACTCTTCCACGCTGGGGAGACGTCTTGGTAGAGAAACCCTCACTAGGGGCTGAACTCTTCCACGCTGTTCAAGACGTCTTGGAAGAGAAACCCTCCCTAGGGGCTGAACTCTTCCACGCTGGGGAGACGTCTTGGTAGAGAAACCCTCACTAGGGGCTGAACTCTTCCACGCTGTTCAAGACGTCTTGGAAGTGAAACCCTCACTAGGGGCTGAACTCTTCCACGCTGTTCAAGACGTCTTGGTAGAGAAACCCTCACTAGGGGCTGAACTCTTCCACGCTGTTCAAGACGTCTTGGAAGAGAAACCCTCACTAAGGGCTGAACTCTTCCACGCAGTTCAAGACGTCTTCGTAGAGAAACCCTCACTAGGGGCTGAACTCTTCCACGCTGTTCTAGACGTCTTAAAGGAAGAGAAACCCTCACTAGGGGCTGAACTCTTCCACGCTGTTCAAGACGTCTTGGTTAGAGAAACCCTCACTAGGGGCTGAACTCTTCCATGCTGTTCAAGACGTCTTGGTAGAGAAACCCTCACTAGGGGCTGAACTCTTCCACGCTGTTCAAGACGTCTTGGAAGAGAAACCCTCACTAGGGGCTGAACTCTTCCACGCTGTTCAAGACGTCTTGGTAGAGAAACCCTCACTAGGGGCTGAACTCTTCCACGCTGGGGAGACGTCTTGGAAGAGAAACCCTCACTAGGGGCTGAACTCTTCCACGCTGTTCAAGACGTCTTGGAAGAGAAACCCTCACTAGGGGCTGAACTCTTCCACGCTGTTCAAGACGTTTTGGTAGAGAAACCCTCACTAGGGGCTGAACTCTTCCACGCTGTTCAAGACGTCTTGGTAGAGGAACCCTCACTAGGGGCTGAACTCTTCCACGCTGTTCAAGACGTCTTGGTAGAGAAACCCTCACTAGGGGCTGAACTCTTCCACGCTGTTCAAGACATCTTGGTAGAGAAACCCTCACTAGGGGCTGAACTCTTCCACGCTGTTCAAGACGTCGTGGAAGAGAAACCCTCACTAAGGGCTAAACTCTTCCACGCTGTTCAAGACGTCTTGGAAGAGAAACCCTCACTAGGGGCTGAACTCTTCCACGCTGTTCAAGACGTCTTGGAAGAGAAACCCTCACTAGGGGCTGAACTCTTCCACGCTGTTCAAGACGTCTTGGTAGAGGAACCCTCACTAGGGGCTGAACTCTTCCACGCCGTTCAAGACGTCTTGGTAGAGAAACCCTCACTAGGGGCTGAGCTCTTCCACGCTGTTCAAGACGTCTTGGAAGTGAAACCCTCACTAGGGGCTGAACTCTTCCACGCCGTTCAAGACGTCTTGGTAGAGGAACCCTCACTAGGGGCTGAACTCTTCCACGCTGTTCAAGACGTCTTGGTAGAGAAACCCTCACTAGGGGCTGAACTCTTCCACGCTGTTCAAGACATCTTGGAAGAGAAACCCTCACTAGGGGCTGAACTCTTCCACGCTGTTCAAGACGTCTTGGAAGAGAAACCCTCACTAGGGGCTGAACTCTTCCACGCTGTTCAAGACCTCTTGGTAGAGAAACCCTCACTAGGGGCTGAACTCTTCCACGCTGTTCAAGACGTCTTGGTAGAGGAACCCTCACTAGTGGCTGAACTCTTCCACGCTGTTCAAGACGTCTTGGTAGAGGAACCCTCACTAGGGGCTGAACTCTTCCACGCTGTTCAAGACGTCTTGGAAGAGAAACCCTCACTAGGGGCTGAACTCTTCCACGCTGTTCAAGATGTCTTGGTAGAGAAACCCTCACTAGAGACTGAACTCTTCCACGCTGTTCAAGATGTCTTGGTAGAGAAGCCCTCACTAGGGGCTGAACTCTTCCACGCTGTTCAAGACGTCTTGGAAGAGAAACCCTCACTAGGGGCTGAACTCTTCCACGCTGTTCAAGACGTCTTCGTAGAGAAACCCTCACTAGGGGCTGAACTCTTCCACGCTGTTCAAGACGTCTTGGAAGAGAAACCCTCACTAGGGGCTGAACTCTTCCACGCTGTTCAAGACGTCTTAAAGGAAGAGAAACCCTCACTAGGGGCTGAACTCTTCCACGCTGTTCAAGACGTCTTGGTAGAGGAACCCTCACTAGGGGCTGAACTCTTCCACGCCGTTCAAGACGTCTTGGTAGAGAAACCCTCACTAGGGGCTGAACTCTTCCACGCTGTTCAAGACGCCTTGGAAGTGAAACCCTCACTAGGGGCTGAACTCTTCCACGCCGTTCAAGACGTCTTGGTAGAGGAACCCTCACTAGGGGCTGAACTCTTCCACGCTGTTCAAGACGTCTTGGTAGAGAAACCTTCACTAGGGGCTGAACCCTTCCACGCTGTTCAAGACATCTTGGAAGAGAAACCCTCACTAGGGGCTGAACTCTTCCACGCTGTTCAAGACGTCTTTGAAGAGAAACCCTCACTAGGGGCTGAACTCTTCCACGCTGTTCAAGACGTCTTGGTAGAGAAACCCTCACTAGGGGCTGAACTCTTCCACGCTGTTCAAGACGTCTTGGTAGAGGAACCCTCACTAGGGGCTGAACTCTTCCACGCTGTTCAAGACGTCTTGGAAGAGAAACCCTCACTAGGGGCTGAACTCTTCCACGCTGTTCAAGATGTCTTGGTAGAGAAACCCTCACTAGGGGCTGAACTCTTCCACGCTGTTCAAGACGTCTTGGAAGAGAAACCCTCACTAGGGGCTGAACTCTTCCACGCTGTTCAAGACGTCTTAAAAGAAGAGAAACCCTCACTAGGGGCTGAACTCTTCCACGCTGTTCAAGACGTCTTGGTAGAGGAACCCTCACTAGGGGCTGAACTCTTCCACGCCGTTCAAGACGTCTTGGTAGAGAAACCCTCACTAGGGGCTGAACTCTTCCACGCTGTTCAAGACGTCTTGGAAGTGAAACCCTCACTAGGGGCTGAACTCTTCCACGCCGTTCAAGACGTCTTGGTAGAGGAACCCTCACTAGGGGCTGAACTCTTCCACGCTGTTCAAGACGTCTTGGTAGAGAAACCCTCACTAGGGGATGAACTCTTCCACGCTGTTCAAGACATCTTGGAAGAGAAACCCTCACTAGGGGCTAAACTCTTCCACGCTGTTCAAGACGTCGTGGAAGAGAAACCCTCACTAAGGGCTAAACTCTTCCACGCTGTTCAAGACGTCTTGGAAGAGAAACCCTCACTAGGGGCTGAACTCTTCCACGCTGTTCAAGACGTCTTGGAAGAGAAACCCTCACTAGGGGCTGAACTCTTCCACGCTGTTCAAGACGTCTTGGTAGAGGAACCCTCACTAGGGGCTGAACTCTTCCACGCCGTTCAAGACGTCTTGGTAGAGAAACCCTCACTAGGGGCTGAACTCTTCCACGCTGTTCAAGACGTCTTGGAAGTGAAACCCTCACTAGGGGCTGAACTCTTCCACGCCGTTCAAGACGTCTTGGTAGAGGAACCCTCACTAGGGGCTGAACTCTTCCACGCTGTTCAAGACGTCTTGGTAGAGAAACCCTCACTAGGGGCTGAACTCTTCCACGCTGTTCAAGACATCTTGGAAGAGAAACCCTCACTAGGGGCTGAACTCTTCCACGCTGTTCAAGACGTCTTGGAAGAGAAACCCTCACTAGGGGCTGAACTCTTCCACGCTGTTCAAGACCTCTTGGTAGAGAAACCCTCACTAGGGGCTGAACTCTTCCACGCTGTTCAAGACGTCTTGGTAGAGGAACCCTCACTAGTGGCTGAACTCTTCCACGCTGTTCAAGACGTCTTGGTAGAGGAACCCTCACTAGGGGCTGAACTCTTCCACGCTGTTCAAGACGTCTTGGAAGAGAAACCCTCACTAGGGGCTGAACTCTTCCACGCTGTTCAGGATGTCTTGGTAGAGAAACCCTCACTAGAGACTGAACTCTTCCACGCTGTTCAAGATGTCTTGGTAGAGAAGCCCTCACTAGGGGCTGAACTCTTCCACGCTGTTCAAGACGTCTTGGAAGAGAAACCCTCACTAGGGGCTGAACTCTTCCACGCTGTTCAAGACGTCTTCGTAGAGAAACCCTCACTAGGGGCTGAACTCTTCCACGCTGTTCAAGACGTCTTGGAAGAGAAACCCTCACTAGGGGCTGAACTCTTCCACGCTGTTCAAGACGTCTTAAAGGAAGAGAAACCCTCACTAGGGGCTGAACTCTTCCACGCTGTTCAAGACGTCTTGGTAGAGGAACCCTCACTAGGGGCTGAACTCTTCCACGCCGTTCAAGACGTCTTGGTAGAGAAACCCTCACTAGGGGCTGAACTCTTCCACGCTGTTCAAGACGCCTTGGAAGTGAAAGCCTCACTAGGGGCTGAACTCTTCCACGCCGTTCAAGACGTCTTGGTAGAGGAACCCTCACTAGGGGCTGAACTCTTCCACGCTGTTCAAGACGTCTTGGTAGAGAAACCTTCACTAGGGGCTGAACTCTTCCACGCTGTTCAAGACATCTTGGAAGAGAAACCCTCACTAGGGGCTGAACTCTTCCACGCTGTTCAAGACGTCTTGGAAGAGAAACCCTCACTAGGGGCTGAACTCTTCCACGCTGTTCAAGACGTCTTGGTAGAGAAACCCTCACTAGGGGCTGAACTCTTCCACGCTGTTCAAGACGTCTTGGTAGAGGAACCCTCACTAGGGGCTGAACTCTTCCACGCTGTTCAAGACGTCTTGGAAGAGAAACCCTCACTAGG
Source organism: Petromyzon marinus (assembly GCF_048934315.1). Classification (NCBI taxonomy): domain Eukaryota; kingdom Metazoa; phylum Chordata; class Hyperoartia; order Petromyzontiformes; family Petromyzontidae; genus Petromyzon; species Petromyzon marinus. The sequence continues at coordinate 349,111 of NW_027423056.1, read as the reverse complement.
GGCTGAACTCTTCCACGCTGTTCAAGATGTCTTGGTAGAGAAACCCTCACTAGGGGCTGAACTCTTCCACGCTGTTCAAGACGTCTTGGAAGAGAAACCCTCACTAGGGGCTGAACTCTTCCACGCTGTTCAAGACGTTTTAAAGGAAGAGAAACCCTCACTAGGGGCTGAACTCTTCCACGCTGTTCAAGACGTCTTGGTAGAGGAACCCTCACTAGGGGCTGAACTCTTCCACGCCGTTCAAGACGTCTTGGTAGAGAAACCCTCACTAGGGGCTGAACTCTTCCACGCTGTTCAAGACGTCTTGGAAGTGAAACCCTCACTAGGGGCTGAACTCTTCCACGCCGTTCAAGACGTCTTGGTAGAGGAACCCTCACTAGGGGCTGAACTCTTCCACGCTGTTCAAGACGTCTTGGTAGAGAAACCCTCACTAGGGGATGAACTCTTCCACGCTGTTCAAGACATCTTGGAAGAGAAACCCTCACTAGGGGCTGAACTCTTCCACGCTGTTCAAGACGTCTTGGAAGAGAAACCCTCACTAGGGGCTGAACTCTTCCACGCTGTTCAAGACGTCTTGGAAGAGAAACCCTCACTAGGGGCTGAACTCTTCCACGCTGTTCAAGATGTCTTGGAAGAGAAACCCTCACTAGAGACTGAACTCTTCCACGCTGTTCAAGATGTCTTGGTAGAGAAGCCCTCACTAGGGGCTGAACTCTTCCACGCTGTTCAAGACGTCTTGGTAAAGACACCCTCACTAGGGGCTGAACTCTTCCACGCTGTTCAAGACGTCTTGGTAGAGAAACCCTCACTAGGGGCTGAACTCCTCCACGCTGGGGAGACGTCTTGGAAGTGATGGTAGTACCCACACTTTACCCCACCACATGCGGCCTGCCATTCAACTGCGGTGTACCAATATATACTGCAGAGTGGACAGAGGTGGGACATTGTAGACACGTGCCTATTAAACCTGGCACGCCTGGACATCACGACCTTGTGGACCGCAAGTCCAGCGTGCTGAACCATTGCGCACCGTGGCAGCAGCCCCAAGCTTCGTGAAACTAAATAAATTTTCACTTGAAGCTTTCACGACTGCAGTGATTCACATTCTCGGTTCTTTCGGTAAAGTCACCGCCACGTAGAAAGGGAAACAATAAAATTATCACGACGTTTCGACTGCAACACAAGCAGCGATCATCGTCAGGTGTGAAAACCACAGCAAGAAAATTTGAAAAAAGTTTTTTTTAAACGTCAGTACCACGGAGAGCGATTTGGCAGCTTGTTCAGATGTTTGAAACGTCGCGAGAATTTTATTGTTTTATATTTTTATTATTGTATCGTTTCCCTTCTACGTGGTGACTTTACCGAAAGAACCGAGAATATGAAACTAGATGAATCGGTATTTTCTTAGAATGACCGTATTATTAATGTGAAATAACGATGCACATCTGTGGACACGTTTCAATGTGATCAGCGAGTCATCTTGCCTCTTGCCCATCAAGCGGCAGCGGCGGCGGCGGTGGCGTGCTCTGCCGAGGTTGATGCTGCTCAGTGATGTTTGCTTGAGCTGCGAACAAAAATTGTGCACAATTAAGTTAAAGTACATCCTAGATTTAAAGCTTTCGTGACTGCTAGGATCCATACTCTTTGGTTCTATTGGTTCTATTGGGTTTATTTTCACCTACGTGACTTTACCCAATAGAACCAAAGAGTATTAAAGTACATCGTTCATAATAGCACCGCACGAGATGTACATTGGTACACGTTGACACACGTATCGCTTTTTAGAACTTTCCAACTGAGGTTTAGTGCTCAGCTCAGTCGGGGTGTCTGTCGGCAATGAGAGGTTATGATGAGCATCATAAATATGAATAAATCTTCAGTAAAATTGCGTTCTGATATAAAGTGCTTGACCTGTAGAAAAATCGGCGAACTGACCAAAAGTTTTTTCCCAAAAAAACTTTGGAGACAAAAGCCAGCATTAAAGGAACCCATCAACTAAACGAAACTAAACTTATTTTACCACGTAAGAGCCCGCTCGGATACGTAGCTCTTGTTCAGAAGCGACCTGGCCACAGTTGATAAGCTCAACAAAGTGGTTCATCACCACGTGTCAATGTATATCAGCCGCATTACTCTTAAACGTCACGTTTTTCTAAATGCGCGGGGAAACAACGCAGGGCATGGAGCAACATCAACACCGCCGTGGGGAGAACGCGCAAACTTTCAAACGCACGGGCGTCAGGGGTCGGGATCGAACCCATGCCCCTCCTGCGTACCGGGCGAGGTAGTTAACATCTCCTAGCCACCGTGATGATGATGATGATGAGAGAGAGACACGCAAACTCCAAATACACAGCAACAGGCGTCAGGGTTGGGATCGAACCCACGACCCTCCTGCGTACCGGGCGAGGTAGTTAACATCTCCTAGCCACCGTGATGATGATGATGAGAGAGAGACACGCAAACTCCAAATACACAGCAACAGGCGTCAGGGGTCGGGATCGAACCCACGACCTCCTGCGTACCGGGCGAGGTAGTTAACGTCTCCTAGCCACCGTGATGATGATGATGAGAGAGAGACACGCAAACTCCAAATACACAGCAACAGGCGTCAGGGGTCGGGATCGAACCCACGACCCTCCTGCGTACCAGGCGAGGTAGTTAACGTCTCCTAGCCAACGCGGTCCACCTGCCCTAGGCACGCACACCTAGGCCGAGCCGCTTTTCATCGCGGCGTGACGGACGTACCGCCTCTTGCGTTCCTGGGGCAAGCGCTGCCTAACCATCGTTATCGTCAATGACTAAGCAGAGCACCGCACCGTACTTCTGACGTCAAACGCCGGTTGAAAAGCGCAAGCGGAATTCGTGCTCGGCGATCAATGTGGACATCGGAGGATTGAGATCGTTTTAAGTAAAATAAGCGGCGCGATTGGTTTACAGATTGGAGCCAGGCGATACACGGGGCCATGATCTACAGCTGAAAGGAATACCTTGACCTTGGCGGTGTCACTTGACCATGACCAAGTTGACTGACCTTGCAATAGCATCCTGTGCTTGACCTTGTTGAACCTGTCCAGTTTCACCACGACCCACTTGACCTTGTCCAAGTTGACCCCAAGCGTGACCCAATGGCTCCTGGACTTGGCCCAGTGGACAATGAGATTGCCTTGGCTGACTCAGGCCCTGATTAGGTTGACCTCGGCCTTGCCCCAGCAGACCATGGGCGTGCCCTGACAGTCCCTGGCCCTGCTCGGGTTGACGCTGACCCTGTTTTGGCTGAGTCTGACCTCGGCCCAATTGGGGTTTTTTTTTCCCGTCGTGATATTGGCTCTGCCCTGGCTGATTGTGGCCTTGAATTGCCACTCCGTCGCCTTCCCCCGGCTGACCCTGCCCTTTATTACCCCAACCTTGAGTCGATGGCCCCTGCCCTGGCTGATTGTGGCCTTGAATTGCCACTCCGTCGCCTTCCCCCGGCTGACCCTGCCCTTTATTACCCCAACCTTGAATCGAAGGCCCCTGCCCTGGCTGATTGTGGCCTTGAATTGCCACTCCGTCGCCTTCCCCCGGCTGACCCTGCCCTTTATTACCCCAACCTTGAACCGATGGCCCCTGGATTTGCCCACCAGATTGACCTTCACCTTGTCCCATCTGACACCACCCGTGACCCAACATCACCTGGAATGGCCCCGTTTGACCGCGACCTTGCCCTAGCTGACTCTGGCCATGGCTCGATGGCTCCCGGACCTGCCTAGATTGACGGTGACCTCGTTCATTCTCTGAAACACTGCCCAAGATGCACCGTATTTTGAAGTCGGGGAGCGTGGAAAAACTGCTGCCCAAATTTCGGCTGAAGGTTTCATTGTCGTTCCCCTCCATGTTGTATTCTTTGCACACTCCTCCGATAGCCGTCTTCCTGCATGACGCACAGACACCGTGTACGTGCACGCAAGAAAAAAAAACAAATGTGGAATTTATTAAGACAGCGCCACTGCTGCAGAGCAATCCAGATGGCACCAGCGAGATCTCTCGGCAAAGCAACTTACAAGTTTAAATGGGAATCATTTTTTTTTTAATTGCCACCGCCCGTCTGTTTACGCTGTAGCGTTAATGGAGGTGGGGGCAAACAGCGTTGTTGCTGCAATTTTTACATTTTTCAAAAATACGAATGCAACAAGTTTCCCAATACGTCAATCGGTAATTGTATTTTCATGGTGTTACTGTATTGATTTTGTGCTTTGCTGCACTGACAATGAGAATCTAGATTCATTTGTCGATTTAAAGCTTTCGTGACTGCAAGGATTCATCTTCTTTGGTTCTTTCGGTAAAGTCACCATCACATAGAAAGAGAATAAAATAATAAATTGATAAAATAAAATAACACAATAAAATTCTCACGACGTTTCGGCCACAACACAAGTGGCCTTCATCAGATGAAGGGACGAGACTGTCTAGAGGACAGCGCTGGAGCGAGCGCTGTCCCTTCACCTGATGAAGGCCACTTGTGTTGTGGCCGAAACGTCGTGAGAATTTTATCGTGTTATTTTATTTTATTAATTTATTATTTTATTCTCATTCTACGTGGTGGTGACTTTACCGAAAGAACCAAAGAAGATGAATCTAGCTTAACATCAAAGTTCTTCAAATGAAGTTCCCTCAACGTAAGGCCTACCCCGTGCTCCTGATCATTGTGACCACACAATGCTATAATTAGCTGACACGTGCCTATTGATCCAAGAGCCACATCGAGTGAATTTTTTTTTCTTAAGTGTCCTGCATTTAGTTTTTATTTTATTTTAAGATGTAATAACAGTTGTGCTTATTATTGTTATTATACACGTGTGGGAGGAAATCGCAGCACCGGGAGAAAACTCCACGTGGCGTGCGAGGGGGAAACACTCAAACCCCCCCCAAAGAGATGGAAAGTGATGGCGATTTGAATACTTGCTGCCACTGCCTTCACCTGGCGTGCCCAGGGTATGGCCATCCCCTCGACGCCCACGGGAATAGAATTTCACAACATGTTGACATGTTTACACCAAACAATAACACAAAGATCCCACACCGTGTAGCCTGTAACAGGCTGTAGGGGCAAGTGCTGTTAGCGAGCAGCAGCTATGAAGGCTACCGGCACTGTGGCACACGAGGGGGGTGGGTGGCCAGCACCACGCCCGGCCGCCTTTGTCTCCCCAGTGCTAGCGATGTTTTACTACTACACACCGCTACACCAGCTACTCATTTGAGGCTGAGTCGACCTAGGGGAGTCCCAGAACCGGTTGAGATAATCATCGCCGGCGGTGTTGGAAGGCCCGAAGTGAATCACTCAACAACAACAACACGGTGTGGTGATTAGACCACTAAGCTAGACACATTGTCAAGGCCCCAAGTGAATCACTCAACAACAACACCACGGTGTGGTGATTAGACCACTAAGCTAGACACATTGTCAAGGCCCCAAGTGAATCACTCAACAACAACAAGAACACCACGGTGTGGTGATTAGACCACTAAGCTAGACGCATTGTCAAGGCCCCAAGTGAATCAATGAACAACAACAACACGGTCTGGTGATTAGACCACTAAGCTAGACACATTGTCAAGGCCCCAAGTGAATCACTCAACAACAACAACAACACCACGGTGTGGTGATTAGACCACTAAGCTAGACACATTGTCAAGGCCCCAAGTGAATCACTCAACAACAACAAAACAACACGGTGTGGTGATTAGACCACTAAGCTAGACACATTGTCAAGGCCCCAAGTGAATCACTCAACAACAACAACACCATGGTGTGGTGATTAGACCACTAAGCTAGACACATTGTCAAGGTCCCAAGTGAATCACTCAACAACAACAACACAGTGTGGTGATTAGACCACTAAGCTAGACACATTGTCAAGGCCACAAGTGAATCACTCAACAACAACATGGTGTGGTGATTAGACCACTAAGCTAGACACATTGTCAAGGCCCCAAGTGAATCACTCAACAACAACTACACGGTGTGGTGATTAGACCACTAAGCTAGACACATTGTCAAGGCCCCAAGTGAATCACTCAACAACAACAACAACACGGTGTGGTGATTAGACCACTAAGCTAGACACATTGTCAAGGCCCCAAGTGAATCACTCAACAACAACAACACTGTGTGGTGATTAGACCACTAAGCTAGACACATTGTCAAGGCCCCAAGTGAATCACTCAACAACACGGTGTGGTGATTAGACCACTAAGCTAGACACATTGTCAAGGCCCCAAGTGAATCACTCAACAACAACATGGTGTGGTGATTAGACCACTAAGCTAGACACATTGTCAAGGCCCCAAGTGAATCACTCAACAACAACAACACCACGGTGTGGTGATTAGACCACTAAGCTAGACACATTGTCAAGGCCCCAAGTGGATCACTCAACAACAACAACACTGTGTGGTGATTAGACCACTAAGCTAGACACATTGTCAAGGCCCCAAGTGAATCACTCAACAACAACACCACGGTGTGGTGATTAGACCACTAAGCTAGACACATTGTCAAGGCCCCAAGTGAATCACTCAACAACAACAAGGTGTGGTGATTAGACCACTAAGCTAGACACATTGTCAAGGCCCCAAGTGAATCACTCAACAACAACAACAACACTGTGTGGTGATTAGGCCACTAAGCTAGACACATTGTCAAGGCCCCAAGTGAATCACTCAACAACACGGTGTGGTGATTAGACCACTAAGCTAGACACATTGTCAAGGCCCCAAGTGAATTACTCACCAACAACAACAACACCACGGTGTGGTGATTAGACCACTAAGCTAGACACATTGTCAAGGCCCCAAGTGAATCACTCAACAACAACTACACGGTGTGGTGATTAGACCACTAAGCTAGACACATTGTCAAGGCCCCAAGTGAATCACTCAACAACAACAACAACACGGTGTGGTGATTAGACCACTAAGCTAGACACATTGTCAAGGCCCCAAGTGAATCACTCAACAACAACAACACTGTGTGGTGATTAGACCACTAAGCTAGACACATTGTCAAGGCCCCAAGTGAATCACTCAACAACACGGTGTGGTGATTAGACCACTAAGCTAGACACATTGTCAAGGCCCCAAGTGAATCACTCAACAACAACATGGTGTGGTGATTAGACCACTAAGCTAGACACATTGTCAAGGCCCCAAGAGAATCACTCAACAACAACTACACGGTGTGGTGATTAGACCACTAAGCTAGACACATTGTCAAGGCCCCAAGTGAATCACTCAACAACAACAACACCACGGTGTGGTGATTAGACCACTAAGCTAGACACATTGTCAAGGCCCCAAGTGGATCACTCAACAACAACAACACTGTGTGGTGATTAGACCACTAAGCTAGACACATTGTCAAGGCCCCAAGTGAATCACTCAACAACAACACCACGGTGTGGTGATTAGACCACTAAGCTAGACACATTGTCAAGGCCCCAAGTGAATCACTCAACAACAACAAGGTGTGGTGATTAGACCACTAAGCTAGACACATTGTCAAGGCCCCAAGTGAATCACTCAACAACAACAACAACACTGTGTGGTGATTAGGCCACTAAGCTAGACACATTGTCAAGGCCCCAAGTGAATCACTCAACAACACGGTGTGGTGATTAGCCCACTAAGCTAGACACATTGTCAAGGCCCCAAGTGAATTACTCACCAACAACAACAACACCACGGTGTGGTGATTAGACCACTAAGCTAGACGCATTGTCAAGGCCCCAAGTGAATCACTCAACAACAACAACACCAAGGTGTGGTGATTAAACCACTAAGCTAGACACATTGTCAAGGCCCCAAATGAATCACTCAACAACAACACCAAGGTGTGGTGATTAGACCACTAAGCTAGACGCATTGTCAAGGCCCCTAGTGAATCACTCAACAACAACAACACCAAGGTGTGGTGATTAGACCACTAAGCTAGACGCATTGTCAAGGCCCCAAGTGAATCACTCAACAACAACAAAACAACACGGTGTGGTGATTAGACCACTAAGCTAGACACATTGTCAAGGCCCCAAGTGAATCACTCAACAACAACACCACGGTGTGGTGATTAGACCACTAAGCTAGACACATTGTCAAGGCCCCAAGTGAATCACTCAACAACAACAAGAACACCACGGTGTGGTGATTAGACCACTAAGCTAGACGCATTGTCAAGGCCCCAAGTGAATCAATCAACAACAACAACACGGTCTGGTGATTAGACCACTAAGCTAGACACATTGTCAAGGCCCCAAGTGAATCACTCAACAACAACAACACCACGGTGTGGTGATTAGACCACTAAGCTAGACACATTGTCAAGGTCCCAAGTGAATCACTCAACAACAACATGGTGTGGTGATTAGACCACTAAGCTAGACACATTGTCAAGGCCCCAAGTGAATCACTCAACAACAACTACACAGTGTGGTGATTAGACCACTAAGCTAGACACATTGTCAAGGCCCCAAGTGAATCACTCAACAACAACACGGTGTGGTGATTAGACCACTAAGCTAGACACATTGTCAAGGCCCCAAGTGAATCACTCAACAACAACAACACTGTGTGGTGATTAGACCACTAAGCTAGACACATTGTCAAGGCCCCAAGTGAATCACTCAACAACACGGTGTGGTGATTAGACCACTAAGCTAGACACATTGTCAAGGCCCCAAGTGAATCACTCAACAACAACATGGTGTGGTGATTAGACCACTAAGCTAGACACATTGTCAAGGCCCCAAGTGAATCACTCAACAACAACTACACGGTGTGGTGATTAGACCACTAAGCTAGACACATTGTCAAGGCCCCAAGTGAATCACTCAACAACAACAACACCACGGTGTGGTGATTAGACCACTAAGCTAGACACATTGTCAAGGCCCCAAGTGGATCACTCAACAACAACAACACTGTGTGGTGATTAGACCACTAAGCTAGACACATTGTCAAGGCCCCAAGTGAATCACTCAACAACAACACCACGGTGTGGTGATTAGACCACTAAGCTAGACACATTGTCAAGGCCCCAAGTGAATCACTCAACAACAACAAGGTGTGGTGATTAGACCACTAAGCTAGACACATTGTCAAGGCCCCAAGTGAATCACTCAACAACAACAACAACACTGTGTGGTGATTAGGCCACTAAGCTAGACACATTGTCAAGGCCCCAAGTGAATCACTCAACAACACGGTGTGGTGATTAGACCACTAAGCTAGACACATTGTCAAGGCCCCAAGTGAATTACTCACCAACAACAACAACACCACGGTGTGGTGATTAGACCACTAAGCTAGACGCATTGTCAAGGCCCCAAGTGAATCACTCAACAACAACAACACCAAGGTGTGGTGATTAGACCACTAAGCTAGACACATTGTCAAGGCCCCAAGTGAATCACTCAACAACAACAACACCAAGGTGTGGTGATTAAACCACTAAGCTAGACACATTGTCAAGGCCCCAAGTGAATCACTCAACAACAACACCAAGGTGTCGTGATTAGACCACTAAGCTAGACGCATTGTCAAGGCCCCTAGTGAATCACTCAACAACAACAACACCAAGGTGTGGTGATTAGACCACTAAGCTAGACGCATTGTCAAGGCCCCAAGTGAATCACTCAACAACAACAAAACAACACGGTGTGGTGATTAGACCACTAAGCTAGACACATTGTCAAGGCCCCAAGTGAATCACTCAACAACAACACCACGGTGTGGTGATTAGACCACTAAGCTAGACACATTGTCAAGGCCCCAAGTGAATCACTCAACAACAACAAGAACACCACGGTGTGGTGATTAGACCACTAAGCTAGACGCATTGTCAAGGCCCCAAGTGAATCAATCAACAACAACACGGTCTGGTGATTAGACCACTAAGCTAGACACATTGTCAAGGCCCCAAGTGAATCACTCAACAACAACAACACCACGGTGTGGTGATTAGACCACTAAGCTAGACACATTGTCAAGGTCCCAAGTGAATCACTCAACAACAACATGGTGTGGTGATTAGACCACTAAGCTAGACACATTGTCAAGGCCCCAAGTGAATCACTCAACAACAACTACACAGTGTGGTGATTAGACCACTAAGCTAGACACATTGTCAAGGCCCCAAGTGAATCACTCAACAACAACAACAACACGGTGTGGTGATTAGACCACTAAGCTAGACACATTGTCAAGGCCCCAAGTGAATCACTCAACAACAACAACACTGTGTGGTGATTAGACCACTAAGCTAGACACATTGTCAAGGCCCCAAGTGAATCACTCAACAACATGGTGTGGTGATTAGACCACTAAGCTAGACACATTGTCAAGGCCCCAAGTGAATCACTCAACAACAACTACACGGTGTGGTGATTAGACCACTAAGCTAGTCACATTGTCAAGGCCCCAAGTGAATCACTCAACAACAACAACACCACGGTGTGGTGATTAGACCACTAAGCTAGACACATTGTCAAGGCCCCAAGTGGATCACTCAACAACAACAACAACACTGTGTGGTGATTAGACCACTAAGCTAGACACATTGTCAAGGCCCCAAGTGAATCACTCAACAACACCACGGTGTGGTGATTAGACCACTAAGCTAGACACATTGTCAAGGCCCCAAGTGAATCACTCAACAACAACAAGGTGTGGTGATTAGACCACTAAGCTAGACACATTGTCAAGGCCCCAAGTGAATCACTCAACAACAACAACACTGTGTGGTGATTAGGCCACTAAGCTAGACACATTGTCAAGGCCCCAAGTGAATCACTCAACAACACGGTGTGGTGATTAGACCACTAAGCTAGACACATTGTCAAGGCCCCAAGTGAATTACTCACCAACAACAACAACAACACCACGGTGTGGTGATTAGACCACTAAGCTAGACGCATTGTCAAGGCCCCAAGTGAATCACTCAACAACAACAACAACACTGTGTGGTGATTAGACCACTAAGCTAGACACATTGTCAAGGCCCCAAGTGAATCACTCAACAACAACAACAACACTGTGTGGTGATTAGACCACTAAGCTAGACACATTGTCAAGGCCCCAAGTGAATCACTCAACAACAACAACACCAAGGTGTGGTGATTAGACCACTAAGCTAGACACATTGTCAAGGCCCCAAGTGAATCACTCAACAACAACAACAACACCAAGGTGTGGTGATTAGACCACTAAGCTAGACACATTGTCAAGGCCCCAAGTGAATCACTCAACAACAACACCAAGGTGTGGTGATTAGACCACTAAGCTAGACGCATTGTCAAGGCCCCAAGTGAATCACTCAACAACAACACCAAGGTGTGGTGATTAGACCATTAAGCTAGACGCATTGTCAAGGCCCCAAGTGAATCACTCAACAACACCACGGTGTGGTGATTAGACCACTAAGCTAGACGCATTGTCAAGGCCCCAAGTGAATCACTCAACAACAACAACACCACGGTGTGGTGATTAGACCACTAAGCTAGACACATTGTCAAGGCCCCAAGTGAATCACTCAACAACAACAACACCAAGGTGTGGTGATTAGACCACTAAGCTAGACACATTGTCAAGGCCCCAAGTGAATCACTCAACAACAACAACAACACAGTGTGGTGATTAGAACACTAAGCTAGACACATTGTCAAGGCCCCAAGTGAATCACTCAACAACAACACGGTGTGGTGATTAGACCACTAAGCTAGACACATTGTCAAGGCCACAAGTGAATCACTCAACAACAACAACACCAAGGTGTGGTGATTAGACCACTAAGCTAGACACATTGTCAAGGCCCCAAGTGAATCACTCAACAACAACACCAAGGTGTGGTGATTAGACCACTAAGCTAGACACATTGTCAAGGCCCCAAGTGAATCACTCAACAACAACACCAACACGGTGTGGTGATTAGACCACTAAGCTAGACGCATTGTCAAGGCCCCAAGTGAATCACTAAACAACAACAACACCACGGTGTGGTGATTAGACCACTAAGCTAGACACATTGTCAAGGCCCCAAGTGAATCACTCAACAACAAGGTGTGGTGATTAGACCACTAAGCTAGACACATTGTCAAGGCCCCAAGTGAATCACTCAACAACAACACTGTGTGGTGATTAGACCACTAAGCTAGACACATTGTCAAGGCCCCAAGTGAATCACTCAACAATCTCTCTCTGTAATGATGATGATCGTGAACAATGTCTCTCTGTAATGATGATGATCGTGAACAATCTCTCTCTGTAATGATGATGATGATCGTGAACAATGTCTCTCTGTAATGATGATGATCGTGAACAATCTCTCTCTGTAATAATGCTGATCGTGAACAATCTCTCTCTCCATAATGATGATGATCGTGAACAATCTCTCTCTCTGTAATGATGATCGTGAACAATCTCTCTCTGTAATGATGATGATCGTGAACAATCTCTCTCTGTAATGATGATGATCGTGAACAATCTCTCTCTGTAATGATGATGATCGTGAACAATCTCTCTCTGTAATGATGATCGTGAACAATCTCTCTGTAATGATGATGATGATCGTGACGTCTGGCACAGATGATGATAGAGTTAGGCCCAAATCAACCTTCGCGATGCTTTGATCCGCCGGCGATTGTAGGCGCAGGAGTCGCCTCGATTGTTGCGGCCTGTACGCCTTGCGGTATACTTCGTACAACTACAGACTCCTAAAGCAACTTAACGAGACGTGAAAGTTAAAACTTTTAAAAATAAAAACCTCCACCACCAAGCCGCGCTGCGTGAGTAGAATAGTGACGCTCGCGCGCCAAGAATCGACTCTTTAAATCGAGAGTAAGGAATCGAATGTTGTAGATTCCTTTAGAATCGGCCTATTCCCGTTTAATCGATGCCACAGACGCTCACCGGATATCGATTCTCGCCGGTCGTGCACCGTGCGATAAAGGTCCGTTACCCGAAACGTCGAATATTAAATATTATTCCCCCCCTTTTTAAAGCCGGAGTTAACGACGACTGACGCCGTTGAGTTCGGGTTTGGCTAATTGTGTTGTGTGCCCGTTGCCCCACTGCCAAACGCAGCGCCACCAAATCACGTGGTTAAGTAATCGATTTCAAATCGATAATCGCAAATCGAAACGACGATTTTCCAGCAGCGGCTTGGGGGCCATCGACTGAGGCGAACGTCACCGGTGGCGTTCACGTTCGGTGTGTGTGTGTCTGTGTGTATGTATGTGTGTGTCTGTGTGTGTCTGTGTATGTGTGTGTCTGTGTGTCTGTGTGTGTGTCTCTGTGTGTGTCTGTCTCTGTGTGTGTCTGTGTGTGTGTCTCTGTGTGTGTGTGTCTCTGTGTGTGTGTCTCTGTGTTGTGTCTGTCTGTGTGTGTGTCTGTGTGTGTGTCTGTGTGTGTGTCTGTGTGTGTCTCTGTGTGTCTCTGTCAGCCTCACGCAGCCCGTCAGGGAGACTACACGGGGGAGACATTTGTGTTGTGTTTGTGTCTCTGTGTGTGTCTCTGTCTGTGTATCTGTGTGTGTGTCTGTGTGTATCTGTGTGTGTCTCTGTGTGTTGTGTGTGTGTCTCTGTGTGTGTGTCTCTGTGTGTGTGTCTCTGTGTGTGTGTCTCTGTGTGTGATGTGTGTGTGTCTCTGTGTGTGTGTGTCTCTGTGTGTGATGTGTGTGTCTCTGTGTGTGTGTCTCTGTGTGTGTGTCTCTGTGTGTGTGTGGTCCCCCTTTTTAAGAAGGGGGACCACGCACAGACTGTAACAACTACAGGGGCATCTCACTCCTCAGTGTGCCGGGAAAGGTCCTGGCAAGGATTATTCAGCATCGCCTTGCCAGGCACGCTGAGGAGAGGCTTGCGGAGCCCCAATGCGGTTTCAGGAAAGGGCGGTCCTGCACAGATGCCATATTTTCTCTCCGTCTGCTACAGCAGAGGTGTAGGGAATTCCAACAAGACCTACATCTCTGCTTTATTGACCTGGTCAAGGCCTATGATACCATCAGTAGGCCTGGGCTCTGGGTCGTTCTTCGTGCTTTTGGAGTACCTGACCCTCTGCTCACGATCATTAAGGACCTTCATGATGGTGAGCGGGCCCGGGTAAAACAACGTGGCCGGGAGTCAGAGCCATTCCCTGTACACCTTGCGGTGCGACAGGGATGTCCTCTGGCTCCCACATTATTTAACATCTATTTTGACCACGTAGTTTGTGAAGCCTTCAATAGCTGTACCGGGGGAATCTCCTGGAGCGTGCCACTAAGAGGTGGGGCCTTACCATCAGCCCCACCAAAACTAAGCACCTGCCTGGGTATTTTGTACCATCGGACACTCCACCCCCACAACTCCCAATCGGTGATGGGGCAGTTGTGGAGAGAGTGGAGAGTTTCCCATACCTGGGCAGTGTGCTTATGACTGGCTCCAGTTTAACAGCAGAGGTCTCACTCCGAATCAGTCGAGCGGCAATATCTTTTCATCGGTTGCGTAACGCTGTGTGGAAGCTACCTGGTCTGTCGCTCCGCACTAAGCTTCAGGTCTTCTCGGCCACGGTCATTCCCTCCCTTCTCTACGCTTGCGAAACGTGGACCCCCCTAATGGAACATCTTCGCCGGTTAGAAACATTTAGGCTGGCCTGCCTACGATCCATCCTGGGTTTAACCAGACTAGATTGTGTGAGGAGCTCACAAATCCTTGAAAGATCTGGGCAGGGTCCCATCGGTGAGCTCCTCCGGCAGGCAAGGCTGCGATGGCTGGGTCATGTAGCCCGCATGCCCAGCCACCGCATGCCGAAACAGCTTTTGTTTGGCCGAATTGAGGGGGCTAAGCGGGCGCGGCACGGGCTAGAGAAGAGATGGAGTGATGTGGTACAGGAGGACGTGGAGCTGAGTGGACTTGCCGATGACTGGTACCAGCGGTGTCAAGATCGGCCTCTGTGGAGGAGGCTCGTGAAGGATGCTACTGGGCATTTGGAGGCAGTCGCCCTCCAACAGCAACGGAGGGCGGAGGAGCGACGCTCAGAACGAGCGGAGCGCCGGGTGGCTAAAGCACAGCAGGTTGGCACAGTAGGGGGCACAGGTGGTGCATCAGCCAGTCATCTCAGTCAGTCGACCCGTGGCACCTGGGTCTGCCCAGTGACCTCCTGCCAGCGGGCGTTCGACACTTCACGTGGCCTCACGGTGCACATAGCCTGGCACAAGCGTCGTGGTGACGTCACCGCCACTTAGTGGCGAATGGCGGTTGTTGTTGTTGTTGTGTCTGTGTGTCTGTGTGTGTGTCTGTGTGTGTCTGTGTGTGTGTGTCTGTGTGTGTGTCTGTGTGTTTGTGTCTGTGTGTCTGTGTGTGTGTCTGTGTGTGTGTCTGTGTGTGTGTCTGTGTGTGTGTGTCTGTGTGTGTGTGTGTCTGTGTGCCGGGAAAGGTCCTGGCAAGGATTATTCAGCATCGCCTTGCCAGGCACGCTGAGGAGAGGCTTGCGGAGCCCCAATGCGGTTTCAGGAAAGGGTGGTCCTGCACAGATGCCATATTTTCTGTCCGTCTGCTACAGCAGAGGTGTCGGGAATTCCAACAAGACCTACATCTCTGCTTTATTGACATGGTCAAGGCCTATGATACCATCAGTAGGCCTGGGCTCTGGGTCATTCTTCGTGCTTTTGGCGTACCTGACCCTCTGCTCACGATCATTAAGGACCTTCATGATGGTGAGCGGGCCCGGGTAAAACTACGTGGCCGGGAGTCAGAGCCATTCTCTGTACACCTTGGGGTGCGACAGGGATGTCCTCTGGCTCCCACATTATTTAACATCTATTTTGACCACGTAGTTCGTGAAGCCTTCAATAGCTGTACCGGGGGAATCTCCATATGGTCCAGATATAATGGGAGGCTGATCGATGCCCGGGTGCGGTCAAGGGATGGCTCCCTATTGCTCAACCACGTTATGTATGCTGATGATTTGGTAATAGCTGCTCAGTCAGAGGAGGAGTTGGAGACGCTGCTGCTGGGACTAGAGCGTGACACTAAGAGGTGGGGCCTTAACATCAGCCCCACCAAAACTAAGCACCTGCCTGGGTATTTTGTACCATCGGACACTCCACCCTCACAACTCCCAATCGGTGATGGGGCAGTTGTGGAGAAAGTGGAGAGTTTCCCATACCTGGGCAGTGTGCTTATGACTGGCTCCAGTTTAACAGCAGAGGTCTCACTCTGAATCAGTCGAGTGGCAATATCTTTTCATCGGTTGCGTAACGCTGTGTGGAAGCTACCCTGTCTGTCGCTCCGCACTAAGCTTCAGGTCTTCTCGGCCACGGTCATTCCCTCCCTTCTCTACGCTTGCGAAACGTAGACCCCCCTAATGGAACATCTTCACCGGTTAGAAACATTTAGGCTGGCCTGCCTACGATCCATCCTGGGTTTAACCAGACTGGATTGTGTGAGGAGCTCACAAATCCTTGAAAGATCTGGGCAAGGTCCCATCGGTGAGCTCCTCCGGCGGGCAAGGCTGCGATGGCTGGGTCATGTAGCCCGCATGCCCAGCCACCGCATGCCGAAACAGCTTCTGTTCGGCCGGATTGAGGGGGCTAAGCGGGCGCGGCACGGGCTAGAGAAGAGATGGAGTGATGTGGTACAGGGGGACGTGGAGCTGAGTGGACTTGCCGATGACCGGTACCAGCGGTGTCAAGATCGGCCTCTGTGGAGGAGGCTCGTGAAGGACGCTACTGGGCAGTTGGAGGTAGTCGCCCTCCAACAACAACGGAGTGTGGAGGAGCGATGCTCACAACAACGAGCGGAGCGCCGGGTGGCTAAAGCACAGCGGGTTGACACAGTAGGGGGCACAGGTGGTGCATCAGCCAGTCATCTCAGTCAGTCGACCCGTGGCACCTGGGTCTGCCCCGTGACCTCCTGCCTGCGGGCGTTCGACACTTCACGTGGCCTCAGGGTGCACATAGCCTGGCACAAGCGTCGTGGTGACATCACCGCCACTTAGTGGTGAATGGCGGTTATTGTTATATGTGTTTGTCTGCGTGTGTATCTGTGTGTGTGTCTGTGTGTGTGTATGTATCTGCGTGTGTATCTGTGTGTGTACGTGTGTTTTGACGATGATGATGATGATGGCGATGTTTGTGACGGTACGGGAAGCGTGTGTGGGCCGAGGCGGCATCCAGAGGAGCGCCATGGAGAGGGGAGGGGGAGCGAGGAGAGGACGCGGCAGGGAGGAGGAAGCGAGGCGAGGGGGAGAGAGGGGGGTCCAGAGGGAGCCGAGGAGAGAGCCGGCTGCTGCGGGCGTGCGGGCCCGACAGGGGCTCATCGCAGACAGGGACCAGTGGCGGAGAAAGATGCCCGTGAGGAGGCTGGTGAACCGGTCGGTGCCCCGCGGGGAGGACGTGGAGATGGCGATGCTCAACGCGGAGAGAGCCAGGCTGCTGACGGCGTGGGTGAGACGAGCCATTGGCGAAGAGAGGACGCTCAACAGGGAGGAGGCGGGGAGAGAGAGGCTGGAGGCGGAGAGATCTGCGTGGGACAGACAGGCGGACGCGAGGAGGCGAGTGGATCAGAGGGTCGGCGACTCGTGGCCTAGGACCGAGGCGCAGCAAGCTCGGTTTGATATTGCCGCGAGGGGGAACGAGAGGACGGTCGACAGACTGGTGGAGAGGGCGGTGGAGGCGACGAGGCGAGAGGTAGGGAGAGCGAGAGAGGGAGGCCGCCGGGACGTGAAGGGGGGGCGGCCGCAGACGGGGGCGGCGGCGGAGCAGAGACGGACGCTGCGGCAGATCGCCGCGGCCGTGGGCGCCGTGGGGCTGCCGGGAAGGGTCGTGCCGATTAGGAACCGGCAGGGAGAGAGCGGGAGGGAGGGCGGGAGAGGAGGTGGAGAGAGGGAGGGCGGGAGAGGAGGTGGAGAGAGGGAGGGTGGGAGAGGAGGTGGAGAGAGGGAGGGCGGGAGAGGAGGTGGAGAGAGGGAGGGTGGGAGAGGAGGTGGAGAGAGGGAGGGCGGGAGAGGAGGTGGAGAGGGAGAGAGGCAGAGGGGTCTGTTGAGATTGTTGGGGAGATTCGTTCCGATTAGGAGCCCTGAGGGAGGCCAGGAGAGGGAGGGAGGGAGAGAGTGAGAGGGACACGGGGTGCTGTAAGGAGAGGGTGAGCGGGGGGGAGGGAGGGAGAGGTGTGGGGTAGAAATGAAGGAGAGAGTGAGAGGGCTGGATGTGCGAGAGGAAAGGAGCGAGGTAGCTGTGGCACACTGCAGGTTCACTTCCCTGCAGAGTGGTGCTCACTTTAGTTGTGATGATGATGGGCTGAGTCAACCAGGGATTGAATCTGGCCCCCTTTTCCACTGAGCCACTTTGCCGGTGTTCATTGTTAACTGCTCGTTCACCGTTGGTTCTTCATGGGCGATCATATTTTAATATTTTGACTTGAAGAGGATTTGTCATTCCTTTGCCGAACACGACGATTGTGCGTATATCCGCCGTGTGATGATGCGTAGCGAGAATCGTAATTTTAGAGTTAATTTTACAAACTGCAACTCGATGCCGGGATGTTTACTTGTATTTACTTAATGTTCATTGTAAAAAAAAAAATGTTTTATCATTTCCACCGCCCTCTGCGGGACATCGACCGCTCAAACCGAAAGCGAGATAGACACAGACAGGGAGACAGAGAGAGACATGGAGAGACAGAGAGAGAGAGTTGGAGACGGAGAGACATGGGGAAAGAGATGGGGAGAAATAGAGAGAGAGACACAGAGACAGCGGAGACACAGAGAGACAGAGAGATACATGGCCACACAGAGAGACGGATAGGGAGAGGCATGGGGAAAGAGACGGGGAGAAATACAGAGACACAGAGACAGCGGAGACACAGAGAGACAGAGAGATACATGGCCACACAGAGAGATGGATAGGGAGAGGCATGGGGAAAGAGACGGGGAGATATACACAGAGAGACACAAAGAGACAGAGAGAGAGACGATGTTGATGATGTTGAAGATGGTGTTAATGACTTTGATGTTGATGATGTTTTGAATGTTGTTAGTGATGTTGATGATGGTGTTGAGGCAAGGTAAATCAACACCCGTTCATAATAAAAAAATCATCCATCCACCACTACCACTGCTGCTTGTTGCCTGCTCCTGGTGGTGCGATTCCAACCTTCTGCAGTCCGATCCAGAAATTGCCATTGGCCTGCGAGAGTGCCGAGGCGAGTGGGGGGAGTTGAACACCCGGTCAGCCTATCCCTTTGACAATAATTTCATGCGCACTTGATATCGGTGTGCGACTCAAGTTCCATTTGTCACGAGTCTTAACTTTATCACAAACTCTTAGCTTAGTGCAGTACAACTTCTTGAGGTCCTTGACTCTGCAAGTGACTCGAAATATTAAGAAACAAAATAAAATAAAACGTTCAGTGATACTTCATCTGCTTGAGCAATAACTCAACTCTTAATTGATCAGAGCTTTTGCTTCTGCAAATCTCAACTTAAGGCTGATTGCGAGTACTACTCGGAATCTGTCTGTGCAGGACTGACGAATGTGAAGTTTGTACACGGTACCTGTTATGTAGGAATTTCTACCTTGCTTCATTAATTCTCTTAGATGCATCAAAAGCTCAAAGCTCCTGCCACTTTCACGCCTCCTGAGGATTCATGAGGCCAGCCTTGGGTCATCTTTGCTTCTGGCTCCACGGACCTCCTGGCGCTTAATGTCATCAACCCCCCTCCCCCCCCCCCCCCCCCGCTAGTATTCTCCCTCCGGAGGTCGTCCCAAAAAACTTGTGTAGATACAGGGCCACTGAATTGCCCCTTGGAATGTTTTTCAACTCATTAGAGCGAGCCCCCGGATGTGGTGTGTTTGTGTGTATGACGTCACAAAGCAGTCCTTATAAGGGCCTCAATGCACGTTGGTGTATGACGTCACAAAGCAGTCCTTACAAGGGCCTCAATGCACATTGGTGTGTGACGTCACAAAGCAGTCCTTACAAGGGCCTCAATGCACGTTGGTGTATGACGTCACAAAGCAGTCCTTACAAGGGCCTCAATGCATGTTGGTGTATGACGTCACAAAGCAGTCCTTATAAGGGCCTCAATGCACGTTGGTGTATGACGTCACAAAGCAATCCTTACAAGGGCCTCAATGCACGTTGGTGTGTGACATCACAAAGCAGTCCTTACAAGGGACTCAATGCACGTTGGTGTATGACGTCACAAAGCAGTCCTTACAAGGGCCTCAATGCACGTTGGTGTATGACGTCACAAAGCAGTCACGAGGCCGTCCCACAGCGCGACAAATGCGGTTTCCTCCTCCACCCCCCCCCCCCCACCAAAATCTTTGGCCTTTTCGCAGTGAGAGCATGGAGCGGTTTTGCAATTTTTGCAAAATTTGGGCACAAAGCGGCGGTAATACGACAAAGCTGCAAACGTCACCCACCGACGTGGGGGTTGGCCATGTTGCGCACGCACGCAGTTTTGTGGTGGTCCGTGGCTATCCCCGGACTCGCTGACGATGCGCCCCAAGTAGCGAACCGATGTCTGCAGAAGGTGACACTTGACTGTGGTTTAAACGTAAGATTGGCCGCCCGAACTTTGAACAAACACCGATCGCGGCCGCTGCAGCTGCTCCTGGAACGTGCGTCCGAAGACGATCACGTCGTCCAAATAAACGAGGCGGGAGTCCCATTGGAGGCCTGCTAGGACCAGCTGCGTGAGTCGCTGGAACGTGACCGGAGCCGAGTGGAGTCCCATCGGGAGACAATTAAACTGGAACAGAGCCCGAGGTGTTCTTAGCTCTTTCGGTAAAGTCACCACGTTGAAGGGAAACAATAAAATAATATATATAAAACAATAAAAATTCTCACGACGTTTCGACCATAACACAAACTGATGACAACCGTTTGTGTTATGGTCGAAACGTCGTGAGCATTTTTATTGTTTTATATATATTATTGTTTCATTGTTTCCCTTCAACGTGGTGACTTTACCGAAAGAGCTAAGAATATGAATTACTGCAGTCACGAAAGCTTTAAATCAAAATTTAGAACCCGAGGTGTTCAGAACACAGGATTTGGTTTAGAGCTCTCATCAAGAGGCAATTGCCAACACCCCGACGACAAGTCAAGTGTGGTAGAAAACCCACACGGCCGACAGGGCATCCAATGAATCGTCCATCCGTGGGAGCGGGTGTGCATCTGGCACGGAGACCTTGTTCAATTGGTGGAAATCCGCGCGAAGCCGCAGACTCCCATCGTGTTTCTTAACGGGAACAACGGAGCTCCCCTCGTCGACCGCAGTGGCGAACGTGGTCCTCCTCCTGACGACTAAGCCCGTGTGAATTCTGGCGAACGGAAGCGGCGTTGCCCGTGTCAATGCGGTGCTGCCATCAGGGACGTGCGGCAAAAGTGTCATATTTACCCTGAGTGAAAATGTTTTGAAAATTCGCCCCGCCGCTCGCCGGATAAAATCGGAATTCTTGCAGCGCAGCGCGCCCATCCATGATTCGTCCGGCTCGCTCCTCCGCTTCACTGTGGCCACGAGACATCTGTGGTCACCTCGCCGGCCTCCCCACGTGGGCCAGAACGGTGCCCGCCTGGACGACCGCAGCACCCAGGCCGACGTTGAACACTCTGAACGACTACGTATGCATAGTCACACCGTTAGTGTCAGTAGCATAACTCTCAACCACTTATCAGTGCCCTACCTTATTACAGACCAACTCAGACCTTACTGATCACCCCGTGGCCCTTATAAATCTCAACGTTCATCCTATACATTATACTACACTATACACTACACAGCTGTCAACCCCTTATCGGCGCTCTGCCTTATTACAGACCAATTCAGACCTTGTCGATCACCCCGTGCCCCTTATAAATCTCAACGTTCATCCTATACATTATACTACACTATACACTACACAGCTGTCAACCCCTTATCAGTGCCCTACCTTATTACAGACCAATTCAGACCTTACTGATCACCCCGTGCCCCTTATAAATCTCAACGTTCATCCTATACATTATACTACACTATACACTACACAGCTGTCAACCCCTTATCAGTGCCCTACCTTATTACAGACCAATTCAGACCTTACTGATCACCCCGTGCCCCTTATAAATCTCAACGTTAATCCTACAAAGTCCCATCACAAGGAAGAAACACAAACAAATCGACACGGATTTGTATTGTTGTTTGCCCGTATTGAAACGGCTGTACGCCCGTACGGGCCTGAGAACTCACTTTGCCTGCGCAAAGACCATGACGGGGTAAAACCGTGATGGGCTTCTACAGCTCCGCAATAGTCGAGTGTGAATAGTCGCCTAATAGTCGCTATTGGCTATCAGAGGTTCTCCCCAACAACCAGTCAAACAACGTTTGGGCGGTCATCTTGGGTAGGGGGGTGTGTGGTGGCTTCTCCCTTACCAAGATGGCAACCCCCCTCCCACCACGAGTCACGTGGTGTTGATATTTTGTGGGTGTTTTTTAATTGGTCAGCTCCATTGCACGTGACATTGAACTTTATTTCATAGCCCGGATTAAAGCCCATGGTAAATAGCATAGACTAGATAAGGCGCTGCTGCGTTTCAGACTATACCAAGCATAGCCCAGAAGAGGGGGAGGGGGATTTAAAGCATCAAAACTCAAGACGCGCTGAATAAATGTAGCGAATTTGTTTGATGTTTAATTATTTCATCCATAGCGGACAAGAAGCAAGAGGGGCTCGCTAGCGTTAGTGAAAGGTGGCGTTTGCTGTGTACCCCCCTAAATTAAAACAATTTAAGTTCGCCGGTGGCATTCACCCCTTCCTCGCCCGCTGCTCGCGTTGGTTTCGCCCACACGACCCTCTCCCTCCACCACCAAAGTGTCGCGTTTTGGCGGGAGAAGGCGGCTGTGTGTTCTGAGGAGACTAACAACCACCACCACCACAACATCTATAATCATAAGTATAACTACTACTATAATAACAATAACATCTACAATCGTAACTATAACTACTATAATAACAACAACATCTACAATCATAACTATAACACTAATAATAACATCAACAACTTACAACAGCAATTATATAAACAGTTACAATAGTAATAAAAACATGAACTGCTATAATAACTAATACTGTAACATCAACAACTACGACTATAATAAAACAAAAACGTGAACGAGAGCGGGCGACACAACAAGGAGGGCGGTGAGTGAGAGAGTGGAGCCGACCTCTCGCCCTCACAGCCTGAGGCCCACAAAGACGCGCGGGCTCTGTCAGCCTCACGCAGCCCGTCAGGGAGACTACACGGGGAGACATTTGTGTTGTGTCTGTCTCTGTGTGCGCGTCTCAGTGTGTGTGTGTCTGTGTGTGTTGTGTGTCGCTGTGTGTGTGTCTCTGTGTGTGTGTGTCTCTGTGTGTGTTGTGTCTGTGACTTCAATGCCCGAGTTGGTCATGATACTGGCACCTGGTCTGGAGTGATTGGAGGGCATGGGCCAGATCAGCTCAATAACAACGGTAGGAGGCTGCTAGATTTTTGTGCAGCCCATGGGCTTGTAATTACCAACACGCTGTTCCGGCATCGGCGCATCCACACAACATCATGGATGCATGCCGGGTCCAAGCAAGAACATCTGCTGGACTACATAGTGACGGACCAGTGGATGCGAGCCCATGTCCTTGACACCAGGACCTACCGTGGAGCTGATCTGCCCTCTGACCATCGACTAGTCATCTGTAAGATGCGCCTGCCATTCTTCCACTCCGGTGGTGGGTGTACACCCAGGACCCCATTCCGACCTGAAGTGGCCTGGTCTCAGTTATCTGATGAAAGTTGCAAGCGAGAATTTCATCATCGCTTGCGGCTGGGATTGGCATCGTCCCCGACTCCTGATGTCGAGGGTAAATGGGCGAGGTTTAGGACTGTGACTCATGCAGCTGTAATGGCTGCTTTGGGTACGCGGTCCAGACCTCCCCAGAGACCCTGGCTGACAGAGGAGGTGTTCAGGATGGTTGAGAAAAAGCGACAGGCCCACTGCCATCGGCTACAGAATCCCACGTCAGAGAATGAGGAGGCTTACCGCAGCCTTCGCTCGGAGGTTCGGAGAGCCGTCAGGCGCTGCAAGGATGGGTGGTGGTCGCGGGTTGCTGAGGAGATGGAGTCTGCCTCAGTGGACCGTGATCACAAATCTCTATTTAACTCCATCAAAAAAGTAACCTGCAGCGCCACACCTATTACCATCATTAGGGGAAAAAACGGTGATCCAATCTCCGACCCCCAGGAACAGGTTTGCAGATTTGCTGAGCATTTCTGTGAGGTCCTGGGGGAGGGAAAATCCCTCAGCCAGGAAAACATCGTGGCACAAAGTGAGGATGACCCTGCTGAGGCTGCGGTGCCTCATATTGGAAGAAGTCACCCCCTGTGAGTGGCTGGCTGAGGTGCCATCTGTTGAGGAAGTACTGAAGGCGATCCGGAGTCTGAGACCAGGAAAGGCAGCGGGCAGAGATGATCTCCCAAGCGAAATGCTGAGGGAGGGTGGCGTTTGTGCACAGAGTGCCCTATATGACATCATAACAACAGTCTGGACCACTGGACGGGTTCCGCAGGATTGGAAGGATGCCCTGGTGGTCCCCCTTTTTGAGAAGGGGGACCGCACAGACTGTAACAACTACAGGGGCATCTCACTGCTCAGTGTGCCGGGAAAGGTCCTGGCAAGGATTATTCAGCATCGCCTTGCCAGGCACGCTGAGGAGAGGCTTGCGGAGCCCCAATGCGGTTTCAGGAAAGGGCGGTCCTGCACAGATGCCATATTTTCTGTCCGTCTGCTACAGCAGAGGTGTAGGGAATTCCAACAAGACCTACATCTCTGCTTTATTGACCTGTTCAAGGCCTATGATACCATCAGTAGGCCTGGGCTCTGGGTCGTTCTTCGTGCTTTTGGAGTACCTGACCCTCTGCTCACGATCATTAAGGACCTTCATGATGGTGAGCGGGCTGAGACTGGAGCGTGCCACTAAGAGGTGGGGCCTTACCATCAACCCCACCAAAACTAAGCACCTGCCTGGGTATTTTGTACCATCGGACACTCCACCCCCACAACTCCCGATCGGTGATGGGGCAGTTGTGGAGAGAGTGGAGAGTTTCCCATACCTGGGCAGTGTGCTTATGACTGGCTCCAGTTTAACAGCAGAGGTCTCACTCCGAATCAGTCGAGCGGCAATATCTTTTCATCGGTTGCGTAACGCTGTGTGGAAGCTACCTGGTCTGTCGCTCCGCACTAAGCTTCAGGTCTTCTCGGCCACGGTCATTCCCTCCCTTCTCTACGCTTGCGAAACGTGGACCCCCTTAATGAAGCATCTTCGCCGGTTAGAAACATTCAGGCTGGCCTGCCTATGATCCATCCTGGGTTTAACCAGACTGGATTGTGTGAGGAGCTCACAAATCCTTGAAAGATCTGGGCAGGGTCCCATCGGTGAGCTCCTCCGGCGGGCAAGGCTGCGATGGCTGGGTCATGTAGCCCGCATGCCCAGCCACCGCATGCCGAAACAGCTTTTGTTCGGCCGGATTGAGGGGGCTAAGCGGGCGCGGCACGGGCTAGAGAAGAGATGGAGTGATGTGGTACAGGAGGACGTGGAGCTGAGTGGACTTGCCGGTGTCAAGATCTGCCTCTGTGGAGGAGGCTCGTGAAGGACGCTATTGGGCAGTTGGAGGTAGTCGCCCTCCAACAACAACGGAGGGCGGAGGAGCGACGCTCAGAACAACGAGCGGAGCGCCGGGTGGCTAAAGCACAGCAGGTTGGCACAGTAGGGGGCACAGATGGTGCATCAGCCAGTCATCTCAGTCAGTCGACCCGTGGCACCTGGGTCTGCCCCGTGACCTCCTGCCAGCGGGCGTTCGACACTTCACGTGGCCTCAGGGTGCACATAGCCTGGCACAAGCGTCGTGGTGACGTCACCGCCACTTAGTGGCGAATGGCGGTTGTTGTTGTGTGCGTGCGTGTGTACTGCGCGTGTGTGTGTGTACTGTGCGTATGTGTCGTGCGTGTGTGTGTACCGTGTGTGTGTACTGTGTGTGTGTACTGTGCGTGTGTACTGTGTGTGTGTGCACTGTGCGTGTGTGTGTACTGTGCGTGTGTGTGTGTAGTGTGTGTGTGTAACGTGTGTGGCGGTAGTCTAGCAGTTAGTGCGCTGCTCTACGAACATAACGACCCGAGTTTGATTCCCGCTCACAGCCAACACCCAGTGACGATTATTTGAACCGGTTCTGGGCCTCCCCTAGGTCGACTCAGCCTCAAGTGAGTACCCGGTGCGGTGTGCAAACATCATTACTGGGGAGACAAAGGCGGTCGGGCACGGTGCTGGCCACCCATTCCCTTCGCGTGCCGCGCCGGCCTTCATAGGTGGAGCTGATACTTGCTAACAGCACTTGCCCCAACAGTCTGTTAAGGCTACACGGGGGATCTTTGTCTTTGTATCACCACCCAGGAGTCACGGAGCTTTTGAGGCTCCGAGCCACGTGGGGATCCACAACAGCGTGAGGCGGTGCCACTCACAGGTGAGACTCGGGGATATGTGATTTCTAATCGATAGCCATCCGTCAGTTAACCCATCGCAACTGCTGAGTCTGTCACGCGACTTCCTCCTTCCAGCGAGCCTTTGACGCTTCACGTGGCCTCAAAGTGTACACAGTGTGTACGTATACACAATAATGTCCACGTTGTTGCTGAGTTCATGCACTCAAGGGAGGGGCAATGGAAAATGAATCTAAATCAACTTAAACTCCATCCCCGTGACCTCTTCGGCATGAAGTGGCAGCTAGTGGTGTCATGTCACCAAGGTATTCAGCCCTCCCCCGTCCACAGCGCTCTTGAGCGTGACGTCACCTCCGCTTGGGTCACTGCCGATATCAATCCAGTGGCAATCCTTATTTGGGCAAAGCTACGCCCAGTGACTGGCGGCTCATTAACATAATGTATCCGTTAAAGCCGTCGAGAGTTTATTGCGACGGGTTCAGCAGCCACGCCCCCAACGCTCGACATATGGGCCGAACCATTAACATAATTTATTCAGTACAGAGCCGCTCATTGTGGAAGGGGCGTGTCTCTTACCCCGGGAGTGACGTCATGTTACTTGCTTACCCGCGTGACGTCGCTAGGTAACAGGAGGCTGCCTATCCGCGCTTGCACTGAAATCCGAGGTGAGAAATTCTCATGGTGGTCGTGGTTGTTGTTTACCAAGGTAGAGCCTCTCTCTCTCGTAGGGATGTCAGTTGAGTAGCAGCGAGCATGGGAATCGACGTCCAAGTTGGAACTTTACAACGCGGGGCCTAGCCACCCGGGGCCTTGCCTCCTGCCCTCGCCTGATTGCATTCACTTTAATTATCTCGCTTAAGTTTAATTTGTCTTCACCCGGCTCGCCACTTTGTAACTTTGTTTTATTGTAAATATTCACGCAGTTTTTATTTTCTTTTGTTAGCAGGCCAAGCCCGCTTGAGCTGCTATACCGCTCTTGTTATCAGAAGCGACCTGCCCACAACAACACAAGGTGAGGCTTTGTCAACGTGTGTGAATGTTTTGACTTAAAACTTTGGTGACTGCAGGAATTAATATTCTTGGTTCTTTCGGTAAAGTCACGTAGATAAAAAATGTAATAAAAATAACAGATAATCATTTTTTTTTTTACAATGAAGCAAAAAAACCCCACAATGTTTCTATGGCAACATTAATGTTGAAGATGCGAGGGCTTACAGGAATATTTATGACATTTGCCCTCTCATTGCGTGCCATGACAGTGCTGTTTGCACAGTCACACATAGTCACTGTAAGATGTTTTTCTTGGTCGTGTTTTTGTTTTGTTGCTTGCTGTGGTTGCACCCGATTCAAGAGCCGAATGGCTCACGGGACTATAACCAAAATAAATCAAACTGAAAATAAAAAAACTGAAACCGCGTGATGGATTTTGGGAAAGTTTTTCACTGCATCTCCAAATATATA
Source organism: Petromyzon marinus (assembly GCF_048934315.1). Classification (NCBI taxonomy): domain Eukaryota; kingdom Metazoa; phylum Chordata; class Hyperoartia; order Petromyzontiformes; family Petromyzontidae; genus Petromyzon; species Petromyzon marinus. The sequence goes on along the minus strand of NW_027423056.1, from coordinate 321,136 downwards.
TAAAAGGCAAAGTTGTGATTGTGTGTGTTGTCTGTTCAAAATGTTTAGCGTACTTCGCGACATGCAACAAACTGGAAATTTGCCATGTGGGTACTTTCCAGACTGTACACCGTACAAACATTGGAAGTAAAACTTTGTGGGAAAAGTCCACGATGTTTTTTGTATTTACCGAACAGCTTCAACGGAGGCGGATGGATCGTTGCGCAAAAGACGGTGATGGCTTGTTGAGTCTCCAGGGGGGGGGTTCCTGTATCAGTAGATGGGTCGTGGCTGCTGATTATGAAAGAGAAACCAATCCCACGGGGTCAGCACTGCACTCTGTCGGCAGGGTTACCAAGGCAGTGGAAATATATCTGGTCCAGTTTTTTATGGAGATCAAAGGTCAAAGGTCGCGTCATGGGTGACCTATAATGTTCGCCGCCGCTGCTGCTGCTGCTGCTGCACTCTCCTCTGCTCTCGTGACCCCCCTCCCCGCCAGCCTGCTCCTCGTCAGAAGAGGGGACGGTCGCCGTGACTGAGCGCCCCTTCGTCAGGTCTGATGGGCGTGGCGTCGCTTACGTTGGGGCCATTCGTGGTGTGCTGCACTGCGTGGCGGCGTGCGCTGCGTGGTGCGCGCTGCGTGCCGGGGCGGAAGCGGCAGCAAGCCCCCAGCTGTGACTGTAAATCGAGCCGCGTGGTGATATCATACCAAAAAAATAAGCCACTGAAAGAACCCAGGCTTGGTTATTTTTTTCACATAGGAACATTCAACAGAAGCGACGGTGAGCTCCTCGGGTTAGGTCTGCCGTCCGTTGGTGTCGGCAGCTGCAACAAATATTCTCCTGAATTGTTACAAAGGAGATTGTGAATAAACAAGGCCTGATTAATTATTCTTGCGACCGTGAAGGGTCGTTAGCCCCTGCTTCTTTGGACAGGTCTCAATGTTGCGTTTTATAAGAGGCGTCCAGAGCAAATCTCAGAGCAGAATGATATATAGGGTTGAGCTTAATGAACGATGTATTGGGAGGCACAATGATAAATAATATCGCAGTAATCAAATTAAGACATTACGGTAACCCTTACCAACTCTAAATGGAGTGTAGCTGGGAAACAATGTTTGTGTCTAAAGAGAGACAGTTTTTTATTTTTTCAGTCTTCCCAGCGTGGTCATTGGATTATTAAAAACAACATTTAGGGAGTCTGTATATTTTTCATGGAAGCCTGATTGTTTGGGATGTAACAGCTTATTTTCTGAAAGTTAACCAATTTGCGTATTTAGTAAATGTTCAGGTAGTTTTAACAATGGTGATAATATCGTAGTCTATTTTGGATTCATACAGCGCCCTTTCCAGGCCACTTTACAACGTGAGCTGACGGCAGTTAGTAAGGACGGTGACTGAATGGGAACGGAGCCGATGTCCGGGGTAGCAAAGGTGGAACAAAGTGGAAGTGTAATGGCGAGTGAGGGTGTCCGATCGGTGCCGCAGCGTGGACGAGCGAGGTGCGGGGCACGTGCGTGAAGCGGTGACACGTGCGTGGGTGAGAGGAGGCGAAGGGTGATCGTGGCAGAGGTCTGGCGGCAGGATAGTTGAGCTTTTCGATTTAAAGCTTTCGTGACTGCAAGGATTCATCTTCTTTGGTTCTTTCGGTAAAGTCACCACCACCACCACGTAGAATGAGAATAAAATAATAAATTGATAAAATAAAATAACGCGATAATATTCTCACGACGTTTCGGCCACAACACAAGCTTCCCAGTGTGGTCATTGTCCTCCAGACAGTCTTGTCCCTTCACCTGATGAAGGCCGCTTGTGTTGTGGCCGAAACGTCGTGAGAATATTATTGTGTTATTGTATTTTATACATTTATTATTTTATTCTCATTCTACGTGGTGACTTTACCGAGAGAACCAAAGAAGATAGTTGAGCTTATGGAGGTGCACAGCGTAGGGCTGGGGAGGGAATGTGGTCTGGTGCACATAGAAAGTCACGTGGAAGCCGGGTCAGGAATTGGAGTTGGAGGAGGAGGGAGGAGGGAGGAGGAGGAGGATTGCAAGTGGGTTTGAGGTTCGGGTGGAGGCACCGGTGTAGGGGTGGAGGCAGCGGAAGAGAGGAAGCAGTCGAGAAGAGGAGGGACGTGAGGGCCGCGTGAAAGGTGTCAAGTGAGAGTCCCGTGGTGGAGGAGTTTCTTCTGCGCTGCAACTGGGCTAGAAGGGGGAAAGAAGAGAAGCAAGGAGGTGAAGGAAGGGCGAGGAAACGGAAATATTCACATCGAAGGGACACATTTAAAGAAATATTGGCCGATTTTAATGTTGAGGATAATTTGTAGGCGCTCTTTTGCGAAGGTGGCGAACAAATTCAGTTGTTCATTCAACAGGGTAACTGAGGCTTCTGCAATGGACAAATTAAATATACGGGTTAGGGGCCTGAAAATGAAGTCACCCACAGCGATTAAAGCAAAAGGCAGGTAATTTATCAGCTCCAGAACTATTTATTCTTGGTTCTTTCGGTAAAGTCACATTGAAGGGAAACAATAAAATAATAAAATATATATAAAACAATAAAAATTCTCACGACGTTTCGACCGCAACACAAGCAGTCATCATCAGGTGTGAAAACCACAGCAATAAAATTTGAAAAAAAAAAACACTTTCCTAAAAGTCATATTTATTAAGTGCGCCACCACCGAACAGATTTTATCCATCCTACAAGTATCGTCGCCCAATGTAAACATTGAGTCTTCATGTTGTTCTTCATAGGAGATATGGAACTGCATCCTGGTCCTGACTCACTACTACAAATGTTCTTGCCGTTGATTGTGTTGCAGTCGAAACGTCGTGATAATTTTATTGTTTTATATATATTGTATTATTTTATTGTTTCCCTTCAACGTGGTGACTTTACCGAAAGAACCAAGAATATGAATCACTGCAGTCACTGCAGCTTTACATCAAAGCTCCAGAACTGTTGAAGGAATGGAGCTCTGTAATGGTCTGAAAATGAGCCGCATCGAATTGATTGTTGATGGTTATGAACGCTTTGTTTTGGATCTGTTGAGCCCACGGGAGATGGTTACTTGCTACTGCAACGTATTATCTCCACACATATAAAAGGCAAAGTTGTGATTGTGTGTGTCTGTTCAAAATGTTTAGCGTACTTCCAGACATGCAACAAACTTTACATTTGCCATGTGGGTACTTTCCAGACTGTACACCGTGCAACAATTATAAAAATACACTTTTTTTTTTTTAGGCGGGGGGGGGAGCTCAAAAATGCATTTAATTTTTGCAAGGCAAGTGAGCTGTGACGTCAAATCTGTCACGTGACCCGCGCACGTGGAAGGGTCACGCATTGCTGCGTAGTGGTTAGCGCGCTGTCTGTGTGTGTGTGTCTGTGTGTGTGGGGAGCGGTAGTGTAGCGGTTAGCGCGCTGCGCTATGAACCTGGCGACCGGGGTTCGATTCCCGCTCACGGCCAACGCCAGTGACGATTATCTGAACCGTTCCCGGGCCTCCCCTAGGTTGACTCAGCCTCAAATGAGTACCTGGTGCGGTGTGTAAACATTGCCACTAGGGAGACAAAGGCGGTCGGGCGTGGTGCTGGCCACCCACCCCCTCGTGTACCGTTCCGGCCTTCATAGGTACTCGCTAACAGCACTTGCCCCTACAGTCTGTTAAGGCTATATGGGGGATCTTTGTTTCTTTGTTATGTGTCTGTGGAGGAGTTGGAGGAGTTGGAGACGCTGCTGCTGAGATTGGAGCGTGCCACTAAGAGGTGGGGCCTTACCATCAGCCCCACCAAAACTAAGCACCTGCCTGGGTATTTTGTACCATCGGACACTCCACCCCCACAACTCCCAATCGGTGATGGGGCAGTTGTGGAGAGAGTGGAGAGTTTCCCATACCAGGGTAGTGTGCTTATGACTGGCTCCAGTTTAACAGCAGAGGTCTCACTCCGAATCAGTCGAGCGGCAATATCTTTTCATCGGTTGCGTAACGCGGTGTGGAAGCTACCTGGTCTGTCACTCCGCACTAAGCTTCAGGTCTTCTCGGCCACGGTCATTCCCTCCCTTCTCTACGCTTGCGAAACGTGGACCCCCCTAATGGAACATCTTCGCCGGTTAGAAACATTTAGGCTGGCCTGCCTACGATCCATCCTGGGTTTAACCAGACTGGATTATGTGAGGAGCCCACAAATCCTTGAAAGATCTGGGCAAGGTCCCATCGGTGAGCTCCTCCGGCGGGCAAGGCTGCGATGGCTGGGTCATGTAGCCCGCATGCCCAGCCAACGCATGCCGAAACAGCTTTTGTTCGGCCGGATTGAGGGGGCTAAGCGGGCGCGGCACGGGCTAGAGAAGAGATGGAGTGATGTGGTACAGGAGGACGTGGAGCTGAGTGGACTTGCCGATGACTGGTACCAGCGGTGTCAAGATCGGCCTCTGTGGAGGAGGCTCGTGAAGGATGCTACTGGGCAGTTGGAGGCAGTCGCCCTCCAACAACAACGGAGGGCGGAGGAGCGACGCTCAGAACAACGAGCGGAGCGCCGGGTGGCTAAAGCACAGCAGGTTGGCACAGTAGGGGGCACAGGTGGTGCATCAGCCAGTCATCTCAGTCAGTCGACCCATGGCACCTGGGTCTGCCCCGTGACCTCCTGCCAGCGGGCGTTCGACACTTCACGTGGCCTCAGGGTGCACACAGCCTGGCACAAGCGTCGTGGTGACATCACCGCCACTTAGTGGCGAATGGCGGTTGTTGTTGTCTGTGTGTGTGTGTCTGTGTGCGCATGTGTGTATGTGTGTCTGTGTGTGTGTCTGTGTGTGTGTGAGTGTGTGTGTGTATGTAGTGGTTAGCGCTACGCCGCGCTACGAACCCGGCGACCCGAGTTCGATTCCCGCTCCCGGCCACCACCGGTGACGATTATTTCAATCGCTCCTGGGCCTCCCCTAGGTCGACTCGGCCTCAAACGAGTAACTGGTGTGGTGTGTGAGCATCGCCACTGGGGAGACAAAGGAGGCCGGGCGTGGTGGATACAAGTCCCGGGCTAAGCTGGGCAGTAACAGCTAGTCATCAATTATTTCGGTAAAGTCACCACGTAGAAGGGAAGCAATAAAATAATAATAATAAAAAAAAAAATTTTTATATATAAAAATATAAAAATAAAATTGTATTGTTTTATATTTGTATTATTTTATTGCTTCCCTTCTACGTGGTGACTTTACCGAAAGAATCAAGAATATAGTCTATAGGCTCTACATAGCCTCAGTAGATACTATCTATATACTATATACTATCTATATACATAGCCTCTAGAGAGGCTAAGTAAATAGATAGTATCGACTGCAGGTCGACATTAAATGTCGATGCTGTGTGTGTGTCGATGCTAGCGAGCACCGCTGATGACAGTCTACACAGCGACATGCGAACTGGCTGCGTGACGATGTTAACGAGGCAACGCTCGTTGACAGCACTTGCCCCAACAGCCTGTGCAGGCTATACAGGGACCTTTGCCTTTGTATTTGCTTGTATGTGTGTGAGAGCGGAGCGGTGGCGCAGCGGTTAGCGCCGCGCTACGAACACGTCTACACGGGTTCGTTTCCCGCTCACGGCCAACACCACCGCTGACGATTCTCTGAACCGGTCATGGGCCTCCCCTAGGTCGACTCAGCCTCAAATGAGTACCTGGTGCGGTGTGTAAACATCGCCACTAGGGAGACAAAGGCGGCCGGGCGTGGTGCTGGCCACCCACCCCCTCGTGTACCGTTCCGGCCTTCGTAGGTGCTGCTCGCTATCAGCACTTGCCCCAGCAGTCTGTTAAAGCTACACGGGGGATCTTTGTCTTATTGCCTCGTGCCATTGTAACGGAGTGTGTCAGACTTTCACCCGCGGATCCAATGTACTCACTTTTTGTTTGGGGGGTCTAATTAAATCGCTCCACGTCACCCACAGAATTTGTAATTCGCAAAACGGACGTGATTGTGGAACACACACATGTCGCCCGTCACGTGTCAGCAAAGCTCTTCACAACTCGGGCAGCTTTGTCAGAAAACTAAACACTCAACAACATTTGTCAAGTGGCCCTGCCCTGGGACGAGAACACACACGCGGTTAAAATATAGATGCGTCTAAACATGTAATAGGCAACGTTTCGTCCACGTGCTACGATGAAGGGTCACTGCCCGAAACGTCGCCTTTCATACATGTTATTGCTATTGCAAGGCCACCGTGCTGTTCACTAATGATTTGCGTGTCTTTGGTTATCACAGTCGCGTGCCATTTGGCAACGATAGACATTTTGCCCCTGACAATTAATTACAACAATAACAAAAACGCGGCTTGATCACAAGGCGCTACAAATTGCGGCGGGCTGCTCTACGAATAATTAGGCAACGTGACTGCAATTCGTGATCTGACTTGACAGGAACGCGTTAACTCCGCCACGTAATGTAATCACACGGCGCGTTCGGGGACTCCGTGAGAGAAAACAAACATAAATCCCGTGCCGAAGGAAATCTCTTGCCAAAACGGTGTACAGTAGAGTACAGTCATCGTTACGTTACTTTAGATATATAGAGTCTCACACACTTACCGGCTTCAAGAGGTAACACAAACTCAACACATTCGCAAATAACGCAGTTGCATTTTAGGCGTTTTCAGCACAGCGAGAGGGCCCATCACGCCACCTGGTGGCATCATGGCGAGAGGGCACATCACGCCACCTGGTGGCATCACGGCGAGAGGGCCCATCACGCCGCCAAGTGGCATCACGGCACGAACACCCTGGTGCACGTCTCCTGCTCCATGCGAACTTTGCACGACGTCGGGGCCTGCAAACGCCCGACCAGATCTTCCACACGCACAGACAAAGATCCCCCACCGTGTAGCCTCAACGGGCCGTAGGGGCGAGTGCCGTTAGCGAGCAGCAGCACCTACGAAGGCCGGCACTGTGGCACACGAGCGGGTGGGTGTCCAGCACCGCGCCCGGCCGCCGCGCCGGGTGCTCGTTTGAGGCCGAGTCGACCTAGGGGAGGCCCGGGACCGGTCCGGATAATCGTCACCGGTGCTTTTGCCCGCGAGCGGGAATCGAACCCGCGTCGCTGGGTTCGTAGCGCGGCGTAGCACCGACCGCTGCACCGCCGCTCCCCACAACACACAAACATGTACACACGTACACACACATGTACACACACTCACAGACACACGCACACACGTACACAGACACACACACGTACACACTCACACGTACACACACGCACACGTACACAGACACACACTCACACGTATACAAACACACTCACGTACACACACACACGCACATACACACGTACACACGTACACACTCTCTCTTCATGTGGTCGCGTGGATTTTTCCCTCCGGGTTGGTAGCGGCGGCGTAGCGCCGACCGCTGCACCGCCGCTCCAAACACCGACGCGATCGCGTTGACAAACCTCGCCTGGTCTACGGGAGGTCGTGGGTTCAACAACCCCTAACCCTCGTGACACTTGCGGCTCCTCCAGGTTTTCCTCTTCGCATTTAGATTCAACGTCGCGATATCGGGGAGCAATTGGGGCCGCGGTGGGTGTCCACGCGGCAATGATGAGCGGTCGCGGTCTGAGCTTGGCTGCGTTTCACTCCAGCGCTGTCCTCGTGACAGTACGGTCCCTTCACCTGATGAAGGCTGCTTGTGTTGTGGCCGAAACGTCGTGATTTTTGTTTTATTTTTTTAACCTACGTGACTTTACCGAATAGAACCAAAGAGTGTGGATCCTTGCAGTCACAAAAGCTTCAAATCTAGGTTTACCAGATACCCAACCGATACCAGCGGCTGGACAAATGGCTACACCCGCACGTTTGGCCACGTACGGCGCGTAAGAAGTTCACCGTACAAAGCCACTCGCAACAGAGACGAATAAATTAGCAAGGGGGCCCTTGAAAGTGCGCGGCCCGTAGCTGCACACGTAGCAGCTACTTTTGCTACTCCGGCACCTCACCGCGCTCGTTCGCCGCTGCGTCCGTCTCGATGGCAAAGCCTAAACGGAAAAAAATGTAAACGAGCATCTCTTCGACTCGATTCGAAGCTTTCGTGACTGCAGGAATTATTACTCTTTGGTGTTTTCGGTAAAGTCACGTATAAATGAGAAATAATAAAATGACATAATAGCGTACGACGTTTCGGTTGCAACACAAGCAGCCATCATCAGGTACAGAAGAGCTACATTTACGAGAGAGGGGAGACACATAACCTCAGATGCATACACAGACACCCAAGTAGGGGGAACTAATACAGATACAACAGGGGACACAGAGAGAGAATCACACCAAACAGGGTTTAGCAAAATTTGGAAACCATGTAAAGCAACACAGACGGTCGGTCAAAACACAATTAACGCATAGTCTGGTTGATTACGCTATTTCAAAGATTGCTAAATTGCAAGTTAAGTATGAAATTTTAAAATACAGACCGCACACACACACATAGACATCCAAGCAAAGCGAACCAGCACAGAGTGAAGTCGCCTTAAATAGGCAGAGAAGGTAAGGTTAAAATGCGTGCGTAGCACATCACCACCGTCGTCAACATCATCATCACGCAGAGCGGACACAATGGCGAATGATACGGGCAGCGATCCACCGCATTAAAACAATCACAACATTTTTGCCCATCATCATCATCATCACTGTGGCTAAATGTTAACTACCTCGCCTGGTACGCAGGAGGTCGTGAGTCCATCCCGACCCTGACGCCTGCTGCTGTATATTTTGGAGTTTGCGTCTTTCTCTCTCATCATCACCACGGGGGCTAGGGGATGTTAACTACCTCGCCTGGTATACAGGAGGTCGTGGAATCGATCCTGACCCTGACATCTGCTGTATATTTGTAGTTTGCGTCTCTCTCATCATCAGTGTGGCTAGGTGATGTTAACCCCTCACCTGGTATACATAATTTTGTCGGATTGATACTGACACCCGCTGTATTTTTGGAATTTGTGTTTCTCTCATCATCACCACGGTGGCTAGGAGATGTTAACTCCCTCACCTGGTATACAGGAAGTCGTGGGTTCGATCCCGACCCTGACGCCCGCTGCTGTATATTTGGGGTATGCGTGTTCTCCCCCTGGTTCTGTTGATATTTCTCCGCGTCCTCAGATTTTCCCCTCCACGTTTGAAGTCAACGTTTGCGCGTTTACAGTATCTGGCCGCTGCTTTACGTTCCCACGTGATGATAACAACGATAAGCCACTAAGTTGAGCTGTCATTTGTGACGGCCAGGGTCGTTTCTAAAAAACGATCTAAACAGCAGCTCAGTGTGGCCTTACACCTGGTGAAATGAAACACATTGCTTCATGTGTTTAGTTTACTGTGTGAGGCCTTACACCGTTAGTGAAGACCTCGTTTTCAAGACAAATCACTTGATGTTCCTGGTACGAGTGAGCATAGTGGTGTGTGGGGGGGAATGGTAAATGTTTTATAGCAATTACTGCGATGAATAATCCATTAAAAAGAACGTTGTTGAATTACCTTTGATGACGAGACGATGGAGGTGGTTTTAGTGATGGCTGGGCCACGCAGTCCACATGCCCAGACAACGCATGCCCAGACACCGCATGCCCAGACACCGCTTGCCCAGACACCGCATACCCAGACACCGCATGCCCAGACACCGCATGCCCAGACACCGCATGCCTAAACAGCTTTTGTTCGGCCGGATCGAGGGGGCTAAACGGGCGTGGCACGTGCTAGAGAAGAGATGGAGTGATGTGGTACAGGAGGACGTGGAGCTGAGTGGACTTGCCGATGACTGGTACCAGTGGTGTCAAGATCGGCCTCTGTGGAGGAGGCTCGTGAAGGATGCTACTGGGCAGTTGGAGGTAGTCGCCCTCCAACAACAACGGAGGGCGGAGGAGCGACGCTCACAACAACGAGCGGAGCGCCGGGTGGCTAAAGCACAGCAGGTTGGCACAGTAGGGGGCACAGGTGGTGCATCAGCCAGTCATCTCAGTCGACCCGTGGCACCTGCTGGGTCTGTCTGGTGACCTGCCAGCGGGCGTTCGACACTTCACGTGGCCTCAAGGTGCACCTAGCCTAGCACAAGCGTCGCGGTGACGTCACCGCCAATTAGTGGCGAATGGCGGTCGTCGTCGTCGTCGTTATTGGCGAGGATTTGAGGAGGACGACCCTTCAGGAGATGCGGGCGTTTGACAATAACGCACGACCATCGTCGTTTAAGCACTCATAGAGACCCATAGACCACTACTCATAGAGACCCATAGACCACTACTCATAGAGACCCATAGACCACTACTCATAGAGACACATAGACCACTACTATTGGCGAGGATTTGAGGAGGACGACCCTTCAGGAGACAATAACGCACGGCCGTCGTCGTTTCAGCACTCCGGGCGGCGCTTTTTAGACGGACCTCACGTGGGACTCGCCTCGACCCAAGCCGCAGGAACGAGCGCACCGCAGGAAGTTCGCGCGAAGGAAACCCGGCCGTCGCCTCGCGAAGCTCGTAATCGCACGCGAAAGGTCATACTCGGATTGTAAAACGCCGCGGCTTGGCTCTCCGACACACACCACCGGCTAGGTCTTCTTTGGTTCTTTCGGTAAAGTCACCACCACGTAGAATGAGAATAAAATAATAAATCGACAAAATAAAACAACGCGATAAATCCTCACCGGCTGGCGCCGCACTCGTGCAGTGACATCGCGCCGCGTGCTGGCAGGGCGGAGGAACCGGGGTGAGGGTCACGGCAAGACCTCGCGCGGAAGCCCCTGGAACCCTCCGGTAGGCTCGGGAAGGCGAGGCGCAGGCCGGGGGCCGAGTCGAACCGCGCTGAGAGCTCCGGGCTGCCGGTTCCGGGAGTGGACAAGTCTCCTTGTCTCGTCTCCTCGTCTCGTCCTCGCCGCCTTCGCCCGATTATCGCGCGGTCGACCGCCGTGGGCGCGGCGCGGAGAGGGCCGTGTCCGGGACGAGGCGTGCGGCAGCGGAGAGAGAGAGGGGGGGGGCCCCCAGCGGTGGCGTGAGCTCGGCAACAACAACAACAACAACGACGACAACGACGACGACGAAGACTAAAGAGGGCGGAGCGGGCGCCTCCTGCGACCGCCTCGTCTCCGGCCTGACCGCGCCGCGTGGTGCGACGCCGCGTGGTGCGACGCCGCGTGGTGCGACGCCGCGTGGTGCGACGCCGCGTGGTGCGACGCTGCGTGGTGCGACGCCGCGTGGTGCGACGCCGCGTGGTGCGACGCCGCGTGGCTTCGTTGACGCGTGAACGCGACGACGGTTTGTTGCGTGCGCGGACTGACGCGCAGGCGGGCGGAAAAAACATTTTACTTTTAGAGGCGAGGTGAAGACGCGACATGAAGGGCCGCGGCCCGGACGTTAACACGGGACGTCAACAACAACTTGCAATGCATCGCCACGGAGTTTGTACAAAGAAATCGCCGTATTTATAAGTTTTTTTAGACGCGGCCTTCGATGATTTTTAGACGCGACAGGGACGATGCGGAACGCACCACGGACACACGGGGGGGGGTTAACGACGTTTGTACGCTGCCCTTCGTGACGCGGAGAGAGCGGTAGGGATCGTGGGTCATGGCAGGAACCGGGGGGGTGGTGGGGGTAAGCGACTTGGAAGTTCATATTCTTAGCTCTTTCGGTAAAGTCACGTTGAAGGGAAACAATAAAATAATAAAATGTATATAAAACAATAAAAATTCTCACGACGTTTCGACCATAACACAAACGGTCGTCATCAGGTGTGTCGGTTTGAAGGCCGGAACGGTACACGAGGGGGTGGGTGGCCAGCACCACGCCCGACCGCCTTTGTCTCCCTAGTGGCGATGTTTACACACCGCACCAGGTACTCATTTGAGGCTGAGTCGACCTAGGGGAGGCCCGGGACCGGTTCAGATAATCGTCACTGGTGTTGGCCGTGAGCAGGAGCAGCGTAGCGCTAACCACTACACTATCGCTCCCCACACACACGCCTGCACACACACAAACACACCAGTACACACACACACACACACCAGTACACACACACGCCTGCACACACACACACCAGTACACACACACACACCAGTACACACACACACCAGTACACACACACCAGTACACACACACCAGTACACACACACACCAGTACACACACACCAGTACACACACACACACCAGTACACACACACACACACCAGTTCACACACACACCAGTACACACACGCCTGCGCACACACACACACCAGTACACACACACACACCAGTACACACACACCAGTACACACACACACCAGTACACACACACACACCAGTACACACACACACCAGTACACACACCAGTACACACAAACACCAGTACACACACACACCTGTACACACACACACACCTGTACACACACACACACCAGTTCACACACACACCAGTACACACACGCCTGCGCACACACACACACCAGTACACACACACACACCAGTACACACACACCAGCACACACACACACCAGTACACACTCACACCAGTACACACACACTAGTACACACACACACCAGTACACACACACACATCAGTACACATACACACACCAGTACCACACACACACCAGTACACACACACACCTGTACACACACACACCAGTACACACACACCTGTACACACACACACACCAGTACACACACACACCTGTACACACACACACCTGTACACACACACACACCTGTACACACACACACACACCTGATGATGACCGTTTGTGTTATGGTCGAAACGTGAGAATTTTTATTGTTTTATATATTTTTTATTATTTTATTGTTTCCCTTCAACGTGACTTTACCGAAAGAGCTAAGAATATGAATGACTGCAGTCACGAAAGCTTTAAATAAAAATTTTACTTGGAAGTTGACAAGTAGGAAGGAGAGCGATCTGTGTGTGTGTGCGCGTGTGTGCGTGTGTGCATGTGTGTGTGCGCGTGTGACACTTCACGTGGCCTCAAGGTGCACCTAGCCTGGCACAAGCGTCGTGGTGACGTCACCGCCACTTAGTGGCGAATGGCGGTTGTTGTTGCTGACAAAAACAACTCCCTACCTCCACGTGGTGCCGGACGGGCAACGTTGTCGTGGACAGTGCTGTGGGGTGGAGGGCCAATTCCAATCGGCCTCTTCTCTCAGGGCATTTGCGACCACCATAGCGGCTAATTAATTGAAGGTGGAGGGGCTGGTAACCCCTCCACCTTCAATTACTTAATTGAAGGTGGAGGGGTTACCCACTCACCCACCCACTCACCCAGACACTCACACATCCACCCACTCACCCAGTCGCCCACCCACTCACCTAGACACTCACCCAGACACTCACCACCCACTCACTCACCCGCCCACACACATCCACCCACTCACCCAGTCGCCCACACACCCAGCCACTCACAACAATCGCCACTAATTGGCAGTGACGTCACCACGACGCATGTGCCAGGCTCACGTGGTTAGCAGTAATTAATTAATTAAGCCCCTCTCCACCTTCAATTAATTAACCCCTCCACCTTCAATTGATTACCACTAACCACGTGACCCTGGCACAAGCGTGGTGGTGACGTCACCGCCAATTAGTGGCGATTGTTGTGAGTGAGTAGCTGGGTGAGTGGCTGGGTGAGCGAGCAGGTGAGTGAGTGGGTGAGTGAGTGGGTGAGCGTGTGGGCAACTGGGTGAGTGGTTGGGTGAGTGGGTGGTGAGTGTGTGAGCGACTGGGTGAGTGAGTGTGTGGGTGAGTGGGTGAGTGAGTGAGTGTGTGAGGTGAGTGTGTGAGCGACTGGGTGAGCGACTAGGTGAGTGTGTGGGTAGATGAGTGGGTGGGTGACTGTGTGAGTGAGTGAGCAACTGGGTGAGCAACTGGGTGAGTGAGTGTGTGAGGTGAGTGTGTGGGCGACTGGGTGAGTGGGTGGGTGAGTGGGTGGTGAGTGTGTGAGCGACTGGGTGAGTGAGTGTGTGGGTGAGTGGGTGAGTGAGTGAGTGTGTGAGGTGAGTGTGTGAGCGACTGGGTGAGCGACTAGGTGAGTGTGTGGGTGGATGAGTGGGTGGGTTACTGTGTGAGTGAGTGAGCAACTGGGTGAGCAACTGGGTGAGTGAGTGGGTGTGTGAGTGTGTGTGCGACTGGGTGAGTGAGTGGGTGTGTGAGTGTGTGAGCGAATGGGTGAGTGTGTGAGTGAGGGAGCGACCGGGTGAGTGTGTGGGTGGGTGAGTGTGTAGATGAGTATGTGAGCGACTGGACGAGTGAGTGTATGAGTGGTTGGGTGAGTGTGTGGGTGGGTGAGTGGCTGAGTGAGTGGGTGAGTGAGTGGGTGAGCCAGCAGGTGAGTGATTGGGTGAGTGTCTGAGTGAGTGGGTGAGTAAATGGTTGGGTGAATGTGTGAGCGACTCGGTGAGTGAGTGGATGAGTGAGGAGGGGCACTGCGAGGTGGGGGGTGTACAGGGGGTGAGAGGTAATGATTATTATACAAGGCGGTCCAAAAGTCAGGACACAGTTTTTTGGGTTTCTCTTTAAGTTCATTGTGATTTTTCGAGTTTATAAAGTTTAACACGTAGGCTTTCGCGACCAATATTATTCATAATAAAGGTTTTTGGGTTAGATCGCGTTATTTATAAATGTGTCGTAACCCTCCACCACCCGACACGGCCAATCAGCAAAAAAAGTGTCACGTTGACAAAAGACAAATAGTTCACTACTTTAGCCCACCGGTGTGTTAAAGAGTGAATCCACAACATTTACAGTTTGAGTAGTGTGACGTTTCGCTGGTAATTACATCCAGCATCATCGGGCAATTCGCCAGAATGGTAAAGCCCTCTCCACTTGCTCCCGGTCTTAAATAGAGCAGCAGCAGGGTGACGTCATCATTTAACTCATATCAGGTGCAGTGATTTGAGGCGGAGGGGGGGGTATTGTAATTATATAATCGAATAGTAATCAGTCAATGGTTATGATTAGTAATGAGTTGTAGATTAGTAATTAGTTGTAATGTGTTAGTGATTATATGCTATGTTAGTAATCCGTTAATTAGTATGTGTTTCCCCTATAAGGAATTGTAATATGTATTATTTAATAATACGCTTCCAGGCCGCACTAAGCCTGTAGCTGTTAGAGCGATTAAAGTTATTTTTATTCCTCTCAATTTCAATGGATTCTCTAATTAGTCTTTGCCAGTAATAATTAGTTTTACACAACACTTCAACGTTATCAAAATGAATTGAGTGTCCTTGTTGACAAGCATGTTCTGCCACTGCCGACAGTTGTGTTTGAGATAATTTAATATTTCTCTGATGTTCTTTTAGTCTTACGCTGATGTTACGTCCCGTCTGTCCAATATAGCATCTGCTACATAAACAATCCGATATACACCTTCTGTTGATAATTTAGGTAATGCGTCTTTAGTGCAAGATACTAGTTTTTGAATTTTGTGTACTGTACCAAATCTTACTGTAATATTTTGCTTTTGCAAAACACGGGCTAATTTGTCAGTTACTCCTGAGATATATGGAATTTTTATTGTTTTAACAATCTGATCGCTTTCAGCAGTATTGCTTTGCGATCGTGATTTGGCATTCAGTGCTCTGTTGATTTGAGCATTATTGTAGCCATTCTGTCGTAGTGCGTCTTTAACATGTTTGATCTCTCTCACTAGACTCTCACCATCTGACACTGTTTTAGCCCGATGTTTGAGCGTCTTGATAAGAGAGGATTTCTGAGCTGGATGATGATGTGAATCTGCATTCAGATAGGCATCAGTGTGTGTTTGCTTTCTGTCAACGCTGTGTGTTATTTTACCGTTTAGGCCATGTCCAAGCAAGATATCTAGGAATGGGAGTGTGTTATTCACCTCCATTGCCATGGTGAACTGGATGGCCGGGTTTTGTGCATTGAGATGACTTAGAAAATCATTAAGCGTATCTTTACCATGTGGCCAGACAACCAAAGTGTCATCCACATATCTAAACCAAAAAGATGGTTTTAATGTGAATTATTTGTCTTTTGTCAACGTGACACTTTTTTTTGCTGATTGGCCGTGTCGGGTGGTGGAGGGTTACGACACATTTATAAATAACGCGATCTAACCCAAAAACCTTTATTATGAGTTTATATAGGTAGCTCTGCTTAAACGCGTCTCTCTCTCTCTCTCCATCCATCTCTGTCTCCACTCTCTCCCTCTCTTCCTATCCCCTGTAGGTTCGGGCCCGAGCGAGTTCCTGCTGGGGATTTGGCTCTTCAGGGGTTGATTCCCCCCGTGGCTTTGTCGGCACGAGGCGACCGCGCAGAGCGTCAAGGGCTCCACCGGGCCCCAAGCTGCTGCCCCAGCACCACCGTAGTAGCCAAACCACCGGTGCTCGGCATGGCCTATATGAAGGTCTTGCTGGACCTCATGTTGCGCACGGGGTACAACATCGTCCGGGAGAACGGACAGAGGAGGTTCGGACCGCCGCCCGACTGGCGGGGGCCCCCTCCCGCCCGTGGCTGCGAGGTGTTTCTGGGGAGGATCCCGCGCGACCTCTACGAGGATGAGCTGGTGCCCGTGCTGGAGACGGTGGGGAAGCTCTACCAGCTCCACCTCATGATGGATTATAGCGGAGAGAACCGCGGCTACGCGTTCGCTACCTACGCGACGCTCGCCCAAGCCACGGATGCCGTCAAGAAACTCGACAAGGTAGAGATCCGTCCCGGACGCCGCATTGCAGTCTGCATCAGCGTGGACAATCGCCGCCTCTTCATTGGGGGGCTGCCAAAAGACAAGAAGCGAGCGGAGGTGATGATGGCGATGAGCGGTGCCACGGAGGGCGTGGTGGACGTCAAGATGAGCGTCGGTTGCTGGGACAAAACCCTCAACCGAGGCTACGCGTTCGTCGAGTACGGGAGCCATCGCGCGGCCGCCATGGCCCGGAAGAAGCTCCTTCGAATCGCCTTCCGGCCGTGGGGCCAGACCGTCAAGGTGGACTGGGCCATCCCGGAACGGGTGGCCGCGGCCGCGGCGGCAGCGGCGACAACGGAAGACGAGGAGGAGACGGAGGCGGTGGTGCCAGACCTGCTGCAGCCGGAGTGCACGGCCACTGGCAAGGCCGCGCACAGCCTGTTTGGGTGCTGGGGGGCACGCACGTGGCTGTGGTGGGTACCTCTCCACCTGCGGCCCATGCCCGTGGCTCTCGAGGCGCTGCCAGAGGCGGCCGTGCTGTCGTGGCAGGCGCGGCTGTGGATGCTGTACCGGACCGCCGGCGTCAGCTACCCGACTTTCGAGCTGCACGCTCACTCGGAGCCCGGGATGCCCGCGGGCCTCCTCTATAAGGTGTCGATTCCCGGGGTGGGAGAAGGCGCCGGCATCTTCCCCGCATTTCTGAGCTCCAGCGAGGAGGGAGCACGGGAGGTGGCGTGTCAGCTCGCCTACAACATCCTCAGCGATGCGAATCCTCTGAGAATGCGCCCAGCCCCCGCCGCGACACCGCCTCCCAGCCACCTCTCTCAGGACCTCTCGGCATAACCCGGCTCCTTCCCCATGACCCAGCAGGTGGTCGCCACGTGCTGTACCTGCACCAAAAGCGACATGTACCCGTAGCGACATGCGTCCATTGCAGCGGCGTTCGTCAGACCGCTGACGATGTTCTACCCACGAGCCCTCACTTAGCGTTCGCTCTGAACCTCACGTCCGTTGCGGCGTTCAAACTGCAAATTACCCGGCCGCTCACTCTCCACGTTCCCGCACGCTCTCCACTCAGCCATCCACCCCCTTTCCTTTTTCCCTCGTGGGGGGGGGGGGGGGGGGGGGACCACCCCTGACTTCATTTGACTCGTCGCCCCGTACGCGTCCTCATTCGCTCCTTCTCACCGGACCACGCGCCGCTACCTCGCTCGCTGCGCACGTCTCACCAAATGACTCCACGTTACGTCTCATCACTGTGCCGGCTCTTCTTGGCCACGATTCCGGCTGGCGGCGTGACGGCGATGGAGAGAGATGCCGGCGAACGGCGACACGCCAGGACCCGGGACCCCACGCACGAGGCCCGAGCTCCGGGTCCGCTCCCCCTTATATCCCCCCAGGCGTGGCTAGGCCCCGCCTCCTGCCACGCCCTCTCGTGGAACCTTCCAGCAGGTTACACGAGAGGGCGTGGCCAGAGGCGTGGCTAGGCCCCGCCTCCGGCCACGCCCTCTCGTGGAACCTTCGAGCAGGATACTGGAGTAACTCGGCTAGCCCCACCTGTTGCCTTTGCCCCAGATACGCCTCCTTCCCTGATTGGTTGTTACCTCTGTGGCCGTACCCGTGAAGCCCTTGCCAGGCCAGCGGGTGTCACCCTGTCATGTCAGCAGGTGTCACCCTGTCATGTCAGCAGGTGTCACCCTGTGATGTCAGCAGGTGTCACCTTGTCATGTCAGCAGGTGTCACCCTGTCATGTCAGCAGGTGTCACCCTGTCATGTCAGCAGGTGTCACCTTGTGATGTCAGCAGGTGTCACCTTGTCATGTCAGCAGGTGTCACCCTGTGATGTCAGCAGGTGTCACCCTGTCATTGCACTTTAATGTAAACCGACAACAGAATCCTTGAAGAAAAAAACTCATTCAGGTGTTTGACATGTCAACGCCATTTCGTTTTTGAAAATGCATGGGAGAAAAATATATTTTGTTCACGTCGCATTCTGATGTCAGAACATTTGATTGTTGATCAAATTGAAAAAACCCTTGAACAACTTTGCTGCACACGGAGATGTCCGTGCACCGCCTCGTTTCCACGGCCTCTATCCCGGTGCCATTTCTATTTCAGTTCTGTTCCTTCGCCTGAAGAAGGCTACTTGTGTTGTGGCCGAAACGTCGTGATTTTTGTCGTTTTATTTTTTACCTACGTGGTGACTTTACCAAATAGAACCAAAGAGTACACATACAGCTGTTAAGAGTTTGATGTTTTATTGATTTTCAGTTTAGGTGTTTTTTTCCACTGTTTCTGTTGTTAATGTTTCAGTGGAAATAAAGTACTGAAAAGTCTCTCTCCACTCTTTCTCTCTCTCTCCACTCCCTCTCTCCACTCTCTCTCTCTCTCCACTCTCTCTCCACTCTCTCTCTCCACTCTCTCTTTTTTTACGATCAGAAGAAACAAGAAGATGCTCGGTGTAGTCGGCACTTTGCTCCGTTCATCATTTCGGTTTTTTTTAATGCTTTGCTTTATGTAACCCCCCCCCCCCCCTTTTAAATGAAAGACCCAAATTTTTTTTTCTTTTTTCTTTCCCCTTCCCTCTCTCTCTACCCCTCTCTCTGCCCCCCCTCTCTCTCTACCCCCCTCTCTGCCTCTCCTCTCTCTCTACCCCCTCTCTGCCCTCCCTCTCTCTCTGCCCGCTCTCTTCCTACTCCATTTGGCTCTCTCTCGCTCTCTTTTTTCTTTATAACTACGACAGGTGCTGCATCTGCACTCAGCCCTTCCCACAGTCAAACGGCCTCCGACGGGTAACTTAAATCTGCATGCAGAGCTCTCCGTCATCTGCCACCGAGCACACGGCCTTCTCCAGCGCCCACTGCTCCTTGAAGGCCGGCATGGCGTGGGTCAGCCGCACGTGGCGGAACTCCAGCCACACCCTGGCTCCGACCAGAGCGCGGAAGATGCCCAGGCTACTGGCTGGACGTTGCCCCTCCAGGGCCACCTTCCTTGCCCTGTATATGGCGAGCTTGGCGTAGCCGAAGAGCACGTTGACCAGCCCCTGAAGATGTTGTGTTCCGTCGCCCTTCGGGTATCCAAAGATGAGGACCGTCGGGGAGAAGTGGAGGCTGAACCTTAGGAGGATGTTTCTCAGGACCTTGAACAACGAGTCCAGGCTCTTGCACTCCACGTATTGATGCGCCACCGTCTCCACTTTACCGCAGAACCGGCACTCTGGGGACGTGTTGGTGAAGCGCGCCAGGGACAGGGGGACGTTGGTGGTGACGGTGCCGTGGGCGATGCTCCAGCTGAGGTCGCCGATGCGGTTGTACGTCGGTCTGCAGTAGAGTTGCCTCCAGCGAGGCCTCTCCGGAGAGACGCAGGGCAGGGCTTTCCTCCAGGCATGGTCCTTGTGGCTCTTCAGGGTGTCCTGTTGGTGGAACCGGACCATGTACGAGTAGTGCACCTTCCTCTTTACATTTGCGAAGGTCTTCTAGCCGGCACAGGTTGTGATCCGTCTTCGTTTGTCGGCATTGGCGATGCAGTGGCACGACTGAGAGCTCCGGTGGAGGGGGATCGAGGGCCTCGTCATCCCCAACGCCGATGGGGGTCGTTCTCCCCGCTGCAGCTGAGAAGGCCCCCTTGGCTTCGGCCAGGATCCGGGCAGCCACCCGGAGCGACTGCAGCCCTGTCTGCTGGTCCGAGCCACCGGCCCCGTGTTTCAGGCTCCACCAGATCTCCCATCCTGGTGAGCCGCGCATTGGCGAGGCGCCTCTCCATGCCAGGGGTGGTGGTGGTGGATGGCAGCTTTGTCTGTGGGTTCCTGAGGATCAGTTCGAAGACCAGATCCTCGGCCGATCGCGGTTGGTTCAGCCTCCTGACAGCGAGGGAGCTCCATGTCTGCAGGACGCTTCTGTAGAAGGGTGGCAGCTGTCCCAGTGGGAGGCCCTGCAGGTCCATGTAGAATAGTTGCTTGGAGCACTGCAGACCCCCCAGCCGTGACCCGGTGTCCTCCACCCGACCAGAAGAAGTCGAGGACTCGCTTCTGAAGTGCGTTGACGAGGCTCATGGGGGGGTACAGGGAGAAGAGTCGGTGCCACAGCATGGATGTCACCAGCTGGTTCACCACCAACGTCTTTGTCCTGAAGGTGAGGAACTTGCACAGGCGACTCCAGGTGGCCAGCCGCTCCTTCACCTTCTCCAGCTCGACCCAGTTCCTCTGCGGTGGTTCCTCCTCTGGTCCGAGGAACACTCCCAGGTGGTACAGCGATGTTGTGCTCCAATTGATGGCTTTTGCCTTCTCGGGACACTCGGTCATGTCCCACGCTCCAACCAGCAGGTCGCTGCACTTTTGCCGGTTCATTTTTGATGAGGAGGCTTTCGAAAAGACCTCCTGGCACTCATGCAGCAGGGCGACATCAGCCAGGGAGCGCAGGATGAGGAGGACGTCGTCGGCGTATGCCGTCAGGACCAACTTGACACTTGGTTCCCCCAGCACCAGGCCGCTGAGTCTCCGCCTTATGAGATTCAGGAAAGGCTCTAATGCCAGGGCATAAAGTTGGCCCGACAATGGGCATCCCTGTCTCACTCCTCGCTCGAATTTGACCGGGGCAGTGAGGGCGCCGTTGATCTTGATCATGCACTCCGCCTTGGTGTAGAGTAGGCAGATTGTTCGGACAAAGGCATCCCCAAAACCCAAGGTCTTGAGGGTTCCCAGCAGGTACTTGTGGTCCACTCTGTCAAAAGCCTTTTCCTGGTCAAGAGCCAGAAACGTGATTGGGATGCCCAATCTCTGAGACACCGCGATGAGGTCCCTGACCAGGAAGATGCCATCGTGGATGGTTCGTCCGGGGATGGTGTAGGACTGGTCCCCGTGTACGACTTGTGCAATCACCCCTTTCAGTCACAGGGAGAGAGCCTTCGTCAATATTTTGTAGTCTGTGTTCAGGAGGGAGACCGGACGCCAGTTTTGTAGGTGCCTCAGGTCTCCGTTCTTGGGAAGCAAAGTGAGCACCCCCCTCCTCCAAGACTGAGGCATCACCCCAGTGACTGAGGCTTCCTCCAGCACCTCTCTGTAGTCCTCCCGCAGGGATGGCCAAAAAGCGGCGTAAAACTCCCCTGTTAGGCCATCTAACCCTGGGGATTTATTTGGGGCCAGTACTCTTACAGCTGCGTCAAGGTCAGTCCTGGTGAGCGTTTGCTCTAGCAGCTCTTTCCCGTCTTCCCCCAGGGTGGGTAGACCACTCCATGCCTCCGCCTGGGCCAGTTCCGATGTTTCTTCAGGGGAGAACAGGCTGCCGTAGAAGTCTCTGATGATGGTCGACTTCTGCTGGAGTTCGTGCACCAGGACACCGTCACCATCAAAGAGGCACTCCATGGATTTGCGTCTCCAATTCTGCCTGCTGAGGGAGTAGAAAAGCGGGGATCCCGTGTCGAGGTCCGTGATGAGCTTCACCCGGGATCGCACAAATGCTCCCCTCGTCTGCTCCTCCTGTAGCCTTTTGAGACGCTCCCTATTCTCGTATTCTTGGAGAAGAGCAGGGTCACTGTCCTTGGCGAGGCGACCCTCCAAATTGAGGACTCGGGCTTCCATGTCGGTGATGTCCGCGTTCTTCAGTCTGGTGCTCCCCCAGGTGTATTGTTGGCACAACAGCCTGGTGTGCACTTTGCCCATATCCCACCACTGGGCCAGAGAGAGAGAGTCGAACTGCGTTTTGGTTTTTCGCCACTCTTCCCAGAAGTCCTCGAACATTTCTAAGAAGGTGCCATCCTCCAGCAGTGAGTTGTTAAAATGCCAGTGGGATGCGCCCTCACGGGCCCTCTCCAGCCTGACATGGAGCACGATGAGGTTGTGGTCCGTGAATGGTGCCGCCCTGATGCCAGACGTTATGGCGCACGTCACAAAGCTCTTAGAGATGTAAAATCTGTCGAGCCTGGACTGCGTCACTGAGCCATCGCGCCTCGTCCTCGTGTACGTGAACTGGCGTTGGCCCGGGTGATGTATGCGCCACACATCCACCAAGGCGGCGTCCTACAGGAGTCCCTGCATTTCCTTCTTTGACCCTACTCCCCCCGGCTGCCTCCCCGAACGATCCAGGTCGCCGAGTGTGCAGTTGTGGTCGTCACCCACAATCACGCACTCGTCGTCCGGGATCCCGGCCAGGTGCCTCCTCAGGAGGTGCAGAAACGGGATCTTCTCCTTGTTGGTCACCGGCGCGTACACGTTCAGCAGGTGGGTGGTGACATCGCCCACCCTCTCCTTGCCCCGGGACTCGAGTCTCTGCTTGGCAAGGAGTCTCTCTGCTTGAGTCACAGAGGCCTTTATTGCCTTGCTGTCCTTCCATCGAGCCAAGGCAATGTCCGCTCTGTCCTTCCTCATGTTGGTCTCGTCGAGGGATTTCCAGAGAATTTCCGAGGAGATCACGGGAGTCTGAGGGTCAAGGAGTGTAGACCCCTGGCTGCTCTCGCTCCCCATGCTGAAGCAGTCGTCCCGATCTGAATCGATTTCCTCGGCGTCCGGCTCCGCTGGAAGAGCTGCAGTGGCTGAGCTGGCGCATGGCCCAGTGGCGTCCTCTCCCCCAGTGTCAGGGATGGCCTGGGATGGCTCCTGCTCAGGCTCTTCGGGTGGATGGCCCGGTGTCTCTTCCGCTGGCTTTGGATCAGCAGTGGGACGGGGACCCTCCTATTCAATCCCATCCATTTCGTCCTTGCCTTTGGTGAGTGTCTCTCCACCAACTTCTTCCTCTTGGTCAAGTGCTTCCTGTATAGCTGGTGGGGAGTGAGTCTCTATGACAAAGGTAGGCGGGTCGATTTCCGTGGTGATGTCGCCTACATCGTCGACGGTCTCCTGCTGTAGAAACCCTTCCCCAGACGCACGCTGCTTCTTCCTCTTGGCGGGTTTCTTCCTCGCCGCCCGCGCGTCACTCGGCGTGGCGTCCGGGACGGCAAAAACCGCGTCTCCGGCGTCTGGCAGCTGTTCTGCTTCCTCCCCTGGTGTGGGGGGTTTCACGGCTTCTTCCTGTTCGAGGTCTGGGAGGGGTTCCTCCTCTGAATCTGACCCTTGAGATCCGGGTCCTTCTGTATTCTTCCTCTTGCAATTTGTCGCTTGAGGCGGCGAAGTTGGGGCCACGACTTCAGGTGTAGGAGGCTGCGTGGCTGGCGGGTCCGGTGTGAGCTGTTGGGGGCTTGTTGCAATGGGGGCTCTTGCTGCTTTGCCCCCCTTGCTCTGCCTCCCTCCTCCCCGCTCTTTTCTCCGACCCTCGCCGTCGTCAGTTTAGGACAATCCCTTCAGAAGTGCCCCTCTTCTTTGCAAAGATTGCATCTGATGGAATCTTTGGCATAAAAAGTCTATGGGCAATGCCTGCATTGACAATGACAAACGAGCCCTCTTCCTGCTGTCCGGGAGTCAGCAGGACATGCACCTGCCTCTTGAAAGATAAAATGTGATTGAGAGCAGGGTTTCTGCACCCCAGTGCCAGGGCACGTGCTGGCACCACGATGGTGCCCAGTTTGGACACGTGCTCCAACACGGCCTTGTCGGGGATGTAGGGCGGCACGTTCGAAACGACTATTCGCGCCGCCACCGAAGCGATGGGTTCCAGCTGGACGTGGAGTCCCCCCACGGTCATCCCCTTCTCGACGGCTGCATCGGCCACCTTCTTCGTCGTCAGGAAGAAGACGGCTTTCCCGCTGACCTTCGAGGCGTGGGTGATGGTGGCTGGCGGGACAATGGTGGCCAGGGCCTCGACGTACGTCTCGATCGTGACGGAGCTCGAGGCGTAGCAGCGGATGCCGTTCTCGCGCAGAGGCAGGGGTCGCTGCATGCTCGGGGGGGGTTGGCTTTGGAGCAGAGGCCCTAGTGGGGGGCCTCGTGACTCCAGGCAGATTGGCAGCTGCGACCTTTGCGTAGGTGGCCATTTTGTTCCTGCTGCCTTCAATTTCTACCTGACTGTGGTGCTGCGCTTCTATACAGAGCTCCCCTTGAGAGAATGTAAACTGAGGATGAATAAAGAATCCTCGTTTAAGAAACTAATTAAAGGAAAACAAAGAAAGGAAAGAGATATATTTATTTATTCAATAAACTATTTTTATTGAATAAATTATGAAGCAGTAAAAAAAATTGATAGTGATATCTAATAATAAATTTGCGTGTTAAATAAATGAATGTATTTTGCAAACATCTATTTTTTGGAAAAAATGTGTTTATTAAATACATTCACTCATCGTTAAATAAATATTACTTACAGTCCTTGCACACTCGTGGAGGCAAACAAATAAAACGCAGTGCGTTAAGGAATCATTAACTAATAGATTGCTTTAGCCTCAAAGTAAACGATTGCTTTTGTGGCCTTAGATTTCTGCGCTACAGTGTGGATACCTCCACGTGGCTCACACAAAATGTAAGTTTTAACAAATCTCAAATAGTTTGAGTATTTGTCAACCGCTCTAAAGGTCCACGTGATGATGACGACGATGATGATAATAAACCGAATTGCTAGAGCTATCATTTGTAACGGCCAGGTCAGGGCCTTCCTGCAAGAGAGCTACGCCGCATCTCAACGAGGGCCTTACCCGGTAAAAAATAAAAGTTTCGTTTTTAGTTCAAGTCCCGTGCACAACATCACGCATCCACCTGTAAAGAGGAGGAGGAGGAGTTCCAGCCCAGGTAAGTGAACTCGCCACCTTTATTATCGTCACCACCACCGTCACCACCGCGATGTCTCCAGCAAACAACAAAACAGCTGCCAGGCCCCCTTCAGTCTGGGGGCAGGCAGGCAGGGAGAGAGGGGACGAGGCTACGACAGACCACGTGACCCACAACCAACGCCGGGGCACGTGGCGACGTCAAACAGAACCGTGACGCGCTAAACGCCCCCACCCCCCCTGGGTGGGGGCGAGTCGAACGGACGACGATTCTCTGTCGACTCTCTCGGGATCGTTCTGGAAGATACATCGTGGACGCGCCCCAACAACGCACGCACAGCCTCACCACCACCACCACCCACCGGGCCATCGATAAAGTTGTGCGAGTCTGGTGAGTCTGTGGGTCTCTGTGTGGTGAGTCTATGGGTCTCTGTGTGGTGAGTCTGTGGGTCTCTGTGTGGTGAGTCTATGGGTCTCTGTGTGATGAGTCTGTGGGTGTCTATGTGTGGTGAGTCTATGGGTCTCTGTGTGGTGAGTCTGTGGGTCTCTGTGTGATGAGTCTATGGGTCTCTGTGTGATGAGTCTGTGGGTCTCTGTGTGGTGAGTCTGTGGGTCTCTGTGTGATGAGTCTATGGGTCTCTGTGTGGTGAGTCTATGGGTCTCTGTGTGATGAGTCTATGGGTCTCTGTGTGGTGAGTCTATGGGTCTCTCTGTGGTGAGTCTATGGGTCTCTGTGTGGTGAGTCTATGGGTCTCTGTGTGGTGAGTCTGTGGGTCTCTGTGTGATGAGTCTATGGGTCTCTGTGTGAAGAGTCTATGGGTCTCTGTGTGATGAGTCTGTGGGTCTCTGTGTGGTGAGTCTCTGGGTCTCTGTGTGATGAGTCTATGGGTCTCTGTGTGATGAGTCTAT
Source organism: Petromyzon marinus (assembly GCF_048934315.1). Classification (NCBI taxonomy): domain Eukaryota; kingdom Metazoa; phylum Chordata; class Hyperoartia; order Petromyzontiformes; family Petromyzontidae; genus Petromyzon; species Petromyzon marinus. The sequence goes on along the minus strand of NW_027423056.1, from coordinate 294,958 downwards.
GGGTCTCTGTGTGATGAGTCTGTGGGTCTCTGTGTGGTGAGTCTGTGGGTCTCTGTGTGATGAGTCTATGGGTCTCTGTGTGGTGAGGCTATGGGTCTCTGTGTGATGAGTCTATGGGTCTCTGTGTGATGAGTCTATGGGTCTCTGTGTGGTGAGTCTATGGGACAAACTCAGAAATATCCAGCGGCGGCAGGCATCGTCAGGGGTCGGGATGGAACCCACGACCTCCCGCGTGCCAGGCGAGGTGGTCGACATCTAGCCACCGCGCGGTGTGATTGGTGTGGCGACGACTTGGGGAGCGGCTTTCATCCAGCGGTGTCAACCGGGGGCGGGGACGAGGTCCTAAAGTTCCGATTTCTGCTCCACCGCGGCGGTGGTGGCGGCGGCGGCGGTGGCAGCGGTGGCAGCGGCGGCGGTGGTGACGGCGGTGGCGGCGGCGGTGGCTACCTGCACTCGGCAGAGACAATATCAGGCTTGGGGACCAGGCCTGGGGTGTTCCGCCCTCGCTCGTTTGCCGGGGAACGAGAAGATCACGCAGGGTGGGGAGAAAACACTCACAAGGCACGGAACTTGAAACAACAGCCAGCAGCAGTATCATCATCATCATCTGGCCCGATGATGATGATGATGCCGGTTGTGGTTGTTGTAATTAGCGGTGAGGTGTCAACAGGTACTTGAATTGTGAACGTCGTTGTGGGTTTACTCTCCAACACACTACCGGTAAGTACTGAACAAGTATACTACACTGTACACTACACTACACACAACACTGGACAGTACACTGCACTGTCCACTACACTATACACTACACTGTACAGTACACTATAAACTAGTAACTAATTGGCACGTTTTGTTTACGTGACACTAAACCTGACTAATTGGCTGTGTCAGGTGGTGGCGGGTTTTACGACACAGCGTTTATATATTGACGCCACTTAACACAAAAACAAATTCGACTTTGGACACAATGGGAATATTGTGTTCATGTAGCAGCAGGAGGAGGAGGAATCCAGAAATGTACGGTCGGGGGTACAGAGGTCAGAACGTTACAACAGCAAACACGACATGCAAACACGACACGCAGACACGACACGCTAACACGTCACGCAAACACGTCACGCACACACGACACGCAGACACGTCACGCAAACACGACACGCAAACACGACACGCGCCGTCGGCACATGCCAGGTATAGCAAAGGTTAACAAATAAATAAAAATAAATATATAGACACAAATATTTTGTGTATCTTACCAGGTAAGCCCCCCGCTGTGCTACTACGTCACTTGTTTAGTAGAAGCTACACCGGCTACCACAAGTGACAGCTCAACTCAGTGGCTTATCGTCATCATCGTCATCATTATCGTCATCATTGTCATTATCATCGTCGTTATCGTCATCATCGTTATCATCATCGTCATCATCGTTATCATTATCGTCGTCATCGTCATCATCGTTGTCATCATCATCGTCATCATTATCATCGTCGTCATCGTCATCATCATCATCGTTGTCGGGTGGCAAATATAGAGCAGCAGCCAAATGGCTCTGAACGCGTAGAGACGCAGGAAGTGTCAGGGTCGGGATAGGACCCACGACCTCCTGCGTACCAGGCGAGGTAATAATAATACGGTTTTTCCCCTTTTTGGTACTGGCAAAGGAGGTCTAATGATGTAGATAATCCAGGCGAGGTAGTTAACATCTCATAGCCACCGTGATGACGACGATGATGATGAGGGAGACACCGCAAACTCCAAATACACAGGTGTCAGGGGCGGGGAAGTAGCCCACGCCCTCCTGTGGACCAAGCGAGGCAGTCCACATCTCAGCCATTGTGATGCTGATGATGATTATGAGAGACACCGCAAACTCTAAATATACAGCAGCAGCAGGCGTCGTCAGGGTCTGGATCCAACCCACGCCCTCCCGTGTACCAAGCGAGGCAGTCCACATCTACGTAGCCACCGCAACGCCACCGCCGCTCACCGGGACGCTCGCTGGCGTTCCGACTGACCCGCACGTTGCACATCAGCAAGGGGAGCAGCACCAGCACCGTCAGCACCGTCATGGCCACCGTCAAGCTGATGGGGTAGATAGTGCTGCCGCTGGCGGGGAGCGTCGCCTCGTCTCCCATAGACACCGCGGACGAGGGTGGGGAGGAGCGGGAGGTGGATGGGGTGGTGGTGGTGGTGGCGGCGGTGGTGGTGGTGGTGGCATTGGTGGTGGTGGTGGCGGTGGTGGCAGTGGTGGCGGCGGTGGTGGTGGTGGCGGCGGTGGTGGTGGTGGCGGCGGTGGTGGTGGTGGCGGTGGTGGCTACGGGATTGGGGACACACGAGGAGATTCGGTGAGACGCGGGGAGATAACGGGGAGATACGGGTAGACATGGGGAAGCAGAGACACGGGGAAACAGAGAGACACAGTGAGACAGATACAGACAGAGAGACAGATACAGACAGAGAAACAGACAGAGAGACTGACAGAGAGACAGACAGAGAGACACAGACAGAGTGGGATGCTGAGCAGTGTTGTTGGATGAGGTTAGTAAGGAGGAGGTTTTGGTCTTAATCACTTATCTGTGTATGTGTGTGTGTCTGTCTGTGTGTGTGTCTGTATGCTGGGCTGGCTGAGTCATGTAGCCCGCATGCCCAGCCACCGCATGCCGCAACAGCTTTTGTTCGGCCGGATCGAGGGGGCTGAACGGGCGCGGCATGGACTGGAGAAGAGATGGAGTGATGTGGTACAGAAGAACGTGGAGCTGAGTGGACTTGCCGATGACTGGTACCAGCGGTGTCAAGATCGGCCTCTGTGGAGGAGGCTCGTGAAGGACACTACTGGGCAGTTGGAGGCAGTCGCCCTCCAACAACAACGGAGGGCGGAGGAGCGACGCTCACAACAACGAGCGGAGCGCCGGGTGGCTAAAGCCCAGCAGGTTGGCACAGTAGGGGGCACAGGTGGTGCATCAGCCAGTCATCTCAGTCAGTCGACCCGTGGCACCTGGGTCTGCCCCGTGACCTGCCAGCGGGCGTTCGACACTCCACGTGGCCTCAAGGTGCACATGTCCTGGCACAAGTGTCGTGGTGACGTCACCACTACTTAGTGGTGAATGGCGGTTGTTGTTGTGTCTGTGTGTCTGTGTGTGTCTGTGTGTGTCTGGCACAAGCGTCGTGGTGACGTCACTGCCACTTAGTGGCGAATGGCGGTTGTTGTTGTCTGTGTGTGGCTGTCTGTGTGTCTGTGTGTGTCTGTCTGTCTGTGTCTATTCAACATCGCCTTGCCAGGCACGCTGAGGAGAGGCTTGCAGAGCCCCAATGTGGTTTCAGGAAAGGGCGGTCCTGCACAGATGCCATATTTTCTGTCCGTCTGCTACAGCACAGGTGTAGGGAATTCCAGCAAGACCTACATCTCTGCTTTATTGACCTGGTCAAGGCCTATGATACCATCAGTAGGCCTGGGCTCTGGGTTGTTCTTCATGCTTTTGCAGTCCCTGACCCTCTGCTCACTATCATTAAGGACCTTCATGATGGTGAGCAGGCCCGGGTAAAACTACGTGGCCGGGAGTCAGAGCCATTCCCTGTACACCTTGGGGTGCGATAGCGATGTCCTCTGGCTCCCACATTATTTAACATCTATTTCGACCGCGTAGTTCGTGAAGCCTTCGATGGCCGTACCAGACCAGAGGAATTTCCATCTGGTACAGATGTAGCGCCATAGATGGAACGGCGGTGCCTCGTACCGTCAGGGGAGGGGCTGCAGCGGCAGCCCTAGAGGGGAGGGGCTGCTGGGGGCTGAGGACCCCAGACAGCCCCACCCCTCGGCTCTAGGACCCCAGACAGCCCCACCCCTCGATGGGCAGGAGGCACCAGAGGGGACCTCCCTGGCTGATCTGGAGCCAGCCGCAGCCGAAAAACGAAGGGCGGCGGCGGCAGCAGCCGAGTAGGACCCTGGACCCCCTCGCCCCGCCGTCCTTGTGTAGGGCGGTAGTTGGTGACGTCACGTCGCGCTCAACCCTCCGGTACGATGACGTCACGTGCGGTGACGTCACGGACAGGGGGCCGGGACGGTGACATCATGTCCCCCTGGGGTATTTAGGTCGGGACCCCTTGACGTGTTCGAGGTCGTCGCGGGGAGCCAGGAACGTGTGAAGTTGGGAGTTGTGACCCAGGGTTGGGGGAGATTAGCACCGGGCTAGCGGAGCCTGTGGGTGTGCTAGGGACCTCCCCAGTACCCTTACTTTGGGGGAGCGATGGGACCCAGGGTAGGGGGAGATTGGCACCGGGCTAGGGTAGCCTGTGGGTGTGCTAGGGACCTCCCCAGTACCCTTCCCCTGGGGTGTGGAGTGTAGGCAGTGAGCGTGCAGTAAAACAACTGGCGCAAGCCCCTACATGAAGATCTGCCTCCGAGTCGTCATTTACGCCTCAACACTTGTAAGGGCCGGGACGCCGTGCGGGCCGGTGGTGGGACTCTGGGCCAGTGGTGGGACTCTGGGCCAGTGGTGGGACTCTGGGTCAGTGGTGGGACTCTGGGTCAGTGGTGGGACTCTGGGCCAGTGGTGGGACTCTGGGTCAGTGGTGGGACTCTGGGCCAGTGGTGGGACTCTGGGCCTGTGGTGGGACTCTGGGCCAGTGGTGGGACTCTGGGCCAGTGGTGGGACTCTGGGTCAGTGGTGGGACTCTGGGCCTGTGGTGGGACTCTGGGCCAGTGGTGGTGGGACTCTGGGCCTATGGTGAGACTCTGGGCCAGTGGTGGGACTCTGGGCCAGTGGTGGGACTCTGGGCCAGTGGTGGGACTCTGGGTCAGTGGTGGGACTCTGGGCCTGTGGTGGGACTCTGGGCCAGTGGTGGGACTCTGGGCCTGTGGTGGGACTCTGGGCCGGTGGTGGGACTCTGGGCCAGTGGTGGTGAGACTCTGGGCCGGTGGTGGGACTCTGGGCCTGTGGTGGGACTCTGGGCCAGTGGTGGGACTCTGGGCCAGTGGTGGGACTCTGGGTCAGTGGTGGGACTCTGGGCCTGTGGTGGGACTCTGGGCCAGTGGTGGTGGGACTCTGGGCCTATGGTGAGACTCTGGGCCAGTGGTGGGACTCTGGGCCAGTGGTGGGACTCTGGGCCAGTGGTGGGACTCTGGGTCAGTGGTGGGACTCTGGGCCTGTGGTGGGACTCTGGGCCAGTGGTGGGACTCTGGGCCTGTGGTGGGACTCTGGGCCGGTGGTGGGACTCTGGGCCAGTGGTGGTGTGACTCTGGGACTCCCGGCCCCACGCCCTTGTAAGGGCGAGGTCCGAGGAAGCCAGAGTGTGGACCCGCACCTTGGCTGGGTGGGGTCAGGGTAGCCTCCCCTAGGGTGGTCACAGCGGAGGAGCCCAGAGCGTAGGCAGTGTCACGGCACGCTAGGGGCAGGCCGTGTGCCTAGGCTGTAGCAGTGTATCAGGAGGACTGTTGGAGTGTTGCGTTGTAATAAAGGAGTTACCTATGCAAAGTGTCTCCGAAACCCACTACACGGATACAATGGAAGGCTGATCGATGCCCAGGTGCGGTCAAGGGATGGCTCCCTATCGCTCAACCACGTTGCGTATGCCGATGATCTGGTAATCGCTGCTCACTCAGAGGAGGAGTTGGAGGCGCTGCTGCTAAACCTGGAGCTTGCCACTAAGAGGTGGGGCCTTACCATCAGCCCCACCAACACTAAGGACCTGCCTGGGTATTTTGTAACATTGGACACTCTACCCCCACAACTCCCAATTGGTGATTGAGTTGTGGAGAGAGTGAAGAGTTTCCCATACCTGGGCAGTGTGCTCATGACCGGCTCCGGTTGGACAGCAAAGGTCTCACTCTGAATCAGTCGAGCGGCATCATCTATTCATCGGTTGGGTAACGCTGTGTGGAAGCTACCTGGTCTGTCACTCCGCACGAATCTTCAGGTCTTCTCGGCCACAGTCATTCCCTCCCTTCTCTACGCTTGCGAAAAGTGGACCCCCCTAATGGAACATATTCGCCGGTTAGAAACATTCAGGCTGGCCTGCCTACGATCCAATTTGGGTTTAAACAGGCTGGATTGTGTGAGCTCACAAATCCCAGAAAAATCTGGACAAAGTCCCATCGGTGAGCTCCTCCGGCAGGCAAGGCTCGGACTCCAGCCCCTCGCACCCGTCCAGAGCCCCCGTTTAGCCCCTGTGGTGGTCACAGACGCCATGAGGGGAGGAACCAATCGGAATTGGCCCTCCCCCCACAGCACTGTCCACGACAGAGTTGCCCGTCCGGCACCGCGAGGAGGTAGGGGGTACACACACACACACAGGTACATACACACAGGTGCACACACACACAGGTAAACACACAGGTACACACACACACAGGTACACACAGGTACGCACACACAGGTACACACACAGGTACACACACACAGGTACACACAGGTACACACACAGGTACACACACACAGGTACACACACAGGTACACACACAGGTACACACACACACACAGTTACACACGCAGGTACACACACAGGTACTCACACACATACAGGTACACACACAGGTACACACACAAACAGGTACACACGCAGGTACACACACAGGTACACACACACAGGTACACACACACAGGTACACACACAGGTACACACACACAGGTACACACACACAGGTACATACACAGGTACACACACACAGGTACACACAGGTACACACACAGGTACACACACACAGGTACACACACACAGGTACATACACAGGTACACACCAAGGTACACACACAGGTACACACACACACAGGTACACACACAGGTACACACACACAGGTACACACACAGGTACACACACACAGGTACACACACAGGTACACATACAGGTACACACACAGGTACACACACACAGGTACACACACACAGGTACACACACACAGCTACACACACACACAAAGGTACACACACAGGTACACACACAGGTACACACACACAGGTGCACACACACAGGTACACACACACACACAGGTACACACACAGGTACACACATGCAGGTGCACACACACAGATACAACAACACAACAACAACCGCCATTCGCCACTAAGTGGCGGTGACGTCACCACGACGCTTGTGCCAGGCTATGTGCACCTTGAGGCCACGTGAAGTGTCGAACGCCCGCTGGCAGGAGGTCACGGGGCAGACCCAGGTGCCACGGGTCGACTGACTGAGATGACTGGCTGATGCACCACCTGTGCCCCCTACTGTGCCAACCTGCTGTGTTTTAGCCACCCGGCGCTCCGCTCGCTGTTGTGAGCGTCGCTCCTCCGCCCTCCGTTGTTGTTGGAGGGCGACTGCCTCCAACTGCCCAGTAGCATCCTTCACGAGCCTCCTCCACAGAGGCCGATCTTGAGACCGCTGGTACCAGTCATCGGCAAGTCCACTCAGCTCCACGTCCTCCTGTACCACATCACTCCATCTCTTCTCTAGCCCGTGCCGCGCCTGCTTAGCCCCCTCAATCCGGCCAAACAAAAGCTGTTCCGGCATGCGGTGGCTGGGCATGCGGGCTACATGACCCAGCCATCGCAGCCTTGCCTACCGGAGGAGCTCACCGATGGGACCCTGCCCAGATCTTTCAAGGATTTGTGAGCTCCTCACACAATCCAGTCTGGTTAAACCCAGGATGGATCGTAGGCAGGCCAGCCTAAATGTTTCTAACCGGCAAAGATGTTCCATTAGGGGGGTCCACGTTTCGCAAGCGTAGAGAAGGGAGGGAATGACCGTGGCCGAGAAGACCTGAAGCTTAGTGCGGAGCGACAGACCAGGTAGCTTCCACACAGCGTTACGCAACCGATGAAAAGATATTGCCGCTCGACTGATTCGGAGTGAGACCTCTGCTGTTAAACTGGAGCCAGTCATAAGCACACTGCCCAGGTATGGGAAACTCTCCACTCTCTCCACAACTGCCCCATCACCGATTGGGAGTTGTGGGGGTGGAGTGTCCGATGGTACAAAATACCCAGGCAGGTGCTTGGTTTTGGTGGGGCTGATGGTAAGGCCCCACCTCTTAGTGGCACGCTCCAGTCTCAGCAGCAGCGTCTCCAACTCCTCCTCTGACTGAGCAGCTATTACCAAGTCATCAGCATACATAACGTGGTTGAGCAATAGGGAGCCATCCCTTGACCGCACCCGGGCATCGATTAGCCTCCCATTATATCTGTACCATATGGAGATTCCCCCGGTACAGCTATTGAAGGCTTCACGAACTACGTGGTCAAAATAGATGTTAAATAATGTGGGAGCCAGAGGACATCCCTGTCGCACCCCAAGGTGTACAGGGAATGGCTCTGACTCCCGGCCACGTAGTTTTACCCGGGCCCGCTCACCATCATGAAGGTCCTTAATGATCGTGAGCAGAGGGTCAGGTACTCCAAAAGCACGAAGAACGACCCAGAGCCCAGGCCTACTGATGGTATCATAGGCCTTGACCAGGTCAATAAAGCAGAGATGTAGGTCTTGTTGGAATTCCCTACACCTCTGCTGTAGCAGACGGACAGAAAATATGGCATCTGTGCAGGACCGCCCTTTCCTGAAACCGCATTGGGGCTCCACAAGCCTCTCCTCAGCGTGCCTGGCAAGGCGATGCTGAATAATCCTTGCCAGGACCTTTCCCGGCACACTGAGGAGTGAGATGCCCCTGTAGTTGTTACAGTCTGTGCGGTCCCCCTTCTTAAAAAGGGGGACCACCAGGGCATCCTTCCAATCCTGCGGAACCCATCCAGTGGTCCAGACTGTTGTTATGATGTCATATAGGGCAGTCTGTGCACAAACGCCACCCTCCCTCAGCATTTCGCTTGGGAGATCATCTCTGCCCGCTGCCTTTCCTGGTCTCAGACTCCAGATCGCCTTCAATACTTCCTCAGCAGATGGCACCTCAGCCAGCCACTCACAGGGGGTGACTTCATCCAATATTTGAGGCACCGCAGCCTCAGCAGGGTCATCCTCACTTTGTGCCACGATGTTTTCCTTGGTGAGGGATTTTCCCTCCCCCAGGACCTCACAGAAATGCTCAGCAAATCTGCAAACCTGTTCCTGGGGGTCGGAAATTGGATCACCGTTTTTTCCCCTAATGATGGTAATCGGTGTGGCGATGCAGGTTACTTTTTTGATGGAGTTAAATAGAGATTTGTGATCACGGGCCACTGAGGCAGACTCCATCTCCTCAGCAACCCGCGACCACCACCCATCCTTGCAGCGCCTCACGGCTCTCCGAACCTCCGAGCGAAGGCTGCGGTAAGCCTCCTCATTCTCTGACGTGGGATTCTGTAGCCGATGACAGTGGGCCTGTCGCTTTTTTTCAACCATCCTGAACAACTCCTCTCTCATCCAGGGTGTCTGGGGAGGTCTGGACCGCGTACCCAAAGCAGCCATTGCAGCTGCATGAGTCACAGTCCTAAACCTCGCCCATTTACCCTCGACATCAGGAGGAGTCGGGGACGATGCCAATCCCAGCCGCAAGCGATGATGAAATTCTCGCTTGCAACTTTCATCAGATAACTGAGACCAGGCCACTTTAGGTTGGAATGGGGTCCTGGGTGTACACCCACCACCGGAGTGGAAGAATGGCAGGCGCATCTTACAGATGACTAGTCGATGGTCAGAGGGCAGATCAGCTCCACGGTAGGTCCTGGTGTCAAGGACATGGGCTCGCATTCGCTGGTCCGTCACTATGTAGTCCAGCAGATGTTCTTGCTTGGACCCGGCATGCATCCATGATGTTGTGTGGATGCGCCGATGCCGGAACAGCGTGTTGGTAATTACAAGCCCATGGGCTGCACAAAAATCTAGCAGCCTCCTACCGTTGTTATTGAGCTGATCTGGCCCATGCCCTCCAATCACTCCAGACCAGGTGCCAGTATCATGACCAACTCGGGCATTGAAGTCACCCAACATGATGACTCTCTCCCGAGGGGCCACTTTAGCCAGCACCTGTGACAGGAGGTCATAGAAGGCATCTGACTCATCGGCTTTGCCTGCATCCCTCCACGGATGTTCATCTTCGGTGGGGGCATAAGTAACCACGACCACCATTCCTCGCCTCCGGTTGATGGGAAGGCGAGCCCAAAGTAGCCTGGGGCTTACAGCTTCCCACACCTCACCGCCACGCTCCCACGCCCCCTTCATTCTTTTGTTCAAAAGAAGACCCACACCCTGTTGTTTGGCAGTCTGCTGCCCCGAGTAGAGGACTGTCCACCCCTCATGGTGGCAGGAGCCAGAGCCGGTCCACCTGACCTCCTGAATGCCGCATAGATCCAGGCGGTACCGGTCCAGCTCCCAACAGAGGAGTGGCAGCCTCTCCTCTGCAGTGAGCGTTCGAACATTCCACGTGGCCACCCGTAGTGGCTTTTCGTTGTTTCTGGAGTAGCCCCGAGGGTAGGTATTCAATCTCCTGGCTCCGCCAATTGGGGTTTGGCCAGGAGACGTCATAGACGCCTGGCCCCCCGGGGCCTCCGGCACAAGCTTAGTTGTTACATATTTCAGTTTAATTCGTGGTTTCGTGGTAATTAATTGAAGGTGGAGGGGTTACCAGCCCCTCGCACCCGTCCAGAGCCCCCGTTTAGCCCCTGTGGTGGACACATATGCCATGAGGGGAGGAGCCAATCAAAATTGGATCTCCCCCCACAGCGCTGTCCACGACAGAGTTGCCCGTCCGGCACCGCGAGGAGGTAGGGGGTTGTTTTGCCGGACCACAGATACACACACAGGTACACACACACAGGTACACACACAGGTACACACACACAGGTACACACACAGGTACACACACACACAGGCACACACACAGGTAGACACACACAGGTACACACACAGGTACACACACACAGGCACACACACACAGGTACACACACACACACAGGTAGACACACACAGGTACACACACAGGTACACACACACACAGGCACACACACACAGGTACACACACATAGGTACACACACACAGGTACACACACACAGGTACACACACACACAGGTACACACACAGGTACACACATACACAGGTACACACACAGGTACACACACAGGTACACACACACAGGCACACACACAGGTACACACACACAGGTACACACACACACAGGTACACACACACAGGTACACACACAGGTACACACACAAACAGGTACACACACACAGGTACACACACACAGGTACACACACAAACAGGTACACACACACAGGTACACACACACAGGTACACACACAGGTACACACACACAGGTACACACACAACAACAACAACAACAACAACAACCGCCATTCGCCACTAAGTGGCGGTGACGTCACCACGACGCTTGTGCCAGGCTATGTGCACCCTGAGGCCACGTGAAGTGTCGAACGCCCGCTGGCAGGAGGTCACGGGGCAGACCCAGGTGCCACGGGTCGACTGACTGAGATGACTGGCTGATGCACCACCTGTGCCCCTACTGTGCCAACCTGCTGTGCTTTAGCCACCCGGCGCTCCGCTCGCTGTTGTGAGCGTCGCTCCTCCGCCCTCCGTTGTTGTTGGAGGGCGACTGCCTCCAACTGCCCAGTAGCATCCTTCACGAGCCTCCTCCACAGAGGCCGATCTTGACACCGCTGGTACCAGTCATCGGCAAGTCCACTCAGCTCCACGTCCTCCTGTACCACATCACTCCATCTCTTCTCTAGCCCGTGCCGCGCCCGCTTAGCCCCCTCAATCCGGCCAAACAAAAGCTGTTTCGGCATGCGGTGGCTGGGCATGCGGGCTACATGACCCAGCCATCGCAGCCTTGCCTGCCGGAGGAGCTCACCGATGGGACCCTGCCCAGATCTTTCAAGGATTTGTGAGCTCCTCACACAATCCAGTCTGGTTAAACCCAGGATGGATCGTAGGCAGGTCAGCCTAAATGTTTCTAACCGGCGAAGATGTTCCATTAGGGGGGTCCACGTTTCGCAAGCGTAGAGAAGGGAGGGAATGACCGTGGCCGAGAAGACCTGAAGCTTAGTGCGGAGCGACAGACCAGGTAGCTTCCACACAGCGTTACGCAACCGATGAAAAGATATTGCCGCTCGACTGATTCGGAGTGAGACCTCTGCTGTTAAACTGGAGCCAGTCATAAGCACACTGCCCAGGTATGGGAAACTCTCCACTCTCTCCACAACTGCCCCATCACCGATTGGGAGTTGTGGGGGTGGAGTGTCCGATGGTACAAAATACCCAGGCAGGTGCTTAGTTTTGGTGGGGCTGATGGTAAGGCCCCACCTCTTAGTGGCACGCTCCAGTCTCAGCAGCAGCGTCTGCAACTCCTCCTCTGACTGAGCAGCTATTACCAAGTCATCAGCATACATAACGTGGTTGAGCAATAGGGAGCCATCCCTTGACCGCACCCGGGCATCGATTAGCCTCCCATTATATCTGTACCATATGGAGATTCCCCCGGTACAGCTATTGAAGGCTTCACGAACTACGTGGTCAAAATAGATGTTAAATAATGTGGGAGCCAGAGGACATCCCTGTCGCACCCCAAGGTGTACAGGGAATGGCTCTGACTCCCGGCCACGTAGTTTTACCCGGGCCCGCTCACCATCATGAAGGTCCTTAATGATCGTGAGCAGAGGGTCAGGTACTCCAAAAGCACGAAGAACGACCCAGAGCCCAGGCCTACTGATGGTATCATAGGCCTTGACCAGGTCAATAAAGCAGAGATGTAGGTCTTGTTGGAATTCCCTACACCTCTGCTGTAGCAGACGGACAGAAAATATGGCATCTGTGCAGGACCGCCCTTTCCTGAAACCGCATTGGGGCTCCGCAAGCCTCTCCTCAGCGTGCCTGGCAAGGCGATGCTGAATAATCCTTGCCAGGACCTTTCCCGGCACACTGAGGAGTGAGATGCCCCTGTAGTTGTTACAGTCTGTGCGGTCCCCCTTCTTAAAAAGGGGGACCACCAGGGCATCCTTCCAATCCTGCGGAACCCGTCCAGTGGTCCAGACTGTTGTTATGATGTCATATAGGGCAGTCTGTGCACAAACGCCACCCTCCCTCAGCATTTCGCTTGGGAGATCATCTCTGCCCGCTGCCTTTCCTGGTCTCAGACTCCGGATCGCCTTCAATACTTCCTCAGCAGATGGCACCTCAGCCAGCCACTCACAGGGGGTGACTTCATCCAATATTTGAGGCACTGCAGCCTCAGCAGGGTCATCCTCACTTTGTGCCACGATGTTTTCCTGGCTGTGGGATTTTCCCTCCCCCAGGACCTCACAGAAATGCTCAGCAAATCTGCGAACCTGTTCCTGGGGGTCGGAAATTGGATCACCGTTTTTTCCCCTAATGATGGTAATAGGTGTGGCGCTGCAGGTTACTTTTTTGATGGAGTTAAATAGCGATTTGTGATCACGGGCCACTGAGGCAGACTCCATCTCCTCAGCAACCCGCGACCACCACCCATCCTTGCAGCGCCTCACGGCTCTCCGAACCTCCGAGCGAAGGCTGCGGTAAGCCTCCTCATTCTCTGACGTGGGATTCTGTAGCCGATGACAGTGGGCCTGTCGCTTTTTCTCAACCATCCTGAACAACTCCTCTGTCATCCAGGGTGTCTGGGGAGGTCTGGACCGCGTACCCAAAGCAGCCATTGCAGCTGCATGAGTCACAGTCCTAAACCTCGCCCATTTACCCTCGACATCAGGAGGAGTCGGGGACGATGCCAATCCCAGCCGCAAGCGATGATGAAATTCTCGCTTGCAACTTTCATCAGATAACTGAGACCAGGCCACTTTAGGTTGGAATGGGGTCCTGGGTGTACACCCACCACCGGAGTGGAAGAATGGCAGGCGCATCTTACAGATGACTAGTCGATGGTCAGAGGGCAGATCAGCTCCACGGTAGGTCCTGGTGTCAAGGACATGGGCTCGCATTCGCTGGTCCATCACTATGTAGTCCAGCAGATGTTCTTGCTTGGACCCGGCATGCATCCATGATGTTGTGTGGATGCGCCGATGCCGGAACAGCGTGTTGGTAATTACAAGCCCATGGGCTGCACAAAAATCTAGCAGCCTCCTACCATTGTTATTGAGCTGATCTGGCCCATGCCCTCCAATCACTCCAGACCAGGTGCCAGTATCATGACCAACTCGGGCATTGAAGTCACCCAACATGATGACTCTATCCCGAGGGGCCACTTTAGCCAGCACCTGTGACAGGAGGTCATAGAAGGCATCTGACTCATCGGCTTTGCCTGCATCCCTCCACGGATGTTCATCTTCGGTGGGGGCATAAGTAACCACGACCACCATTCCTCGCCTCCGGTTGATGGGAAGGCGAGCCCAAAGTAGCCTGGGGCTTACAGCTTCCCACACCTCACCGCCACGCTCCCACGCCCCCTTCATTCTTTTGTTCAAAAGAAGACCCACACCCTGTTGTTTGGCAGGTACACACACACACAGGTACACACACACACACAGGTACACACACAGGTACACACACAGGTACACACACAGGTACACACACACAGGCACACACACAGGTACACACACACAGGTACACACACACACAGGTACACACACACACAGGTACACACACAGGTACACACACAAACAGGTACACACACACACAGGTACACACACACAGGTACACACACAGGTACACACACAAACAGGTACACACACACAGGTACACACACAGGTACACACACACAGGTACACACACACACAGGTACATACACACAGGTACACACACAGGTGGGCATCACACCCACACACGATAGTCGATCATGTTCAATTCTCATGTAATCAAAGTAGGAATCGATTCATTAAGATTCATTTTCGACCGCTTAATTCTCATGTTATCCGAACGGAAGTCGATTTAATTAGCTTAATCAACCGTATATCGATTCCCATGTTATCCCAAATGAAATCGACTCTATACATCCGTTACTCTACAATAATCGATTCCTAATGTTATCCCATTAAGAATCGATGCGAGTATAGTTAATCGAACCGGGAATCGAATTTCTCTCCACGTGACTAAAGATCGCTCCATGGCGATGCGTCAACTCGTCTCTAGACTTGGCCTACTCTTCCTCCTCCTGCTGCTCCTCCTCCTCAACCTCTTCACGTGGTGCAGCAGCCACGGTGAGCCGGGCCGGTCGATACATCGGGTGCCAGGTTGTGGTGGACGTGGGGAGCGGTGGTGCAGTGGTTAGCGCACTGTGAGCGAGTGTGGGGAGCGGTGGTGCAGTGGTTAACGCACTGTGTGAGTGAGTGGGGAGCGGTGGTGCAGTGGTTAGCGCACTGTGTGAGTGTGTGTGTGGGGAGCGGTGGTGCAGTGGTTAGCGCACTGTGTGAGTGTGTGTGTGGGGAGCGGTGGTGCAGTGGTTAGCGCACTGTGTGTGTGAGTGTGGGGAGCGGTGGTGCAGTGGTAAGCGCACTGTGTGAGTGAGTGTGGGGAGCGGTGGTGCAGTGGTTAGCGCACTTTGTGTGAGTGGGGAGTGGTGGTGCAGTGGTTAGCGCACTGTGTGTGTGTGGGCAGCGGTGGTGCAGTGGTTAGCGCACTGTGTGAGTGTGTGGGGAGCGGTGGTGCAGTGGTTAGCGCACTGTGTGAGTGTGGGGAGCGGTGGTGCAGTGGTTAGCGCACTGTGTGTGTGGGGAGCGGTGGTGCAGTGGTTAGCGCACTGAGTGTGTGGGGAGCGGTGGTGCAGTGGTTAGCGCACTGTGTGTGAGTGTGGGGAGCGGTGGTGCAGTGGTTAGCGCACACTGAGTGCCGTTTGCCCATCTCCCCAGCCCCGGCTTCCCCACTGAATGTGCGCGTGGAGTCTCGAGACCTGCTGACACAACTCCGCTGGGAACCAGCTGACGTGAACCCCGCCACCAGCAGCGTCACCTACAGAGTGGAGAGCAAACTGTGAGATGGTCGCTCACTCACTCACCCAGCCACTCACTCACCCACTCACTCACTCACCCACTCACCCACCCACTCACTCACCCATCAACTCACCCACCCACTCACTCACTAACGCACTCATTCACCCACTTACTCACCCACCCACTCTCTCACTCGCCCACTCACCCGCTTCCTCACTCACTCACTCACCCATCAACTCACCCACCCACTCACTCACTGACTAACGCACTCACTCACCCACTTACTCACCCACCCACTGTCTCACTCACCCACTCACTCAGCCACTCACTCACTCACCCACCCACTCACTCACCCATCCACTCACTCAACCACTCACTCACCCACTTACTCACCCACCCACTCTCTCACTCACTCACTCACCCACCCACTCACTCACTGACTCACTCACCCACTCTCTCACTCGCCCACTCACCCGCTTGCTCACTCACTCACCCACTCACTCACCCACCCACCCACTCACCCACCCACCCACTCCTCACCACCTCCTCCCCGTGTCTCTGTCTGTGCAGCTATGGACGAGCCCACTGGCGGACCGTCTGCGCTGCAACAACAGAGACTCGGTGCGATGTCTCCTCAGCTCTGCGGCATCCCGGTGACCGCTATCACCTGCGCGTCAGAGCCACCGTTTCATCGTCATCACCGGGGGCCTCACCAATCTCCTTGCCCTGGGTCGTGGTTGAGGTCTTACCCTTGGAGACAAGTCAGTGGCTTTGTCTATGTGTGTGTCTCTGTGTGCGTGTCTGTGTGTCTCTGTCTGTGTGTATGTATGTGTGTCTGTGTGTGTGTCTGTGTGTGTGTGTGTCTGTGTGTATGAGTCTCTCTATTTGAGTGTCTCTGTGTGTATGTGTGTCTGTGTGTGTGTGTGTCTGTGTGTGTGTGTCTGTGTGTGTGTGTCTGTGTGTGTGTGTGTGTCTGTGTGTGTGTCTGTGTGTCTCTGTGTGTGTGTATGTCTGTGTGTAGAGTGTCTGTATGTGAGTGTCTCTGTGTCTCTGTGTGTGTGTCTATGTCTCTGTGTGTGGCTGCCTGTGTGTATGTGTGTCTGTGTGTGTCTCTGTGTGTCAGTGTCTCTGTGTGAGTGTCTCTGTGTGTGAGTGTCTCTTTGTGTGTGTCTGTGTCTTTGTGTGTGTCTGTGTCTGTGTGTATGTGTCTGTGTGTGAGTGTCTCTGTGTGAGTGTGTCTCTGTGTGTGAGTGTCTCTGTGTGAGTGTCTCTTTGTGTGTCTCTGTGTGAGTGTCTCTGTGTGTGAATGTCTCTGTGTATTGTCTCTGTGGGAGAGTCTCTGTGCGTGTCTGTGTGTGTCTCTGTGTGTCTGTGTGTGTCTCTATGTGTGAGTGTCTCTTTGTGTGTCTGTGTGTGTGTCTCTGTGTGAGTGTCTCTATGTGTGAGTGTCTCTTTGTGTGTGTCTCTGTGTGTGTGTCTCTGTGTGAGTGTCTCTGTGTGAGTGTCTCTGTGTGTGTGTGTGTCTCTGTGTGTCTGTGAGTGTCTCTGTGTGTGAGTGTCTCTTTGTGTGTGTCTCTGTGTGTGTGTGTGTCACTGTGTGTCTCTGTGTGTGTGTGTCTGTGTGTGTGTCTGTGTGTCTCTGTCTCTGTGTGTGTGTATGTCTGTGTGTAGAGTGTCTGTATGTGAGTGTCTCTGTGTCTCTGTGTGTGTGTCTATGTCTCTGTGTGTGTCTGCCTGTGTGTATGTGTGTTTGTGTGTGTCTCTGTGTGTCAGTGTCTCTGTGTGAGTGTCTCTGTGTGTGATTGTCTCTTTGTGTGTGTCTGTGTCTTTGTGTGTGTCTGTGTCTGTGTGTGAGTGTCTCTGTGTGAGTGTCTCTGTGTGTGTCTCTTTGTGAGTGTCTCTGTGTGTGAATGTCTCTGTGTATTGTCTCTGTGGGAGAGTCTCTGTGCGTGTCTGTGTGTGTCTCTGTGTGTCCGTGTGTGTCTCTATGTGTGAGTGTCTCTTTGTGTGTCTCTGTGTGTGTCTCTGTGTGAGTGTCTCTATGTGTGAGTGTCTCTTTGTGTGTGTCTCTGTGTGTGTGTGTCTCTGTGTGAGTGTCTCTGTGTGAGTGTCTCTGTGTGTGTGTGTGTCTCTGTGTGTCTGTGAGTGTCTCTGTGTGTGAGTGTCTCTTTGTGTGTGTCTCTGTGTGTGTGTGTCACTGTGTGTCTCTGTGTGTGTGTGTCTCTGTGTGTGTCTCTGTGTGTGTGTCTCTGTGTGTGTGTCTCTGTGTGTGTGTCTCTGTGTGTGTGCCTCCGTGTGTGTGTGTGTGTCTCTGTGTGTGTCTCTGTGTGTGTCTCTGTGTGTATGTCTCTGTGTGTGTGTCTCTGTGTGTGTGTGTGTCTCTGTGTGTCTCTGTGTGTGTGTCTCTGTGTGTGTGTGTCTCTGAGTGTCTCTGTGTGAGTGTCTCTGTGAGTGTCTCTGTGTGTGAATGTCTCTGTGTATTGTCTCTGTGGGAGAGTCTCTGTGCGTGTCTGTGTGTGTCTCTGTGTGTCTGTGTGTGTCTCTATGTGTGAGTGTCTCTTTGTGTGTCTGTGTGTGTGTCTCTGTGTGAGTGTCTCTATGTGTGAGTGTCTCTTTGTGTGTGTCTCTGTGTGTGTGTGTCTCTGTGTGAGTGTCTCTGTGTGAGTGTCTCTGTGTGTGTGTGTGTCTCTGTGTGTCTGTGAGTGTCTCTGTGTGTGAGTGTCTCTTTGCGTGTGTTTCTGTGTGTGTGTGTCTCTGTGTGTCTCTGTGTGTGTGTGTCTCTGTGTGTGTGTGTGTGTCTCTGTGTGTGTGTGTGTCTCTGTGTGTCTCTGTGTGTGTGTCTCTGTGTGTGTGTGTCTCTGAGTGTCTCTGTGTGAGTGTCTCTGTGAGTGTCTCTGTGTGTGAATGTCTCTGTGTATTGTCTCTGTGGGAGAGTCTCTGTGTGTGCATGTCTGTGTGTGTCTCTGTGTGTCTGTGTGTGTCTCTATGTGTGAGTGTCTCTTTGTGTGTCTCTGTGTGTGTGTGTGTCTCTGTGTGAGTGTCTCTATGTGTGAGTGTCTCTTTGTGTGTGTCTCTGTGTGTGTGTGTGTCTCTGTGTGAGTGTCTCTGTGTGAGTGTCTCTGTGTGTGTGTGTGTGTCTCTGTGTGTCTGTGAGTGTCTCTGTGTGTGAGTGTCTCTTTGCGTGTGTTTCTGTGTGTGTGTGTCTCTGTGTGTCTCTGTGTGTGTGTGTCTCTGTGTGTGTGTGTGTGTCTCTGTGTGTGTGTGTGTCTCTGTGTGTCTCTGTGTGTGTGTCTCTGTGTGTGTGTGTCTCTGAGTGTCTCTGTGTGAGTGTCTCTGTGAGTGTCTCTGTGTGTGAATGTCTCTGTGTATTGTCTCTGTGGGAGAGTCTCTGTGTGTGCGTGTCTGTGTGTGTCTCTGTGTGTCTGTGTGTGTCTCTATGTGTGAGTGTCTCTTTGTGTGTCTCTGTGTGTGTGTGTGTCTCTGTGTGAGTGTCTCTATGTGTGAGTGTCTCTTTGTGTGTGTCTCTGTGTGTGTGTGTGTCTCTGTGTGAGTGTCTCTGTGTGAGTGTCTCTGTGTGTGTGTGTGTGTGTCTCTGTGTGTCTGTGAGTGTCTCTGTGTGTGAGTGTCTCTTTGCGTGTGTTTCTGTGTGTGTGTGTCTCTGTGTGTCTGTGTGTGTGTGTCTCTGTGTGTGTGTGTCTCTGTGTGTCTCTGTGAGTGTGTGTCTCTGAGTGTCTCTGTGTGAGTGTCTCTCTGTCTGTCTCTGTGTGAGTGTCTCTGTGTGAGTGTCTCTCTGTGTGTCTCTGTGTGTCTCTGAGTGTCTCTGTGTGAGTGTCTCTGTGTGTCTCTGAGTGTCTCTCTGTGTGTCTCTGTGTGTCTCTGTGTGTCTCTCAGCTGTGCTCAGCGCTCCTACGGTCACCGTGACGCTCCACAAGAGACTGACGGTGCAGGAGGAGGCTGGTGGTGACGAGGAGGAGGAGGAGTGCCGTGTTGAGGATGAGGACACCGAAGACGATGATGACGATGATGACTACGATGATGACTACGATGATGACGATGATGATGACGATGACGATGATGACGATGACGTCGCTGATGATGCGGACCGTGTCAACACCCACCACGGTG